>NC_056733.1:308183651-308503651 GCF_019279795.1 Protopterus annectens | reverse complement strand
ATCATCTTTGTTGATGCCTCAGCAAATGTTCTAGTATGCTGTGCTTTTACAAACTTCCACATAAGCACAGAAAGCATAGTAAAAATCAATACAAATTGTAAAAAGTGTGGTGGTCAGAATGCTACATATGATTACAGCTGTGGAAACATACTAAGTTTCACACATTTAAATAATATAAAATATAAGTTCTTCCTTAGTTTTTGTAGAACTTTATTAAATGTTTTGTTATAAAACATTAACTGACGTAACAAGATGTATGGACAACAGCAGGAAGAATGTCCATCTTACTTAAATTGCAAAATCTGATACATTTCATTAGCGAAGTTTCCTGACCCAGAGACTCCCCACACTCTGGAATAGATTGCCCATACATGTCAAGCAGAGTGCCTCTTTGGACCTCTTCAAGAGGAACCTTGATGATTGGATGGGAGAAAGGAAGTTCACCCCAGGGATCACGTCAGTCGCCCTGCTAGACAGGGGTCCAGGAAAGTAAATAATGTGGGAAGAAATAGCCAGGGAATTGTTATGGCTAGGCTTGTATAGGCCCTAGCGCTGATAGCCTTGTACCAACCTATGAACCTATGAAGTACAAAATATTCAGTCCTATATTAATACGTGAAAAGCCCTTCTTCTAAATACGAGCTACGTTCAAAGAAGATATGAATAATTACCTGATCACCTAGAAAGAAAGCGTTCAGTAAAGGTTAAAAAAATGGGATGACTAAGGTGGTTATTTATTACTTCATAAGGCTGTCCAGAAATTAAAACCGCAGAAGAGATTTCTTCTTGACTACTTCATGGTGGCAGTGAAGGAGGGATTCCAGTTCGAGGTCAAGAAAGGCAATGGTCACAGTTCAAGGTAGCAAAACAGTACACTCAAAATTTGTAAGAAAACAAAGTGTATGCACACGCACACACAGAAACACAACTCATGCAGATATGTGAGTGCCTTTGTGTAAGTGTGTGTGTGTGTGTGTGTGTAGATATATATACATACATACATATATATTTATATACATACATACATACATACACACACACCCACATGTGGGTGTAGAAAGATAGAGACAGAGTCCCTCTAAGTTTGTTGAATCACATTTTGCTAGACATCTGTTTAACTGACACAGTTTGGTCATCCAAATAGATATTCAACAGTCATGTGAGATTGACAATCACCAGGTAGGGGAATATACCCTTTTCCACAGGGAATGTGTGATCTCAGAGTTAGAATATATAGTTAGCAAGGGGTTGGGTGGCACAGCCCCCCTGCAAGACACAATGCTTTTTGTTTTTTTTTTTCTTTTTAAGTTTTGCATGCACTAAGATTAATTCTTGGTGCATGCATAGTAGCATGTCAACAGGTATAATGTCGATCAATCTGATTTGACATTATGCACGTCAACATAAGTAGTGCTCAACTAATTTAAAAAGATGCATATGTGTGTGCGTGTGTATATGTATGTATATATAGACACCCCTGCACTGGCCCAGCAATCAAGGAGCCTCAATCCTCACCACTAGTACCAGTGAGGGACGTACACATTGGGAGGATGACAAGTACACACACAGTAAAGTGCAATTTCCCTTAAGAGCACACTGAGATCACAGTCAGTCTGGGGCTGGTTTCTGCCTCTTTCTCCAGATGTCCAATAAGACTCCCCACTGGCACAGTTATAGGGTTAAGATCTCAGCTGTCCAACCAGTACTTCGTGTCCCTGCCCAAGTAGCTCACTCACACACACACACACACACACACACACACACACACACACACACACACACACACATACACACACACACACACACACACACACTTTGAGATTTGATTTATTTACAAACACAAACTCACTCCCGGGAAAGGCTGGCACAGGTTTACTAGCTATGTCCCCGTCTGCCCAGACTATAAGGTAGTTATCACTGCCACCAACCACTACTTATCAGCTACTATAAAAGCCCTTACAAAGGGTGACCAATTCTACTGTGCAATGTTACTATTATCCAAATGGTAAGTGTGACCAAGACCAAGGCTATTTAGGAGTGGCTTGCACAGTGTCACCAAATACATATGCAAGTACTTTAAGAGCTTAAATATTTCTAAATAAACCGGCCACAATTAAAAGGTTTAAATATATTTAATAATCAATAATAAAAGAACAAGAAAATACTCAAACAACATAGTAACTGCAGAGTTCAGAATCTCAGGAAATATTTTAAAACAACATTGCAGGACAGTCTCAAATAAATACAGAAAACATCTAAACTAATCTTTACTATATTCCTATCTATATTTAAGACAAATTACTGTACCCTAGACTTATGTACAGAGCAAGACAGAAGGAGAAGTGCTGAATGGATGTTTCTAGATCTGAGACAAGATACAATATGCCCCCTCTCTGATCGAGTTCTTAAACTAATATCACATATTACTGCTGATTTAGCCTGGATGACATCACTCTGTCACCTGCCTTCAGTTCCCAGGCTAAAAGAAACTAACATAATTTTAACATCTCTATGTGGGAAGTACATATCTCTTAGAAGTTTGCAGAACATGGAAGTTGTATAGCAATAAAACGCTTTTACATTTGAAACGTAGTAATTATTTCTGTTTCAAGACAATAGAAAAACCTCTAGCTTTAGACATTGTGTCCATTTCACTGAAACTAAGATATCCCATCTTCTACTATTAAAACATACATTTGCACAGGTATACAATTTATATACATTTCTGTTCTTTTCCAGTAGGGTACACTGTGGTTACATTTTTGAAATTCAGTACATAACATACAGTTCTCTTACACTTGTAGGACAAGCATATGAATCATATTAGTATTCACAAATGGCTTATGATTATTTTCAAAATTCCAGACAGCTGGGCTGGCAGTGTCACATTTCTATATAAATCTATCTATATAAATAATATTAATATTTTCAAGTGACATATAGTTATTTACAAAATTCCAGATAGCTGGACTGGCGGTATTTCCCTGGTGTCACAATACACATACACACACACACACACACACACACACACACACACACAAAACTGTCCAGTTCACTGACAGAACACACACACGTCAAATGTCCAGTTCACTGACAGAGTGAACGACTTTGAAAAGTGGTTCGGTATTCCGTAAAATTAACATTTTTATATACTGGAAGAAGGAAAACTGAATGCATGCTGATAATGCAAGTGTGGGTTTGGGATGCTAATGCAATTCGGAGTGGGAATATTTGTGTGAATGTATGTAGGTTAAGGATAAAATAAGGACTAAATACGAGGATAGATTTAGTGTTGTGTACGTTTTGTGTGTGTGTGTGTGCGCATGTGTGTGTATGTCCATTTAAATATCTTGTGCAGTGGTTGTGTTACTAAAAGGGGTGTTCTAAGGTAAGGCGCAGGGTTTATGTTGAGTGCAGGGGCAGAGTTTGGGATAGAATGCATTAGTAAGATGGTACAAGGGGGTTAAAGCATTTGGGCTTAAGGAAAAATAAGGTAAATAAATAATTATGTCCATGAATACATAAAACAAATGAAAGGGAGACCATTTTCAAGTGATGGACTAATGATATCCAAGGCTAAGGCGATTTGTGAATATGTGCACTATACAGCAAACCATACAGTGCAAGACCAACCACCATTTATCACTTGTAAAACAAACAAACAAAAAAAAACTTTCTGACCACAGCCTGACACATATCAGAAGACATGAACAGCAGTTATTATTACAAATGCTTTGACTGAAGAAAAAAAAAAAAAGACATTCCTTTTACAGAATCTTTCTTAAAATTTTGCAAACTAAATGGAAGAGGGATTCCTGGTGTACAATTTAGGGCCAGAAAACACTGGATACCCTCCAGCATCCTGTAAAGGGGTATCTGCTTGTCACAAAATACAACAAAAGTTGATGTCTACCACAGAAACTCCAGTCATACCTTTCAACTGTCTAGACTTTCGCAGAAAGTCCAGATGGTTGCCTCATATTTTTTGGTCTGCTCCTCAAAACATTTTTTGGATTTCTGACAAATAATTGAGGACTGAAGTCACAAAATAATGACAGACATTTGAGTTTCATACTTCATACCCTTCAGAAAAATCAATTCTCATGCAGAACCTGTTATTCTATCAACTTTCTACATTTATATGAACAATATTTAAAAACTGTCCCTATTTCTGGGTCTTTTTTCCCCCCATTATTTGTGACTTTGTCCAGATTTCTTGTGCTAAGAGGTTGAGGTATAACTGCAGTCCATACTGTTCCATGGAAAAAAAAGGCCAGGTGAGCATGACAGCAGTTTAAAATACCAGTAGAAACAGAGCACAAAAATATCCGACAGTAATCATCTCACCATGAATAAGTACAGTACAGCTCAGGAGTAATGTGCTCACCCACGCCTGTTGCTTTAAAAAAGTAATCACTTCTAAAATACGATGCATGTACAAACAGAATACAGATACATTACTTTCAAATGTTGCCACTCAACTACAAAATGACATTTTTAGATGTTTATTCATATCAAATAAGCATGTTCTCTATAGACCTAGGCTATAAATATTTGCTTAGACAGTTAAAACAATCTGCATTCCTTAAGTAGTACACTTTCAATGAGATACTCAGAAAAAAAGTACTTTCATGAGTACAATAAATATGCCTATTTACACACATGTATACATTCTTACAAATAACAGGGCATTCACAATAACTTATTTCTTGAGTATGGATGTACACTGACATTACAAGACCAATAATTAATGGAATGGAAGAACAACTCACGTTCTCTCTAAAATAACAAATTTCAGAATGTTAAGGCTTTTTTTACCCGATGTTATTACAGAATCAAAGAAGGAAATCAACTGATATGATCTACTCCACCCGCCAAAGATATTAATTTATTAAGGCAATGAGTTGTAAACATGTTAACTGGGTTGATCATGCTTTCTTCTCACAACTTCCACTTATGTGCTATGTGTAGCTTACTTTGTCTTCTTCTTTTGGCTTTTCCCAGTTAGGGGTCGCCACAGCGGATCACCTGTCCGCTCATGATTGGCAGTGGAGTTTTACAGTGTCGAGTTGCCAGCCCGGCGCCCAACCTTCCACAAGAGGCACACACACACACACACACACACACACACACACACACACACACACACACACACCTAGGGCCAATTTAGAGTGTCCAATCCACCTGCAGCATGTCTTTGGGATGTGGGAGGAAACCGGAGGAAACCCACGCGACCACAGGGAGGACATGCAGACTCCGCACAGAAGGCACCCCAATTTGTAAATTCATTTATTAATGTTATAATCCTGTTAGGCACCAGTCATTTTTAAGGGGTGACCTAAACATCATTCTGGTTAAGTACCTTAGCTCAGTCTCACAGTACAAACATGGAGACTGATGAATTCAAACTAAGGAATATACGATGAAGCTCATAGCAAACCATTTGCTTAACTGAGTTACACTAACAGGCTGTTAAGGAAAATAGTCTGAACCAGCCTGCTGGAAGGGCCTCGGTGTAAATATGGGCTGACAGAATATGCCACTCATTTCCTTTTGGGGTGGGGTGAAAATGAGGAACCACTTGTGACCTCTGCTGGATGCTTAGGGTCACACACACTCCTGCAATACAAACGACAGGGAAGTTAAGTACATGTCTTAGCACCTAAAACAGCATGCCACTGATGGATGCAGGCTGAATTACACATGACGCTGCATTTTCACCAGCATTTGGAATACTACTTAAGCTGGCATCTCATTAGCAACCTCACTGGTAATCATGGTCTATAAAATGCTGTAAATAGTGAACTGTGACATTTGGGAGAAGGAAAACCTGGAATGAAAAAAACAAAGGTATGAATTGGCAGCTTATAGTTAGTCTAGCCCAACACAGAGAAAAAATAAATAAACAAAAAGGACAAGCATTTCTGAAATGTAACGATTTATGCAAGTGATGTAACAGCAATAAAGTTTGTTACTGTTTGTGGTTTCCACTTTTGTGATCTGTGTTATAAATCACTGCAGTTACAATCAAATAAAAGATATCAGCCTCAGCCATGGCAAGGTATAGAACAACTGAAAATGTATAAAAGATATGTCTTTGAAAATAATGCACATTAGAGCATTAGAGCATTGCTTCAAAATACTGTTTCCATCTTATGGGTCTGATTTGATTCATGCTGCAACAGACGTCTGAAGAGTTTGAATACACCTATTCCATTGTATTCTCCTAACTTCCAAAAATCTGCAATCATAAATAACTGTTCATGACTACTGCATCTCAAAGTGTTTTTACTTACAATGCCTTAAGTATCACTGAACATGTGTGCAGAAACGCATGCAATTTCATATTATGTATCTGTGTGTGTGCGCATGTATATGCATATATTTTAACCACACGCATCTATATCTAAAAAGAGGTAGAGAGAGAATAGTCATAGGAATGTCATGACAACTGAGTCTTGTGACCATTTATGCCTTGCCAGTACACACCCTTAGGCCATATCCTCTTTCTCTAGGTGCACTATGCCAGTCAAGCATGGGGTTAATTTGTGTGTATACCCATCCAGTTATCTAGGCACCACTTGAAGGATGATAGTGTATCACACTGCTTAATCTGCAGGGGCAATGTTTTACTGTACTTTCAAGCAACCATGGTGTGACTTGAACCTCCAATCTTCTGCTCCAAGGTCCACAAGGCCAATAACTTTTATATCTATGCATATATGCAGCAGCAGTCACAAATACATCCTAGGCAATGGCAGGAATCCAAGATAATAAAAATACTGTTGACTCCCTAGTTTGGTGACAAATACCTTGGTCCTCTGTTTCTTTCCGAACATTCAAAGGATATGTTTCTTGGAAAAGAATTCTACCTAAAGGATGGCATATTCAACATCTGGAGGTCAGCTGGCTATGCGGTGAAATTTGTTCTCTACTAAATGAGAAAATTGCTTTACATGCCAGAGAATAACTATGCTACCTATGGTTTGATAAAGACAGTTATACAACACGTGACTATTTTTTTTCTGAAACTTGGTACAAAAGCAGCAATTGAGTATTGCTGCAGATAACAAGTGAACTATTTGCATACAGCAGGACATTTTCAGCCCTGCAGCTGCCATCCCCTTCATGTTTTTCAAGGACTGCATTTATCTGCCAAGCATATACATGTGTAAAACTCTCAACCTTTAAAACATGCATATAACTAATTCTCCTTTTAAAATGTTAGATAAATAAAAGCTGAGTAAAAGGTGCATTTTACCTACCACTGTAAGGATGCACACTGGAGAATGTGGAGCAACAACTCATAACTGCACTTTTAAACATACTTTTAGGAAATAACTGACATACAAGGCAGCATAGAGATTTGTCCTGAAAACCTTAAAATATGCCAGAAACCAATGAAACAATGATCTTGTACACTGTTCTGCTTAAGAGTTAAACACTTCTGATAAATGATAAAAAAGCATGAACAAAACAGGATACACAGACATAAGTCAACAATGTCCATTAAAATTAACAGCTAAGGCAATGCAGTGGCCTTCATGATTAACAACAGACCTAAATGACGGTGAAAAAACAAACAAACCTCTCATAAAAGAAACAAATTAGCTTACTGTTACACCAAACAGGATTGTACAAGGATCATTTTTTTTTTTGGGGGGGGGGGGTAACCAAACCTCACAGAAAATGCGTGCATTAATAAAAATGACCACAGGAAGAAATGACTACAGTGTTGCAACAAACTAATCCTGGTTATAACTCAACTGTTGAGGACACCCAACAAATAAACACAGCTATAAATCATAGAAGGCCAGAAGCGAGTTACATATGGACAAAGCTATGACCAAAAGAAGAAAAGACCATACAAACATGAAATGACTGCCATGTGTGGACCCACAGACCACGATTACTATAACAGTGCTGCAACCAGAGCAGGTCAGCAGAATTTACCTGGTTTAAGCGACTATTTTTTTTTTTTGTTATGATCCCTGCTACTTTTCATGAATATCCCCCTCCAAATGGTAACGCAGCATCTGACAGTTATACCATCCAACTTTTCACTCCCCTGAGGACACAGCTGTAAACAGAAATCCTAAAGGACTATGGGGCAAAATACAGTGAACGACAGAAGGAAGGTGAAGCATAGTTCAGTGTGTCATCGGCTGGGAGGATTTTTTCAACATTTCTCCTAGACAAAGTTCTGCACCACAAATGGCACATCTATGACCATGACTGGTGCCAATTTTACCTTTACTTCTACTGCTTGCACAGCATGTAGTTGGTGTGGGGGTGGGGGGTTCAATACCCTTTCCAGATGCAGAACAGTGCTTAATGGGATGTCACATTTTCACTTTCCTTAGCTGATCATCCAAGGACCTAAGCTCCTTAGTAACACACACTGCTGACTCGACCACTGAACAATACAGCGATAACTAAGTGAAGGAATTTGCAATCTACAAAAATAACACCACCTCATCTCTCAAAGAGCGCTAGAGAGACAATCACTGTTACAAAAGATTTCCCATGTTCATAATTACCTCAACTTAAGGTATGCAAGCAACAGTTTACACTGTAAATAATATCAATAACACAAAATATAAGACAGAAATATGAATCAAAAATCTAGGGAAAATGTGCTGGTATAAACTGGAAGCAGTTTTGATCTTGTGTCATTATTCCACTACTGCCTTAAAGGCACCTAATAAAAAATCGTGAGCTTACCAGTCGTTAGCTCACAAGCCATGTACGTTTAATATGAGTTTAAAGCCCATATAAATGAATTAACTGTGAACAAACCTATTCCTATTAGAACGTAAAGCAACATTCAGTGAATTTACATCCCACTTAATTCTAAGCTTTTTTTAACAACTATATGAGCAAAGCTGAACATGACAGTGAAGTGCAGCAGCACTGCTTCATACAAGAGCAGTACTTTAACTCTGCATCCATCTTAATGTCCTTCAGTAGACGTACGTCTGTAACGCACTAAGAAAAAAATCACTAGAGGTTGGCAGGACTGAAAACAAACCCAAGTATTACACAGCAAACTATTTTTACATAAGCAGATTTTGCCCAGGTTCTTCTGGTGAACAAGAGGCTGGACAATTGAAGCACCTCTCATCAGCTGAGATCCATCTGTTCAGCATTTCAGAGAGATGAAATGAAAGCACAACTGTGAATATTTGCAGTGGGGGAGGAGCACTTATTTCCTTCCGTCAAATACATTTCAGCTATATTCATATTTTCTATAAAAATGAGAAAACTCTTAGAAATACCTTCCCTACCTCCTTTTCTATATAAAATATTCCCTTTAAACTTTTGGTTACTGTCTAAGAGGAAAGAAACCATGTCATTCACTGATTCGACAATTCCCCCGATTTAGCAGTTCTGTGTCCATACAATTTACAGTTGTTGGAAAAAAAAAGAAAGAAAGTTGCTTTCTGCTTGCAAGCAGATCTCAGCAGTGAGGGCCATATCCTAATTAATATAAAACTCCTTAGAAAAATACAGACCTGAATCGGGTACTTTATATAACAGGTTAATGCAGAGGCAGGCAGAAAGACCAGATGTGAGTTGAGCCCCCTGATTGTAGGAAGGGTTATAAAAGAATTCCAAAACATATGGATAAAGCAGAGTAAACCTACCAGGACATGCATTTATAGCAATATAGTAACTTATTTCTAGAGGTACCAGTACAGCAGCAAAACAAATAAGGTCCAACGTAATTAAAGCTTCCTTTCTGAAAGGGCACTTCATAGAATGTGTTACCGGTAATGTTCGAAGAAACCAAAGATCTGAAAGCAGATGTCAAATGCTGTAAAAACACCCAAATTAAACAACAGTTAGGCAAATTCAGACAGTTTTGGTAAAATTAAACTCAACAAACCAATAACAATAAATCAGTTTGTGAGAAAAAATAAACTGAACGTCTCTGGGTGCCAGCAGAACCAATAATTAGATCAGGATCAACCCACTAGCTACCACACTGATAAAGAATAATTAAAAGATTAAACTTAGGGGAAATTCTAGTATGCCAATAACAGTAAAACAGGATAAAATCTAAGTAGCTGATGGCTTCTGTACCCCTACAAACATACACACACACACACTCACAGGAGTGTTCTACTAATACAAGT
The DNA here is from genome assembly GCF_019279795.1 of Protopterus annectens. NCBI lineage: Eukaryota > Metazoa > Chordata > Ceratodontiformes > Protopteridae > Protopterus > Protopterus annectens. Next base: position 308,493,512 of record NC_056733.1, on the reverse strand, counting down.
AGTGTTGCCCTCAAATGCATCCAGTATACCTGATTCCAGTCAAGGTTAAAAAAAAAATCTGGGAGTAGATACATATCAGCTGAGTGCATTTAGACACACCAGTTTATCAAGTTATGATTCCACACATATAAACACTTCACTGTTGCTGATGACTAATCAGTGATGCTGTTTAACGGGTCCTCTCTGCCCCCCCCCCCCCCCCCCCCAAGCTGGCAATCAATACCTACTGTAGAATGGGGAAGGGGCAATAGAAAATGATAAAATTAATAACCTCTTAATGGCACTTACCTTCTTCCGGGGCTGCCATTTCATCATATTTGTAAAGCGAAAATGATGAGCATCAAGACGTTACTTGGGCAAATATGAAAAGGGGCATGGGGGGTTTGCAAACGTAAGTCATGCTGCCCCTTTAAAAAATCGGTAGCATATTTAGCAAATCATTAAACATACATCCCAATGAATGGCTGAAAAGAAGTCAAATGTCTTTCGTTTCAAGAAATAAAAATACAAGATCCGAAGCAGCAAAAAGGTAGAGAGAAAAATAACCTTATCCCAAGACTTCTTAAAAGTAGGTGTTCTACTGCGACAGTGTGCAATAGAACCTAACACTGTTATGAAGACGATACTTTCTTGTCATCCCTGAGTATATCCCAGATTCAAGCCTCTCTTTTTTTCCTGGATAGTTTCATTTAAAACAAAATGCAATCCATACAGCATCACTGTGTATAAAAATCCACCCGATTGTGACAGGTTTATTTTCCTAGTGACACACAAGCACTTGAAAATGTTTTCCTTGCTTGCAAAAGCTGACATTAGGAGCACAGCAAGACTTCATTGCCCTTCTGGCTTTAATTTCTTTCCATTGAGTGTGTGCGTGTGTATGTGTGTGTACAAATTTCAGCTGACTCCAAGTAAAATTCCCACACGAGTTGACAGTAAAGAAATGTGTCCAGCTTTTTGGTCAGTCTGCTTATATTTCATGAAGCAGACTCTTGTCAGCTAAACAGCACAGAATGGTTCCCAAACCCTGCAAGGAAAAAAGTAAAACATTCTCTTGGATGGCTACTTGGGAGAAATCCTGTAAGGATATCCTGCAACGGCAGCATCTACACACTGTACTCCTCTACACTAATGATTTCCTTCCCTTCTTCTACTTGCTCAAGCAGCGCAGCAGAGATACACGGGGAGACTCCTGGGTCTTAAAACCTGTCATCTTTTGCTTGCGTTCCTCCATACCATACATCCTCTCAGAAGTACAACCTCTGGGTCATAAAGCCTGCCTCTCTTGTATGTACTTTTCCATACCATCCTTCCACCAAGAAGTACAACCTTCAACAGCTCCTGGGAATAAGGAAAGCACATTATCATCTATAATTCAGAACAATATTACAGAAGGAACGCTAGTCCTGCACTCCACCCTACTTAAAGTATGTTATAAGTAGGAAAGGAGGACATCTGTATTTTTTTCCAGCAGGACAGCACACAGATATATAAACATAAATCCATGTCTAACTGGCCTCCCATTTAACAATATATTTGGTAGTTGATAGTACTATTTTTATTAAAAAATATATTAACTCTGAAATAAAGAGATGCATTAGATACAAGAAGCAACAATATTAGATTTATATACTGATACTTAACAAGCTATGTTGTCAGAGCACCAACTCCGTGACACATACACACTCACCACAATTGCTTCAATACTGATGAAAATCCAAGTGAAGCTTATGTACAAAAATGGACAAGCAGCTGTTTTGGAATAGCTTAATAATAAGAGTGGGCCAGTGATATTGCTGTGGGGAAAATAATATGCTGGAAGTGGGAACAGGAAGGACAGATATCATTATTAGGAGGAAGGGGAGCAAGCACAGATAGTTGGGCAAGACCATTTTCAAAGCACAGAGCAGGAGGAGGATGAATGCACCAGTAAATAGGAAGCCTACCATGTGGAGCAGTACAAAACAGAACACAATGGCCTAAGCTTACAACATTCAGCAAGCAGGATCCTTCATTTTAGAGAGGTTTAGTCAACAGTGATCAGATCATGCATTTGTTTTACTTTGAACCCTGTGTGTTGTGTCCAGTTTTTTTTTTTTTTTTTTTTTTGGGGGGGGTTCTCTTTGGCAGGACTACACCAGTCCTTGGGCTTGGTAGTTTGCTATTTTAATTTAGTGGAAATGTTCTGAGTTTTATTCGTATTTTGGACTGTCTTTCAAGATGCCTGTTTTTTTTCCTTCAAATCAATGGAGAATGCCACCACTAAAGAGGGGCACAGACATCAGCATTTACAAATTTGGAAAAGCATTCAACAGTTGCCATGGCTCAATCTAGTAATGACGAGAGACTTCTGCTTCAGTCCACAACACACACTGTTCTGATCCACTGAGGGCAAGTATTGCATAATAGTGTGTTGTTCTAGCAATGGTAAAAAAGCAATAGTTCAATTTCTCTTTATTTTAGGCCCTGGTTTCAGGTTTTTGCTTCTTTTCTCAACTGCTTAATGGTGAATAATGTGACTCGGTCCCGGTATTACAAGTGAGGCTCACCAAAATGCTGTTTTGCAGTATTACTGAATGAAGCCTGATAAGTGTATGAGAGAGGCATTTAAATCTGCCTTTATTTTAGTTCCTGGTTTAACGCCTTTGCTTCCTTTCTCAATGATTTAATGGTGAAATATCTGTTTCATTAGGGCTGGTGTGATTCACTCATAATGCATCGTTTCATTGATGGATGACCATTTCTTCTGGTGCATTCTTGGTGGCATGTTTATTCTTTATTAGTGTGAGGGAAGTGGCATGTGCTGTAGTGCCACTGCGAATAGTTTTTGTTTCCTATGCCAGTGGGGTTGCATGTTAAGTTTCTCCAAAGAAAATAGTATGAATAATAATCCTGCAGTCCTGATTACATATGGCAGGAAGCCAGATTGCGAATTTAACAGAAAGTTTGTATATGATAGGCTTGGGGCCAGCTAGGTCATTGTTAGGAAGTTAAACACTCAATGGCAGCTTACACAGTTAAAGGATGAGGGACAGGTGTTCTTTGTGCCTTGTCCCGCTCTTATTTAGATGCTATAGGGGTCTGGTATCACTGGAGGGGGTGACAAGCATGGTCGGGTAGTTTGCTAATTCTGTTGCACCTGCACTGTATGGTTTGGTGCGCATGTCAAAAGAAAAAAATAAAACAAATAAAGGCTTAAGCTCATAATGATGCACATCTTTGTATGTGGACCACTGATGATCACTGTTAGTCATTAAAGTCAGACACTTGGACTTTATATGGATTGGTCAAACAGCATGCATGTGGTTGTAACTTGTTCAGTTACACTGAAGGGGCTTGAAGTGAGCTATACTGGTTCATGTAGTTTTCAGTTTAGCATGACAAAGTCCCTCAAGCAGACTGGTTCTTCCTCAGAGGACATGAGTGCAGTAGTACAGGTGTGATCATATTGGTTATAAACATTATTTGGAAACCATTTTGACTTAAGGGGATATTAATCACTATATAACAAGCCTGGCTTAAGGCTAACGCTATTTATATGGGGGGGTAAGCAAGTAAATAAACAAAACATTAATGATACTGGTTCAATTTTATGCCATAGATGTGTGCTATCTATCTATATATATATATATATATATATATATATATATATAAATAAATGTATGCATATATACTATAGATATAGGCATGTGTGCATATGTAGAGGTATAACAAACATAGATAGGTATACCGGGGGAGAAGAATATAATGGCACAAGCAAAAAAACAAGTAAATGGGTTTATAAGCTAGGTTCATTATATAACTCCAGCAGTAATGAGCAATTCAGCCAAAGCAAACAGACAGTGAGAGAGCTGGCTGTGAAGCATTTAAGGAGTCGAAGAAGAGTGAGGACATCTGGAGAAGTCAGCTAGTAGATGGAGACTGGAAAGAAGGTGTTGGCTGACATTATTTTTGCTCCATACGATGATAACACAGTATTATGGCTGATAAATTTGAGTGATGACTGCAGGAACTACTAAGCATAAAGGCAGACAGTGGCAAGATAAGTTTTGTCTTCCATTAGAGCCACCAACAGGAAGGCAGAAGCAAGAGAGCCAGAAGCACTGGCGATAACAGAGCCATTAGAAACAGAAACAGCTGAAATGTAATCTTGATGGGAGATACAGCAGAGGAAAGTACCTGCAAGATTTTGTGAGACAGAGGTCATGGCAGGTGAGTGTTCAATGAATGATGTTTGCACTGCTGAAACTACGGAATCAGATAATGTATGCAAAGGAAAGGACAGTGAATATAAAAGTAAAACGTATAGGAAAGACAAGCATAAGAGACAACGGAACTGGACGATCTGAGCAGCACTGAGAGTGATGGGAGGATGAACTAAGGAAGGCCAGGAAACAAATGAGAGACACAGGGAACCAGATGGGGGCAGAATTCAAGGTGAAAGGTAGGATAAGCAGTTTACAAGGCATTAATACATGCAGCCGAAACTTACATGAAGGAAAGTAGACATGTCTTTCTTAAGGCAGGTTTTATGCTGAGCTAAGTGGCAGATGGACTACTTAACAGCACAAAAGTGGGAGGAACATTTTAGTGCTACATGTGCAATAGAGGACAATGCATCTTTGCATCACAGTGATTCAGTCATAAATGCTTGGCATGTAGAGGGCAGCAACTGTTCTAAGGTCTGTAATTAAACAAGCAATGCTAAATTAGGTAAGACAAACTGTGTCAAGAGAAGGAGTCCTCTCAACCATTTTTTTTTCTTTTGCAGGTGTCATGAAGCAGCTGGTGGAGGTATCTAAGGCACTCATTCGTGTATCACACTGTCAGAGAAATGGATGAAACTGGAAGAAAACCCTGGGCTTCAAGGAAAAAGAAATTTGGGTTCACAAGTTGGAAAGGAGAGGAATGAAGTGGATCCATCTGATGGCACAATATGCTGAATCACTTACAAAGCCACATTTAATTGTATTACATATAGGGGAATTATGTTGCAAGTAGCCCTTTCTATTTCTCAGAAATAAAACTTACCAATGGTCAGGGCAGATCAGACAGAAATGGCCAAATATAAAGCTTCTTTCCTCCGATATAATTCAAAGAAGAGTCTGGCGAAAGAGCAAGCAACATCAAAGCAGTACACTGGAAACCAGTTATTTGTAAATAACCTTAAGAAAGAAATCGAAAGGTAGGCAGATGTGCTTGGGGAAAAGATGACTGGTAGGGCAAGCCATCTTCCTATGGCAGAAGGGTAGATCTTGAAGGCTAAATTGCAAAGGAGTGGGCCTGGCCTAGGTAGAGAGGCAGGCTAAGACAGCTTAGTGTTAATTGCTTGCCCCCCCCCCCTTGGTGCATCAGGCAGGCTGGGGCCACAACATGGGGTCTCACAGGTTGCAGATCCCCTCAGCCACTGCTGTTGCTTGAGAAGTTTATAGGGACTATGTGCAGTGTTTTTTGGCATGGTTGATTTGACATCTTTCCAATTTCTGTCTTTTGCTCACATCTGGATATTTATTGAATATTTATTGACTTTTAGATCAGGCAAGGAGTGATCCATAATTTGATCTGTTTGGTATAATAAATACATGTCTGCATCCATTTCTTCCAATTGAGTCTATGTGGTGTATAATATTGGTATGTTTAAGTTAACGTGCACACTTATTTTCATCCCAGGGCAATGTGAGCAGGCCAAGGGATGCTGTCACATAAATAATATTGCTCAAGGTGGGAGGGGACAGGAAGGCAAAATAAGGTTAGGAGGGGGAGGAAGGCATGGGGGTCCATACAAAAGTACATGCTACTACGACTACATACAGCTGAAGTATTTTAACACTGCATATGTGTTAATGCACATCAGTGGAAGTACCTCCATAACTAAACACACTAAGACAAAAATCGAGGTTGGCAACACTGCAAACAAAGTATTACACAGCAAACTATTTTTGCATAAACTGGTTTTTCTGGTTAACATGAGGCTGGGTAAATGAAACTGCTCTCATTAGCTGACCTTCAGCTTTTCAGCATTTGAGAGAGATGAAATGAAAGAGCAACTGCGAATATTCACACTTGGGGGAGGGTGCATTTATTTCCATCCATCACATACTTTTCAACTACATCCATATCTTCTAAAAATGCCTCCAATGCCTCTTTCTCTATATTAAATCTTCCTTTTTAAACTCTTCTTTGTGGAAGCCGCGGTGGTGCAGCGGTAGCATTTTCACCTCACAGCAAGAGGTTCTCCCGTTCGATTCTCAGCTTGAGTGCCTTCTGTGTGGAGTCTGCATGTCCTCCTCGCGGTCGAGTGGCGTTCGAAAGACATGCATAAATGGGCGTGCCTTCGTTGTAGGTTGGGCACCAGGCTGGTACCTTGGCACCGTAAAAATCAACTGCCAATCATTAGCAGACCGGCGTTCCACTGTGGCAACTCCTAAACTGGAAAAGCCAAAAGAAGAACAACTTTTAAACTCTTCTTTCCTGGCTAATGGGACCATCTGTGTCCATACACTTTATTAATGGTAGAAATGAAGTTGCTTTTTCCTTCAGGGCAAATCTCAGCAATGACAGCCATACCCCCCAGTAAAGCTCCTTAGAAACATACAAAACTGTATTGAGTACTTATACAGCAGGTTAATTCATTGGTAGAATCCCATGCAAAAAAGCCAGGTGTGAATCAAGCTTCTGACTGCATGAAGGGTTACCTGAAATAATCCCCAAACATATGGATCAAGTGGTATCTACCATACAGGACATGTATATATAGCAAAAGAATCATCTCTCCCTCAAGGTACCAGTACAGCTAAACAAATCAGGTCCAATGTAATTAAACACTCCTTTCTGAAAGAAAACTCCATAGGACAATGTATTGGTAATGTTTAAAGATACAAAAGACCTGAAATCAGATATGAAATACTGTCGGGAAAAGCAAATTAAAACAAATAAGGTGGAATGTCTCAGGGTATCAGTGGAACATATTGTCAGATCATGTTCAACACCCTAGCTATTTCTCTGATACAGAATATTTAAGTAATTAAATTTAGGGGCAAATTCCGGGGTTCTAACAACAGTGAAAATCAGATTAAATCTGAGAAAATGACTGCCTCATTACCCAAACAAACACGCATGCCCAAACACACACACACACACACACTACAGTGTTACTAATAAACAACGTGATGCCTTTAAAAGTGTCCAACATGGGTTAAAAAAACTGGAACAGGGATATAAAAGCTGAGTGCATTTAGATATACCAGTCAATGTTAACAAGCTATGATTCAACAGATGAAAATATTTTATTATTGCTGATGACAGAATGATGGTACCTCTGTACATCCCCCCAGCTTGTAATCAATGCATTCTGTAGAATGGTAAAGGGGCAATATAAAATGGTAAAATAACCTCTTAATGTCACTTACCTTCTTCCGGGGCTGCCATTTCATCATATTTGTAAAGCAAAAATGTTGAGCAACAAGGTGTTATTTGGGCAAATATTAAAAGGGGTATGGGGGGTTTGCAAATGTAAGTCATGCTGCCTCTTTAAAAAATCGATAGCATATTTAGCAAAACATACATCCCAATGAATGACTGAAAAAGGTCAAACGTCTTCCGTTTCAAGAAATTAAGACACAAGATCCAAAGCAGCAAAACGGTAGGCAAAATTAAGCTTATCCCAAGACTTCTTAAAAGTAGGTGTTCTGTCACAACAGTTTGAAACAGAACCTAACACTGTTAGGAAAGGGATACTTTCTTGTCATCCCTGAGTATAACAAGGATTTGAACCTCTCTTTTTCCTTGGTCAGTTTCATTTAAATCAAATTGCAATACATAAGGGCAAGTATCAGTGTGTATAAAAATCCACTCGATTGTGACAGGTTTATTTTCCTAGTGACATACAAGTACTTGAAAATGTTTTCCTTGCTTGCAAAAGCTAACATTAGGAGCACAGCCAGACTTCCCTGCCCTTCTGACTTTGATTTCTTTCTATTGAGTGTGTGCGCAAATTTCAGCTGACTTCAAGTAAAATTCCCACACGAATCGACAGTAAAGAAATCTGCCCAGGTATTTGGTCTGCTCTCACTTTGCCTATGTTTCACAAAGCAGATTCTGTCAGCTCAACAGCACAGAATGAATCCCAAACCCTTAAAACGTAAAACATTCTCTTGGATGGCTACTTGGGAGAAAACCTGGAAACACATATCCTGCCATGGCAGCATCTGCACACTGTACTCTTCAAAACTAATGATTTCCTCCCTTCTTCTACTTGCTCAAGCAGGGCAACAGAGCTACATGGGGAAACTCCTGGGTCTTAAAGCCTGCCATGTTTCATATGCATTCAACCATACCTTCCTTCCTCCCATAAGTACAACCTTCAACAACTTCTGAGGTGACATAGGCAGTGCACACTGTTATCTGTTATTCAGCACAACATTGCAGGATGCCAGACAGTTTTGTACTCTACCCTAATTAAAGGATGTTATTGGTAGGAAAGGATAACATTTGTATTTTTTCAAGTAGTACAGCACACATATATTGTAGAAATCCACCCCAATCTCCCATTTCGCGCTGCATTTATTTGAGATTTATATTTTTTACATAAAATAAATTAAATAACACAGAAATAGAGAGATACATTAGATAAAAAAAGCAAAGTACCTTCCTTGCCTTCACTGCTGCAGTATTCCTTACGAATGGGAGATTCCCCGCCGTGAAGTCCTCTGTCTGGGCAGTTTACAAAAGATTTCCATTGCTTTAAGGTACAATGAACGTCACCTGCTTACTCCTTGCTTAAGGTAGGGCATAAAGTTGATGTTCAGGTGTATCATCCTCAGAACAGATTGCCCCAGTAGGAACAGCAGTCCAAGGAAAAACAAGGAGAATCTGCACAGCCAAGAAGGGAAAAAAACAAGGGGGATGGAGGGAGGGAGTGAATACTGCAGTGGTGAAAGCAAAGACATCTACCATTATGATGAGATTTTACACAACTGTACTATGTCCTTACATTCAACGTTGCAGTATTCCTTACTAATGAGAGAGTTCAAAAGCTCAGGAAGAACTCTAGGAGGAGGAAGCAGCAGAGCTCTCCAAGAAGCCATGAAGAATGGCAGCAGCAAAACCATCTCTGGCTCTGGAGATACCATCCAGCTGGTAATGTTTGGTGAAGGTATGCAGAGAAGTGCAGGTAGCAGCTTCACAAATAGAATTAGCATTTAAGCCTTTGAAAAAAGCACCAGAAGAATCCGCAGCTCTAGTGGAATGAGCTTTTACAGAAGAAGGATGGCTCTTGCAATGAAAAGTGCACAAAAGTTAATAGCCTTTGAAATCCAAGTGGAAATAGTTTGGTTGGAAACAGCCAAACCTAAAGACCTAGGGTGAAAGGAAACAAATAACTGGTCAGACTTTCTGACAGCTTTAGTTTTATCCAAATGAAATCTGAGATGTCTATGCACATCTAAGGTATGCAGGACCCTTTCACTGTCAGATTGCGGAGAGGGAAAAAGGTAGGCAAATTAATAGACTGATTAAGTGACAACTCATTAGCCACCTTGGGCATAAAAGAAAGATTAGTACACAAGGACATCCTGTCCTCATGAAATATCAAAAAAGGTGGACAAGCCATAAGGGCTTGCAACTCGGACACCTGTTTGTCAGAAGTAAGAGCTAATAAAAGAACGGTCTTCCAAGAACAATGTTGCAAGTAAGATGAAATAGCAATCACAAAAGGAGCCCAAGTCGATTTTTTAGAACAAAATGAAGATCTGAGGGAGGCAGAACAAACTTCCTGAGAGGCCTAATATTCAGGATGCCTTTAAGAAACTGCTTAGCCTCAAATCTAGAAGCTAAAGTTAAAGGCAAACAAGCAGAAAGAGCTGATAAGTGGGCCTTAATAGAAGAATAGACCATACCAGCATTGAGCAACTCACACAAATAAGAAAGAACCAAAGGAACATCCACAAACGGTCCATGTCACCAGAAAAACACCAAAGAGAAAACCTCTTCCATTTAGATAAGTAGGATTTCCTACTAGTAGGTTTCCTGACCTCCTGCAGGACCTGCAGCACGTCCTCAGAAAAAAGGTGTCTATGAGGAATCAAAACCCTATCACCCACAGTGTCATTTGAAGAGTGGACAGGTGGGGATGGATGAGAGACCCCTCGTCTTGTGTGAGGAGATCCACCCTGTGAGGTAACTTGTGATGACTGCCCTTGGCTAGATGCAGAAAGAGTTAGAGCCAGTGCTGTTGTGGCCAAAAGGAAGTCACCAACAAGATTTTTGGAGCGTCCTGTTGAATCTTGAACAGGATTCCCAGAATGAGAGGAAGGGGTGGGAGTGCATAAATAAACATCCCCTTCCAAGAAAATGAGATGGCGTTCACCTTCCAGACCAGAGGACCTGGGACTCTGGCACAAAACAAAAGAAGTTGTCTGTCCAAAGGGGAGACAAGGAGATCTACTTGAGGAGTACCCCACTGGTGAACAATGTCCAGAAACACATCCCTGTGAGGCATCCATTCATGGGATTGAGTGAAGGACCTGCTCAGACTGTCTGCCACAAAGTTACAATCTGAAGGAATGTAAACTGCCTGAAGAGTCACACGATATTGGAGTGCCAGATCCCATACCAGAAGTGCCAGCCAGCAAAGATGGTAGAATCTCGTACCCCACTGTTTTTTGATATTCCACATGACTGTGGTATTGTCCATGAATACCTTGAGAGGCCCTGCAGAGAAGAGAGGATGAAAGGCCTGAAGAGCCAGCATAAGAGCCCTCATCTCTTTGATGTTGATGTGCTCCTTCCGCTGATGAGGCGACCATACTCCCTGAACCTTCAGGGACCCAAACACTGCTCCCCATCCCACATCTGAAGTGTTTGTTAACAGATCCTGAGAGGGAAGTGGAGGCTGAAATGGGAGTGCTGGATTCAGAGACAACTGCTGAATCTACCACAGAAGTTTGACTTTGAGACACGGTAGAAGAGGAACAGGAAAGTCTAGAGAATCTGGCGGTTTAGAGGCAGTGGAAAAAACATCCAATAAAGCAGGCAAGATAGGAGGAATGGCCAAAGGTTTAAGAGATTCCATTTGCAGTAAATCATAGTACCCCTTATGGATATCCGAAACCAGGCCACAATCCCACTTAAAAAAGTCCATCATCATAGAGATCATGTCCCCAAAGGAAATTTCCTCAGAGGAATTATTGAAAGTATGAGAATCCTCCTCCTCAGACCCGCAGTTTAAGGAGAAGGCATCTGGGCAGAATAAGCAGGGGAGTCATCATCAGAATCAACCTCAGAAGAATGGAATTTACTGCGGCTTTTAGGGGAAGAGGCAGACCAAGGAGGAGCAGGAATTGAAACCCCTTGAGGAAGCCACAACAACAGTAAAGCATTAAATAACCCCTGAGTAAAGGCCTGCCACTCACTTTGTGAATCCCTAGGAGCAGAAGAGATATGGTTAGTTTTCTATTTCTTCTTCAAAGGGACAACTGTCCTGGAAACCTGAGAAGGCCCAGACTCAGGAAGACATTCCACAATAGGAACTTCTTCCTGAAAGAGAAACTGCGGAACCCCATTAGACCCCTCAAACAGTTCACCGTAGTTCCCTCTGAATGCCCAAAACAGGCGGCTGCAAAGCCTTGCCGGATGTGCTGCCTGCCAGATCCTCACCGACCTCCAACCCAGACACAGTAGAAGAATCTGACAAAACAATCAGGTGAGCCTCTGGGTGCATAATAACCTCAAAAGAAACACCCTGCACAGGCCAGACAGCAGAAGATTCCGGCCTTACCTTATGGACCTTCTTCTTCCTAGATGGCTGACCCTTGGGGCAGGAAGTTCCATCCATAGTACTTGCAGCAAGAAGCTTAAGTCACTGGTTCTCAAAGTACAAGGAAAGGGAAGAAAGCCCGCTATCAAGAGTTTTGGGGACAAACGCCTGACAAAGTGAACCAGACATATGGCTGTGAGCAGCACCAAGGCAAAAAAGACACTTATCATGACTGTCTTTATGGGGGATCAGTCTCCCACAGTGGCATTTACCCTTCCTGGATGACATTAACTCCAAATAGCACTAAACAAACAGAAAAAGTAACCAAAAACCCAACTGGGTACTTATATGCAACTGTGAGGACTCCAGTAAACAGGAGTAAACACAGAAAAGACAATAAACAGAAAAATGGTAAAAAAAAAAAAAAAAAAAAACAGATGTATGCAACAGATCGGTAGTTAAAACAGCATTCAGGCTGGTGGCAAAAACATTCTGAGGATGGTACGCCTGAATGTCACCTGTATGCCCTACCTTAACACAAGGAGTGAGCAGGTGATGTTCAGCATACCTTAAAGCAACATAAATCTTTTGTAAACTGACCGGACGGAGGGTTTCACGGCAGGGAATCTCCCATTAGTAAGAAATACTGCAGCGATGAATGTAAGGACATCAGCAGATACTTATGTATTGCTACTGATCAAACTGTTTAGAGCGAACTCCACATGGTAACACATGCACACTGCACACAATTGCTTCAGTACTGGTAAAAAAATAAAAGTGAGGCTTCTGTGGAAAAATAGACAACCATCTCTTTCAGAATAGCATATTGTTTTCTGTCTCATGTGGACACCTAGTGGGGTACTGCAGTAAACAGTCAGTCAGATGAAGTAAGCATCTTTCTCCGTGTTATTAGCTGTGATACTCCACCAAAAAGCAAACACACACATAGTAGGTATCAGAGTAATTTTAAAGTGCAACCAGTCCCCAAATTTTAGCAACTCTTGAAAGTAGAAGGAGAATACATATAATTATTAATGTCAGAGCACATCATGTAACCAACCACATAGATTCATAGATTGTTACTAGGCTAACAACCCGGGGGGGAGGGGCTTTCTAAACCTAGCCAAGTCTTCCCAAAAGAATGAGGATGTTCTGTATCCATTTATAAGCTACCTACCTCTGTCCATAAGGGACATGGGTGACAGTCCCGGTGTATTTCCTTTTCTCCATCTATTGGTCTAGGATGCACTTAAACAGGGTAAAAGATTAACTCAGCTTCACATGGCTGGGAAGCCTTTTACATAGGAGGGGCAATTTCTGGGACACATATTTGTCTCACCCATATATTCTGTTTAAGTCAGAGACAAAATGTAGGTCCCAAGACCTTGTATTTCTGGTACTGTTTGACTTACAAATATGCAGGAGATTCATAAGTGTGGGTTTGTGGAACCCTTGTAAGCCAGTCATAAATTACCCTTCACCAATCTACAGGAGACTGAGTAAAGGAAAAAGGCTTTAAGGCACAGTGCATAAGCAGGTTTGTTACACCTTGTATTCTTTTTGGAAGGAATGTCTGAGGTGCAGCTACTATAATTTATGCCATCAGTATTGCAGAATACTTCAACACTCTTGCCCATTGTGACATGCCGACATGTCACTAAACAAAATGACCGAAGCAAATGGTTTAGGTTAAAGCATTTAGTCTGCTTGTAATTTATGTTTGTTATTATTACTACTTAAAAAAAAAATCTGTTTTGCAAATGACAGCTTCCAGGTGAAAACACAAGGAAATTTTCCAGAAACAAATATGCGGAAAAAAATTCATGCAAAGTAGAAATTATGATACACTGTGTGCTTTACAGTGGTACTTGACCTCAGACTTGATCCCTGTAAGGCAACATTGCTTTATTATGGTATTAAATTACAAGATAATGCATCGGCTCAGCTTGTACCTCAGCAAGATAATTACGTATGTTAATATTTCCTGTCACGACATAATGTCTTCATTCCCCCTTCCTGCTAATGGCTCTGCTCTTAATAGGAAGGCAAGATAATTCCATAGTTATGTTACTGTGCTTTGTTACAGTACATTCTCCTTCTGTCCCACTACCAGAACTGTAATATATTTATGTTACTGCTAGGTAATTGTGCACAGTCTCTTCGCACAGATTATATCTTACGGCAGTAACCAAATAACTTAATACTGTGCCAAAGATAGTAGTTACAGCACACCTCTCAACTGTCCCTCATAACTTTGCCATGTCCCCTCCTAAAATTTTTGATTTCTTTTAAATCAGTGAGAATTACAGTCAACCAATAATGCGAGAGTGTTTCATACTTCTTACTGTTCAGATAATGTTGTGTTGATGGAAAACCTGTTGTTCCATTATCTTCTTAAATGAATTTGAGTAATATTTAAAAATTGACCTTCATTGAAGCCACGGTGGTGCAGCAGTTAGCGTTGTTGCCTCACAGCAAGAGGTTCTCCCGTTCAAATCTCGGCTGGAACGCCTTCTGTGTGGAGTCTGCATGTCCTCCCCATGGTCGACTGATGTTAAAGACATGCAGGTAGGTGCAAGCGTGAATGGGCGTGCCTTCTTTGAAGGTTGGGCGTCAGGCTGGCAACTCGGCATTATATATTATCTGCACTTAAAGTTACATTTGGTCGAAAATTGGTCAAAAGTTTGTTTGTTTGTTAAATTTAACTGTTGAGGCTGCCCACTAAAGTGTGCTAGCCTGTGTAACTGATTTATTACTGTTTCCTGCATTTCTGTGTGCTTTCTATCTGAAAAACAAACCCCCCCAAAAAAAATATACTTGTTTTCCCGCCTCTCCTCGACTAGTTTAGACCAGTATACAGGCTTTGCTGTTTTCTGGGCTGTGGTGTAGTTCCTGTGTTATCCATTGCCTTACTTGGATAGAAGGAAGTTTCTTTGCTCACCAGTGGGAGTGGGGAGCCTTGAGCAGCCTATCTGTCCCTGAAGGAGTGACCTCAGCACAAGAGCTTGTAGTAATTGGTTGTTTTGGACAATTTCTAGCTCTTTTGAAGTTCCCTGTTTAAACTCCGCCTCTGAGCATTTTTTTCTGGCTATACTACTCAGAAACAGCTCCTCGTGCTCCTGCAGAGTGGTCCTAGCAGCAGAGAACTGAGAAAAGGGACTACTTTCCTGATTTAAGTATTTTTTGCTTTTTTACCTAAAATACCTTCTCTTGTTTACTTTGAACAAGCTTAAACTGTTTTATTAGCTGTTTGTTGCATTATATATTATCTGCACTTAAAGTTACATTTGGTCGAAAATTGGTTGAAAGTTTGTTTGTTTGTTTGTTTGTTAAATTTAACTGTTGAGGCTGCCCACTAAAGTGTGCTAGCCTGTGTAACTGATTTATTACTGTTTCCTGCATTTCTGTGTGCTTTCTATCTCAAAAACAAAAAAAATATCCTTGTTTTCCTGCCTCTCCTCAACTAGTTTAGACCAGTATACAGGCTTTGCTGTATTCTGGGCTGTGGTGTAGTTCCTGTGTTGTCCATTGCCTTACTTGGATAGAAGGAATTTCTTTGCTCACCAGTGGGAGTGGGGAGCCTTGTGCAGCCTATCTGTCCCTGAAGGAGTGACCTCAGCACAAGAACTAGTAGTAATTGGTTGTTTTGGACCATTTCTAGCTCTTTTGAAGTTCCCTGTTTAAAATCCGCGTTTGCGTGGCTTTGCGCAATTGTGCACATAGCGCAGCGCCAGTTAAACAAGGTTAAACTTTTTCTGGCTCTGCCAAGTCTGCTCTTCAAATTTTCCCTTAAGAAAGCTCTACTCTTATAATAATCAGTCTACTCGCTTTATTATAAGCCTAGCACTTGTTCTCAAAACCTCTCTTCTAAGTAAGCACTCTCAAACTATAGTAAGCACTACATCCACCTACCACCCCTGTGAGTACCCACTTCCCTTAAAGGCACAGCACTCCCTTATAATATTCTAGCATGTCGAGTGGTAGATTACTAACATCCTCTCCAGTTCAGCTGGTTAATCTGGGAATCTTGAGACAATGCTACAATTGTCTCATGTACACAGACAACCCTCTCCTCCTCCCAACAAACACAAATACATGTGAGAGATGCAACTATATAGCCAAACTGGAGGCTGAACTCTCTAAACTCAGGACTGGCAAGACCAGACAGGAGGAAAAGGTAACCACACACACAGCTAACCCAGTCCCACATAGACCTACCACAACTGCAAACAAAACATATAATAACACAAAGACATACTCAGAGGCTCTAACAAAAAACTTACCAAAACAACAGAGGCTCCCAAAGCAGACACCCAAAAATCCACCACCTCAAAACATAACACATGCAACACATACTTCAATAAATCAGTGTGTCAAACAATCACAGCCCTTAAGGCCAAACACCATGCCTGATACACTAGTAATAGGTGACTCTATAGTCAGACACACTGACATTCCGTTTAACAGACTGAACAAGGAGAGGGTAACGGTGAGCTGCCTATCGGGAGCTAGGATCCGCCACATAACACACGCACTCAAGTCACTCCAAAGCAAGTACAAATATGACTCCGTCATGTCCATGCCGGCGTGAATGACCTGAGACGTACCTCCCTGGACTACATGAAAAGAGACATAGAGGAGCTCTCTGATTATGTAGCCCAGGCTGGTATGACCCTGACCCTGAGCAGCATCTTGCCCTCACCAAGAATGATGCCACAATACAAAGACAAGATGATCAGCTTTAATAATTGGCTCAATTACTGGTGTCATTCTAGGGGGATCCAATGTCTGTCTGCTTGGGATGACATGCTGGACAAGCCACGCTGCTTCTCAAGGGACGGCTTGCACCTGTCACCATTGGGCTTCCGGATATTGGCTAAGGCTCTTGCCACCCCCATAGTGCCTTTTTTAGGCAAGGCTCAAAAGACAAACCCACCTCCTTAGAAAACAAAAATGGAAAAAAATTAAGGGTAATGCTGCTCAACGCCAAAAGTCTAAATCTCAAGATGCAGGCTCTCAAAGCACTCCTCAGTATGGAGAACATCGATGTCTGTGCAGTAACTGAAACCTGGTTCAAGGCTCCTGAGAGCACCCCAGCGCTACCAGGCTATACCTCGCATCATGCTTTTCGGCCCCAAAACTTGGGCCAAACTAAAAAGGGAGGGGGAGTGTCCATATTCATCAAGGACACTCACACCTCCAGGTCATGGCAACACACGAAGCATCAGAGAACATCCAGGTGCAACTAACCATAGGCAAAACTGCTATACAACTGGTAGCATGTTACAGACCACCCTCCCAATCTCAGGAACCCCATTCAGCCTTCCTGAAGACATTGGAGGATATGAATGTCTCACCAAACACCATCATATTGGGAGACTTCAACTACCCTAACATAGACTGGGTGCATTATTCTAGCCCTAACACCCTAGCCCAAAGGTTCCTGGAATTCATAAATTCAAATGCAATGGAACAGCTAGTCACTTCTCCCACAAGGGGAGATAATATACTAGACCTGATCATCACAAACATGGGGACAAGGTGCTCCACACCGGAAGTATACCCCTCACTAGTGAGATCTGACCACAAACTAATCACCCTGGATATACATATCCCACCTCCACCCCAACACAAAAGACTACAGTGAAAAACTTCTCAAAAGCCGACTTTACACTTCTTAAGACTGAGATGGTATCCTTTAAGCCCACTGGGCCAGTGGAAACCACATCCCACAATGCTGAATCCTTCACAAATGCTTTCTACGGACATCTCCAAGAATGCATGGATCATGCAATCCCAAATAAAACCAAGACCCTCTCCACCAAGGGCAGGCGTCCTGTCTGGTGGACCCCAGCCATAAACAAACTGTATAACAAAAGAAGGAAGCTACTGCATGACAGAGCAAAATCCCATAAAGAGAAGGCATCTCTGATCAGCACTAGTAGGAAGCTACGTTCTCTCATAAAAACATCCAAGGCCAACTTTGAGAGAAAAATCGCTATGAACACTAAAGATAACCATAAGGCCTTCTTCTGCTATGTTAGAAACCTGGTTGGAAACCCTCAGATATGCTCAGAGTTAGTTCACAATGACAAAAAATACACTGAACCCACAGATATTGTCAACATTCTGGCAGACAGGTTCAGTGCAAATTTCTCCCCTCCCTCACCCCCAAAAGAAGAAATACTTATCCCAGCTGAATGTAACCTCCCTGTCATCTCAAATGTCCAGATGAGAACCGCCCTCAGCAAAGCTAAAAACACAGCATCAATGGGACCTGACAGTATCCCGGGTTGCGTGCTACGTGAACTCCAAGAGGAGCTAAACCCACACATAAAAATGCTATTTAACCTTAGCCTTACTACAGGATATGTACTTGAACACTGGCGTACAGCAACAGTGGTCCCACTCCACAAAGGAGGCACCTCTACAGACCCTGGTAACTACTGCCCCATAAGCTTAACCAGCCTGGTCTGCAAAGCTATGGAAAGAATCATTATGGAACTCATAAACAGAGACATTGGGGACCTACAGACACTTGATCCCAGTTCGGCTTTGTAAAGAGCAGATCCTGCCTTTTGAACCTGGTTGACTTTTTCGAAACAGTCACTAGAGCCATTGACGAGGGCAAAGCAGTCCATACAGCCTACCTGGACTTGGCTAAAGCCTTCGACACAATACCCCACTCAGGCATCATAGACAAGCTCAACAGCTTAAATGTAAATCCATATGTCACAAGATGGGTTGCAAACTGGCTAAAGAATAGAAACCATAAAGTCAAAATTGCTGGAGCTATGTCAGACTCAAAGCCAGTCACAAGTGGTGTCCCACAGGGCTCTGTCCTGGGACCCCTCTTGTTCTGCATTTATTTCTCAGATGTGAAAGCAAACATGGGAGGGTTGTGGCTGACAAAGTTCGCAGATGACTGCAAAATAGGTGCCATAGTCGATACACCAGCTGACACATACATCCTACAGAAAAGCCTCACTGAAATGGACAACTGGTGCCGGAGTCATGGCCTTAAACTAAATGCCAAAAAATGTATAGTCATCCCCTTTGGGAAAAACAAAGTACCCACAATTTATCACATAGACAGTAACCCACTGTATGGAAAAAGTAATCAGAGACCTGGAGACCCAAGTCGATAGTGACCTCTCATTTGACACCCACATTGCCAAAGTGGTTAGAAAGACTTTCTACCTTGCCCACCTTATCATGAAGGGATTCACATCCAGATCAAAGGAGGTCATTGTACCCCTATACTCCTCCCTTATCAGGCCCATGATTGAGTAGAATGCCCCATTTGGTATGTACCTCACCCGGCACCTGCAACAACTGGAGAGACCCCAAAAGTACATCACCAAGAGGATGAAGGGTCTCCAACATATGTCATATGCTGCCAGACTAAAGAAACTCCAGCTCTATTCAGTAGCATGCCACCTACTCAGAGGTGATCTGTGCCTGACGTACAAGGCCATGTCCAATCAGGAATTGATGGACATGCTCCACCTCAAAAAATCCAAATCCATCAGAACCACGAAAGCTAAAGATTTAAACCTCAGCACAAATATGAATAGGACATGCTGGAGGGACAGATTCATAACTCAGAGGCTTCCCATACTCTGGAACAGAATCACAGTTCATGTTAGGCAGAGCCCCTCACTGACTCTCTTCAAGAGAAATCTTGATGAGTGGATGGGAGATCGTAGGTTTACCCCGGGGGTCATCTCTGTGTCACTACTAGACAGAGGCACAGTAATCTAATTCTATTATGTAAGGGGGTCTTCACTGTATCACTACTAGACAGAGGCACAGTATTCTAAATCTATTCTGTACACTTTTGTACCATTACATGGGGTGGCGAAAGCCACATCACTATGGCTAGGCTTATAAATGCCCCAGGGCAGATAGCCTAGTACTAAACTATGAAACTATAAAAATTTACTGCCAATTATGAGCGGACCGGAGTTCCGCTGTGGCGACCCCTAACCGGGAAAAGCCGAAAGACTTTTTTTATTCTGGGTCTTTGACCAACCATTATTTTTTGCGATGTTGATAATTCTTGAGCAAATGGTTTCAATCACTCATCTCATGACCACAACTTATTTACATTGCAGCTTGTGTACCACCTTCTCTCCCATCTATATCCCATGAAATCCCATTTCTTGGATGAAACTCAGTTTTGTTATAATTGTGATGTCATACTGTTGTACTGCACAGTATGCACATCATTAGTATTGCATAAAAAAAGAGCTAAGTACCCATGTGCAGCAGAGGAGGGAAGATGCACGTAATACTCAAGACCATATTATAAAGAATGCTCCTGTAATGAAAACAAAACAAAAAAAAACAGTGTCTAACACCCACAAAGAAGTCAAGAATGCATGGTGAATTTATGATGGAAGACATGGGGAGTGAGCCCAAATGTTTCTCAATTATCAAATTGTCAAAAGAACCTCTTGGCTAACTTCCTTAATGTCTATGATTGACCAAACACAATCTTATACTATACTGTACCACAGATGTGCCCCTTGCCTTGATGCAGAATAACAGCAGATGGTAGTGTATATAATTTATTTGCTCACTGATTACTGATCAAGGAGTCCTCTGGCCAACAACCTAAGTGAATTCTTCATTTTTACTCCCCTCATTCTTCCCACTAACTCCTAAATTGCATATCACCCTGCTGGAGGTGGGCATCTTGACCTCCGAAGAAGGTTTTACTTTTTTGGTGCTTGAGATTTTTGAAACCCCATTCTGAGGTGGGATGAGCATGACTTTGATATTAACTAATAAAGTTCCATGCTATAACTGCCTAGTTGAAGAAGCCCTAATATACAGTGCATGTTACACTGGGTGACTTCCAGACAGTAGAATACCACCCAATGACATCAAGATGCTTGGCACCAAAGGGGCCTGAATCCCACCACCACCAACTGACAGTGAAGTAATAGCAAAACTGCACACAAATCTATTTAAATAATTACTCCAAAAATATACTCTCCAGAGGAGTAGAGGTATAAAGCCCTGACTATAGCCTAGCCAATCCTGGTTTGATTAATGGCTTGCATGTCTGACGGACTGGCAGGCAGAGATGGATTTTATCATCCTAGGGAGGGGAAGACAGTTTTGAGATATTCTTTACATGACAGTTCCTGATGGAGACCAGAGATGTGAGAAGAGGGCATGGTCCAAAGAGAGGGCTAGGTGGGGATGATATACCAGCATGTCCGCATTGCAAACCCACACCTTGGATGCCACTGAGACTGCAGGGAGGAGAAATGGAGGGCAAGTCATAAAACAGAAAACAAAACTGGCAGAAGCTGTAGAGGTCATGACTCCCCCAAGATGCCCTGAAGACCCATGTCAGCCGTAGCCTTAAACTGCAGAAAGTCCAGGGGTGAAAGGGGAAAGTGGTAGACCCAGCAATGAATGAAGTACTGGGTTATGCAAGAAAGAATGAAGCAAATGGAACAAAAACAATCACAAAATATAACCTGGCCCAAAGAGTGTAAAGGCAATATGCACACACAGACTGAACTACACACAGGCCACTTACAATGCTGAGTTTTGTCCAAGCCCACATATCATTACTCTTTCTGTGAGACAATGCCCTCCAGTTTCCTTGTAATTAAAGAAACTGCCTTTCAGACAAGTTATTATTTTCTCTCAAGCACAATGGCCAGAGAAGACTTGCAGAAGTTTTCAATTCCCCATACATTTCTTCCTAACACTGTAAAACAGCCACCACCCTGTGAAGACCAGGACCTCCATTTATCTGCTGCTATTAAATTAAGCCAAATATGAAATCAAACCAATTAATATTTTCCAACACCAGAAGGCCTTAGGAATTCAATGGGAGAACTGCCTCACAACTAAGTAATGGACAGTATAAATAATGAATACCCTCTTCAAAGCTAAGGTTAGTTCATATATTTGACAAATAAAGGATGTCAGCTTCAAGATGTAAAAAGTTACAAAATAAAATTTCTTAAATAATGAAAAAACTGTGAAAATACAGATTAAAATATAAGCAACAATTTCATCTCAAAAGTTAGTTCCTAATTATCTTTTTTTGTTACATTCACAACAGAATGCAGCAAGCACGGAGATCCAACATACTTTCAAAATAAATTCCCTGCCCTTTAATAGTCAAAGAGACAACAACAGTCATACAGTCTTCAACAATTAGAACAATATTCTGCCTGCAGATGAACAAGTGAGAACAGAAATAAAAAATGCATTATATTTTTAACTGTTACCTTTAGAATGGCATCACTCCTGGTTTCACCCTGGCCATAGATCATGTCCTGCTCACATATCCATGCACCATTGTGCAGATGTACCAAATGAGCATTTATCTCAGCCTCGACAATTATTATTTGCACAGGGCATGCTCACTGCCTCCACCAAATGATACTTAACTCACAAGTACCCCCCTCCCACCACCCCAGTCAAAGGAAAGTACAGAGGCCATCACCTGCTCAAGCTTTCTTCTTTGCCAGCTCACTCTTTAATTATGCGGCTTCTCAAACCCAGGTCATTAGCTCCACAGTCAGGGCATTTTTTTCAGACAGGCCAGCATTCAAGCTACAACAATTTGGATGAAGCACACTGCCCCCACCCCATGCCACACTTTAAACTGGGACAGTAACAAATGATAGCTTTTCTATATTGTAATGCAATGGTATACAATTAACACAGTCTTCATTTAGGATTGTAACATATTTTAGCTGCTGTACTTTGCCACAGAGTACATCATTCTTTTACTGGGAATATATTTATGTATTTTTACTTTGTCACAGTGTGCTTTCCCCCGCCCTTATCCCATAAACATAGTATGTAGACTTTATTTTGTCTTACTGTATAATTTCCATTCCTTCTATAGCCACCTCTAACTGTTATGTCTGAAAGGTAACTTATTTACTGTACTTCGTCATAATGCAGCACCATCCGGTAACACATTTATACTAATGTATTTTGCCCCATGCTTTGCCCTCAGTATGATAACATATTAAACTTTACACATTACTATAGGGCAATGCTGTTATATTTGATCCAGAAAGTTTATGTAAACTGATATCATGCATTGAACCCTCCTCCAACTTTGTCTCCAACACAGAGACAATTTTTGTAACAATATCTTACCACTATGTAACTAAACACTATTTGAACAAGGTTGGTAACATTTTTGTTACTATACTTTGTAAAAGTGCTGCATTATCTTGTCTTTATTGTGTTACTATGTTTCGCAACAGAGATACTTTACAACAGTGCTGTGCCCAAAGCCTTAATCCAAGCAAGGGAAGATACACAGGATAATGACTGGGTCACCATTCATAACTAACCCGCTGTGTGTTTGAGACATGGGCATAATCAGGTAATCCATGTAATATATATATTTTTATCTAATTCAGCATAATATAATATCTCAACTTCATACCTTTGTCTCTGGAACTAATACACATAATGTACTACACTGTAATTATGTGTGGCTATCTGATTCAAATCAATGTAATGTACACTGAAAATACATAGAAATACACAAAAATATATAAAAGACTGGCATTTGTGGGTGGTGACATTTTGTTCTCTTCACTCAAGATAGAAGTTAACCATCAACATTTTCTATACAAACTGGAAAAAGTCAGTGATCAGGACACCCAGTCCTGCAGAATAGCCAGTTGCCTAATGACCGATGCAGCAGCTGTCCATTGTAATAGTAATGAGCAAATCTGCTCAAATGTAGCTGGTTACTGATGGCTGGCACTTATACATTGCAGTAGGATTCACTGGTAAGACAATTAAGGCAGATATAATATAGTACATTTTGTGTCAGTAGTATAAAAATATATATATAAACACATATACAGTCACACACACACACATATTCATATATGTATGTGTATAGGTTCATAGGTTCATAGGTTTATACTAGGCTATCTGCCCTAAGGCATTTATAAGCCTAGCCCAAATTTTTGTGGCTTACGCCACCCCTTATATGAAAAAATACTGTGCCCATTAGTTTGTTGTGCCTCTGTCCAGCAGTGACACAGATATGATTCCCGGGGTAAACCTACGATCTCCCATCCACAGGTCTAGATTTCTCTAGAACAGAGTCAGCGAGGTGCTCTGCCTCACATGGACCGGGATTTTATTCCACAGCATAGGGAGTCTCTGAGTGATAAATCTATCCCTCCAGCACGTCCTATTTATAGCCGTGCTAAGGTTTAAGTCGCTTGCTCTAGTGGTTTTGGTGGATTTGGATTTTTTGAGGTGGAGCATGTCCATTAATTCCGGGTTGGACATGGCCTTGTATGTCAGGCACATGTCACCTCTGAGCAGACGGTATGCGACTGAATAGAGCTGGAGTTTCTTCAATCTGGCAGCATATGACAGATTTTGGAGTCCCTTTATCCTTTTGGTGAGGAACTTTTGGGGTCTCTCCAATTGCTGCAGATGTCGGGTGAGATACATCCCGAATGGGGCATTGTACTCGATCATTGGTCTGATAAGTGAAGAGTACAGTGGAACAATGACCTCACTAGATCTGGATGTGAATCCCTTCATGATCAGGTGGGCAATGTAGAAGGTCTTTCTAACCACTTTAGCAATGTGAGTGTCAAAGAAAGGCCACTGTCAACCTGGGTCCCCAGATCCCTGATAACCTCTTCTGTGCTTAGTGGATTGCCACCTATATGGTAGCTTGGGGTTACCTTGTTTTTCCCGAAGGGTATGACTATACATTTTTGGCGTTTAACTTCAGGCCATGGCTCTGGCACCAGCTATCTGTTTCCGTGAGTCCCTTCTGAAGGATATCCATGTCCGATACACTTTCCACTATGGCCCAGTTTGCAGTCGCCTGCAAACTTTGTCAGCCAAAGTCCTCCTATGTTGGCCTGTACTTCTGAGAAGTAGATGCCAAACAATAGGGGCCAAGGACCGAGCCCTGTGGGACACCACTTGTGACCGGCTTGGAGTCTGACACAGCGCCAGCAACTCTAACCCTGTGGGTTCTGTCCTTAAGCCAGTTTGCAACCCATCTTGTGACATATGGGTTTACATTTAAGCTGGTAAGTTTTTCTACAATACCCGAGTGGGGTATTGTGTCTAAAGCCTTTGCAAGGTCAAGGTAGGCTGTATGGACTGCCTTTCCCTCATCAATGGCCTTGGTGACTGTTTCGAAGAAGTCGACCAAGTTCAAAAGGCATGATCTTCCCTTGACAAAGCCAAACTGGGTCGGGTCCAATGTCTGCAAGTCCCCTATATCTTTGTTTATGAGCTCCATTATGATCCTCTCCATAGCTTTGCAGACTAGACTTGTTAAGCTTATGGGCGGTAATTACCAGGGTCCAGAGAGGCCTTTGTGGAGTGGGACCACCGTTGCCGTCGCCACTCCTTGGGCACGTATCCTGTGGTAAGGCTGAGATTAAACAGCTGCCTTATGTGCGGGTTTAATTCCTCATTTAGCTCGTAGCACACAGCCGGGACACCATCCGTCCCATTGATGCTGTGTTTTAGCTTTAGAGAGAGCAGCTTTCACCTGCGCATTTGAGATGTTCGGGAGGCTACACTCGGCTGGGATAGTTATCTCTCCTTTAGGGAGGGAGAGGGTGAAGTTTGCACTGAACCTGTCTGCCAGTATGTTGGCAATGTCTGTGGGTTCAGTGATTTTGTATCAT
The DNA here is from genome assembly GCF_019279795.1 of Protopterus annectens. Taxonomy (NCBI): domain Eukaryota; kingdom Metazoa; phylum Chordata; order Ceratodontiformes; family Protopteridae; genus Protopterus; species Protopterus annectens. The sequence goes on along the minus strand of NC_056733.1, from coordinate 308,468,075 downwards.
TTTGGACTAATTCTGAGCATATCTGGGAGTTTCCACCCAGGTTCCTAACATAGCTGAAAAAGGCCTTATGATTTTCCTTTGAATCCATGGCAATTTTCTCTCAAAATTGGCCTTAGTTGATTTTATGAGTGCTCGTATTTTTTACTAATAATGATCAGGGTGACTTCCCTTTTATGGATTTTGTTCTATCATGTAATAGCTTTCTCCTCTTATTGTAAAGTTTGTTAATGGCTGGGGTCCACCAGACTGGACGTTTGCCCTTTGTGGAAAGAGTCTTGGTTTTATTTGGGATTGCCTGATCCATGCAGTCCTGGAGGTGTTCATAGAAGGCATTTGTAAGGGCTTCCGCAGCTTGGGTTGTGGTTTCCTCTGGCTCAGGGGCCTTGAAGGATACCACACCAGTCTTGAGTAGTGTGAAGTTTGCTTTAGAGAAGTTCTTCACTATGGTCTTTTTGTTTGGGGTGGGGGCGGATGTGGATTTCCAGTGAGATTAGTTTATGATCAGATCTCACCAATGAGGGATATACTTCCGGTGTGGAGCATTTTGTCCCCATGTTTGTGACAATGAGATCTAGTATATTTTCTCCTCTTGTGGGAACAGTGACTAGCTGTTCCATGGCATTTGAATTTATGAACTCCAGGAACCGTTGGGCTAAAAAGTTAGGGCTTGAGTAATGTTCCCAGTCTATATTCGGGTAGTTGAAGTCACCCAATATGATGGTGTTTGGAGATACATTTATACCCTCCAGTGTCTTCAGGAAGGCTGTGTGGGGTTCCTGAGTTTGAGAGGGTGGCCTGTAGCATGCTACAATTTGTAGAGCAGTTTTGCCTATGGTTAGTTGCACCTGGATGGTTTCAAGCTTTGTGCGTTGCCACCAACCTGGAGGTGTGGGTATCCTTTATGAATATGGATACACCTCCTTTTGTGGTGTGGTCCGGGTTTTGGGGCAGGAACACATGATATGAGGTAAAACCTAATAGTGCCGGGTGCTCTCAGGAGCCTTGAACCAGGTTTCAGTTACAGCACAGACATCGATGTTCTCCATACTGAGAAGGGCCTCGAGTGCGTGCATTTTGAGATTTAGACTTCTGGCATTGAGCAGCATTACCCTCAGTTTCTTCCCATTTTGTTTTCTAGGGTGGTAGGTTTAGAATTTGAGCTTTGCCTAAAAAGGCACTATGGGGTGGCAAGAGCCTTAGCCAATATCCAGAATCCCAGGGTGACAGGTGCAAGCCGCAGCGTGGCTTGTCAAGCATGTCATCCCAGGCAGACAGACACTGGATCCTTTGAATGACACCAGACATTAAGCCAATTGTTAAAGCTGATCATCTTGTCTCTATATTGTGGCATCATTCTTGGTGAAGGAAGGATACTGCTCAGGGTTAGGGTCATACCTGCCTGGGCTACATAATCAGAGAGCTCCTCTATGTCTCTTTTCATGTAGTCCAGGGAGGTGCGCCTCAGGTCGTTCACACCAGCATGGACAATGACTGTGTCATATTTGTGCTTGCCGTGGAGTGACCCAAGTGCTTGTGTTATGTGGCGGATTCTAGCACCCGATAGGCAGCTTACTGTGACCCTCTCCTTGTTCAGCCTGGTGAGTGGGACGCCAGTGTGTCTGACTATGGAGTCACCTATGACAAGTATGTTTGGTGTTGTATTTGGCCTTAAGGGCTGTGACTGCTTTGCACACTGCTTTGTGGTTTATGTGTTGCTTGTGGGGTGTCTTGAGGTAGCAGTTGTTTGGGTGTCTGCTTTGGAGGCCTCTGCTGTTTAGGTAAATTTTACTCAGAGCCTCGAGTATGTCTTTGTGTGTTTATGTGTTAGATTCAGTGGAGTGGTAGCATTATGTGAGGCTGGTTTTGTGGTGTGTGTAGTTGCCTTCTCCTCCTGTCTGGTCTTGCCAGTCCTGAGTTGAGAGAGCTCAGCCTCCAGTTTGGCTAAATAGCTGCATCTCTCACAAGTATTTGTGTTATGTGGGAGGAGGAGAGGGTTGTCTGTGTACATGAGGCAGTTATAACATTGCCTCAAGATTCCCAGATTCACCAGCTGGACCGGAGAGGAGATTGACAACTGACCTTTGGACATGCTAGAATAATATTGGGAAATCCTTAATTGAAAACAAGGGCCAGTGGGGAGTGAGGGTGTAGTGCTTTTAATTTTAGTGCTGACTTATATAATTGCTTTAGTGAGCAAGTGCCAGGTAACTTGAGTGCAATGTGTTACAAGTAACTAAATGCAAAACGACAAACAGTAACTTGCTTTCAAGTGAAACAAGGAAATAAGTACAGTAAGCAATGCAGAAATCACTAGTGATCCACAGAAGCTGAGAAGTTGCGATTAGGTGGAATTAGCTTCCAGGGAAATAACAAGCAAACAAACAACAAGCATATAAACAAAGCTAGATTCAGCAGGCCTGGATCTAGTCTATGTTAGAGCAAACAAGGTGAACCAATTTCAGTAAGATACAGTTCAAATATTTAGGCACTATAAACCTTTAACCAGAAATTCCCAGCTCAGAAGGGCAGAGTCCAGCCTCTTCTCCCACAAGAGTGCAGACCACGAACCTTCTTAATGTAAAATAACTGGCCTGAAGCCCAAGCGCCTAAACCAGAACTAATACACTTGGACACTGGGCTCTCAATCAGCAGTTCCCAACTTAGAAGGATGAAAGCTACCTGTCCTGCCACTACAGTGCTTGCCACAAACCTTCCTAATGTAAAACAACTGGTCTGAAGCCCAAGTGCTTAATCCAAAAGACTTGAATGATAGCTACACTTTAATCAAGTTACAACCAAGCAGTAATAAATACCATTGAATACTTTAGAGAATGTCTGGATTAGTGCTCAAGTTACACAAACAAAGCTAGATCCAGCAGGCCCGAATCCAGTCTATGCCACAGCAAACAAGGCGCACCAAATTCAGTAAGAAACAGTTCAGATATGCATGCACTATAAGCCTTTAACCAGAAATTCCCAGCTCAGAGGGCAGAGTCCAGCCTCTCCTCCCACAAGAGTGCAGACCACGAACCCTCTTAATGTAAAATAACTGGCTTGAAAGCCCAAGTGCTTAAACCAGAATTAATACACTTTTAGAATAACAGACACTGAGCCCTCAATCAGCAGTTCTCAACCTAGAAGGATGTAAGCTACCTGTTCTGCCACAACAGTGCAGACCACAAACCCTCTCAGTGCAAAACAACTAACTGGTCCGAAACCCAAGTGTTTAAACCAAAAGGCTTAGAATGAGTTACACCTATTTTAAGATGATGCAAAAGTAAAAAGAAGTAGGTAAAAACACAAGTACAGTAAAAGCAGATGATATTTTTTTTTTTTTTATTCCTGAACAAGTGCTGAGATCAAAGAAACAGATTTGAGTGCTGAAACTAGAAAACTGGCTAGTTATAAGAAAAAAACAAGCTAGAAGGCTTCCCTCAAACACAGAAGGGCTTGTGGGCTCAGAAGCCTACAAATAGTCTGTACCACTTAACAAGAAAGGCAGGAAATAAGCTTAATTTTTTTTTTTTTTTTTTCTATTTCCCAGATGCTCTCTTTGTACAAAGTAGGAGTGCCTGCTGTATGTGTGTGTATATATATATATATATATATATATATATATATATATATATATATATATTTCAATACATGTGTATATATATATATATATATATATATATATATATATATATACACACACACATATATATATATATATATATATATATATACCATCTGACACATACATAACACATGTAATCATGTTTCAATGTCATGCTAGAATTATAATGTCCTGTTGAAACACTAACATTTTCCCTAGTATATTTTATATCTTGTCTAGCAGTTTGTAGCAATGTAAATCACGACTGAAGTATTTTTTACCCTTCTGTATTCCTTTGACATCAATACATCTCCCGTCTTTGTCATTATTTCTTCTGCCATTTGAATTTGCCCAACTAGTCTTACTAAGATAATTATCCCTCTTTTTCATTCATTTTGACTTCTGCAACATGCAATCTTTTTTCTCTCCTTCATAAAGGTTTCCTTCTCTAGTTCATTCAAGTGTGTTTCCTGTAATAAAGCTATCTATGCTTTACTCTTAAATATGTAGGCCAACAATTCTACCTCTCTTGTTTTTACTTAGCAAACCACTGATATTCCAAACTAAAATATTCATACCTACTGACTTTTCAATTATTTACCCTTTTAACCAAGCTAACTGCGGTGGTGGTGCTGCGGTAGCGTTGTCGCCTCACAGTTAGATATTGCCCGTTCGATTCTCAGAGCGTCTTCTGTGTGGCGACATGCGTGAATGGGTGTTCCTTTGTTGAAGGTTGTGTGTTAGGCCTGGCAACCAGCACGTAAAACTCTACTGCCAATCATTAGCAGACCGGAGTTCCGCTGTGGCAACCCCTAACCGGGAAAAGCCGAAAGACACAAACAAACCCTTTGAACCAAGCTAACCCTCCCCCCCCTCGAGGTGTCTCAGGTTCAGCAATATGTTTTAACAGGAACATGACTGCAGTGGTGGTGCAGTGGTAACGTTGTTGCCTCACAGCAAGAGGTTCTCCCATTCGATTCTCGGCTGGAGTGCGGGGAGTGCCTTCTGTGTGGAGTCTGCCTGTCCTCCCCACGGTTGGGTGGCGTTCAAAAGACATGCATAAGGGCATGCCTTCGTTGAAGGTTGGACGTGGAGCTGACACCTCGGCATTCGTGAAAATCTACTGCCAATCATTAGAGGACCGGAGTTCCGCTGTGGCGACCCCTAACCGGGAAAAGCCGAAAGTCAAACAAACAACATACTACAAGGGGGCATTTTATTCAATATATGTCAGATTAGAGAAAAGATAAAATCAGACTTCTTTGGATTTGGATAAGATGCTTTTCATTATTAAATGGGGCAGATAAAAGGATTTTCTATTAACACTGACGAGGTGATGGTCAGAGCACAGTGAGTTATCCATAAAGGAACCTAAATCAAAAAACAAAAGTGTCTCTTTTTATATATATGTCATATGAGATATGTCTTAGAATTACTTTTTTCCACAGTGAACTATACTAGATTTTTTGCATTTGGTCTATAGCAATTTCCACTGCACCAGATATTTCCATAGTCAAACCTTTCCTGGAGTAACAGCAATCAAAGAGTACCCTGTAACAACCCTAAGTTTACAGCCATGAGTAAACTCTATTAGTCAGAGACCAGGGATACTGATTCAAGTTCCACAAAATATACCCAAAATAATTAGGACTGTTAGCTAAATAATTAGTGACCACATAGCCTCTGTTTATAACCTCTCATGTCTGGAATTGTCCCAGACAACTTCAAACATGCTTTAATAATGCGTCTACTTAAGGATGTTTTAACTGTAATAGCCGCAGCCAATCACCTGATAACTAACTTTGTCAAATAACAAAAATCTTTGAAAACCATATTTACAATCAGATTCTCAAATACATTGTCAAATGTGATATTCTCACTGATAAACAGCATGAATTCGGACCCACATACAACATCCAGACAGCTCTATCTACACTAACCAGTCTAATATAGAACAGCATAGATCAGGGCCTACTAACAGTATTAACAGCAGCTATCTTTTTGGATATGAAATGTACCTTCTAAACAGTTGACCTTGCACTGTTTCATAGGATATTAGCAGATACAGGCTTCTCAGTTGGAGTTATCTCATGTTTAAAAGCTACCTTAAAGGATACACATCTTCACGACTAATGCTTAAAGTCTTTTACAGAGCAGACACCTTGGGGGACTCCCAGGGATTAGTGCTAGGACCACTGTTGTTCTCACTCTTCATCAGTGACATGCACTGATATCTCCTCAAAATCTACTGTCTTCTATATGCTGATGATATAGTCATCACTAAAGCTATTAAGAAGACCAATGCTCTTTCTACTGAGATACTGTGTAATTTTATTTTACTATGTGGAATAATTTACTGGTGGTTAATATCCCTAAAACAACCTTAATGTTATTTGGCACCTCTAACAACTTAGAAATATCAGCAATCCAATTATTAATGACCTCAGTGGAGTTTCTCTCCCTACTACTCAAAAGTATATAGTCTTAATTCACAACAACAGCTTAACCTTTACTTCACAAACAGAAAGAGCCTCTAGTAGGGTCACTATTCAGTCCAAAGTCACGTACAATATCTCTATTTTCCTTACTCTACAAGCAAAAAGCAGTAGCTATTATTTATTACTTATTAACATTTGTTAACCAGGTAGTGTCTGACTGGGCCAGTAGCCCGTTTTCAGCAGAGACCCAGGGAGAAAAACTCCAGACAAACTGACACTTACAAGCAAAACAGTTAATAAGAAAACAATAGTTAATAAAGCACAATACAACAGTACAGTAGTAAAAGGCACAGACCAACAGTACAATAATCAAAGATGCTGTGGAAAAACAAATAGTTCTAGGAACATTATATTGCAATCTACAGTAGTACAAATACATTTATCAGAAGGTTGACTAGCAAACAAACAACTCATAGTAGTTTGAAGTGAAGGAATAAACCAAAGAAGAGGAGCACAGTGCTAAACCAAAAACCAATAAACGAACCAAGCACTGTATAAGGAGGACGAATACAGAACAACCAACCATATATACATGTAATTTAAAATGACCAATGGGAATCTAATGATCCTCATTAATAAGGTAAGAAATTAAATGAATGAATGGATTAAACAAATCCAGAACTAACAATGAACCAACATTTTTACATAGAATTTCCATCCCCAATAAATGTTTTCATGCATTTGTTTAATCCATTCATTCATTTAATTTCTTTTTATACATTATTAATGAGGATCATTAGATTCCCATTGGTCATTTTAAATTACATTTATTGAAGTGAAGGAGAGTACAGAGCTGAGAATACATTAAGAAGGTGTTACTCTGGTGAAGTGCAAGGGCATATCCATTTGCTGGTGAGGTATTCTTTTAGGCTTATTTTGAAAGAAGAGCTATTAGTATTTGTTTGGATAAGCTGGGGTAGGGTGTTCTAGACCTTGGCTATTTTATTAGAGTAGAGGGAGTCACCATAATAGTTATGTGACTGGGTAATTTTCACCATTAATTTGTTAGGGGATCTAAGGGACCTGTGGTTAATGTTGGGTTGGACCAAGTTTGTGAGGGCAGGGCAGTTTTCGGGATTGTGTAAGACTTTGTGGACAATAGAAAGCTGGTTTAGAGTTAACCGGTTGGGAAGTTCTAGCCAGCTGAGGTGTTGGAGAGAACAGCAATAATGTGATTTGTGGGGGTGACTGGCTGCAAACCTAGCTATTTTGTTGCAGCAGGATTCTAGATTATTAAGGTCAGTCTTGTGTAGGTTGGTGAAAATATGTGAACAATAGAGGAGGGTAGATAATAAGTGGGCTCTAGCAGTGGCTAGTCTGGCTTGGTGAGTGAGGTAAGGTTTGGCCCTGCAGAGGGTATCCAGCTTGGCATGGACTTTTTTGATTGTTATGGAGATGTGTGCATCAAATTTTAGTCTGTCAATTGTAACTCCTAGTAGTTTGGTCTGATTAGTTGGGTCAATTTTTGTTCCATTGGAGGAGTGGGTAGAGGGCTGAACATGGGTGATTTGTTAGTGAAAAACATTAACTTAGTTTTATTTGGGTTTAGGATGAGTTGATGCTTGGAGAGGTACGTTTCTATGGCCAGGAAGGATTTTTGCATTTTTTTTGTTGAAGTTCTTGGGGAGTTGTCCACGTATTGGATAATGGTTGCATGTTGGGTAGCGGAGTTTAGGTTATTGGTGAATATGGTAAAAAGGAGGGGCCCACTTATGGATCCTTGGGGTACAGCCATACATACAGGCAGAAGAGGAGAGAGACTGTTTTCCCATTTAGTAGCCTGTTGATGGTTTAACAGGTAGCTGTGGAACCAAGTTAGTGATGATGAGCTGAGACTGAAGTTTGCAAGTTTCTTGAGTAGCAATTGATGAGATATGGTGTCAAAGGCTTGTGGCATATCTAGAAAAATTTCAGAGACCAAGTGTCCTTCATTTTTGAGGTTTTGGATAGTAATTGTGAAGGTTATTAGAGCAGTGTTAGTACTGTGCTTGGGCCTGAAGCCATGTTGTGAGGGGGGTTAGCAAGTTAGTGGTGAGATGATTTAGAAGCTGTAGGTGGATACATTTTTCTAAGATTTTTCTATGGGGAGGAGGAGGATGGCAATTGATCATTAATTTGACATTTCTCTAGAGGGACCTCCCTTGTGAAGGGGAATGATGTAAGAAATTTTCCAGAGGTGGGGGACATAGTGTTCAGAGATGGACCGGTTAATTTGGATGGCTATGGGGTAGGCTATGGACGGAACAGCTATTTTCAGGAATTCATTGGGTAGTTGGTCTGCAGCAAGACAGCAGGGTTTTAGTTTATGTAGTAGTTTTTTATATGCATAGTCTGAATGGGTTTGAGGGTGAAAGAGTTTGTGTTTTCGGTGTTGAGGGGTGCATTTAGTGGGCTGTCTTGTTTGTTGTTTAGGAGGGTGGTGATAGAGTTAATAAAATGGGAGTTAAATTGTGATGCTATGGGCGCATAGGTTCATAGGTAGGTACTAGGCTATCAGCCCTGGGGCCTATACAAGCCCAGCCAAAAAGGTACCCTGGCTTTCCCCACCCAAGAAAATTATTTTCCTGTGCCACTGTTGAGCAGAGCCAAAGAGGTGATCCCCAGGGTGAATTTCCTATTTCCCATCCAGTCATCAAGATTTTTCTTGAAGAGTGCTAATGAGGAGCTTTGTTTGATATAGATAGGTAGTTTATTCCAGAGTATGGGAAGTCTCTGGGACAAGAATATATCCCTCCGGCATGTTCTGTTTATTGTGGTGACAAGGTTTAGGTCCCTAGAGCATGTAGCTCGGAGGGATTGGGATTTCTTTAAGTGGAGCATGTCCAACAGCTCTGGGTTTGACATAGCTTTGTATGTTAGGCAGAGATCACCTCTGAGTAGGTGATATGCAATGGAGTAAAGCTGGAGTTTTTTGACACGGTCTGCGTAAGGCATCTGTTTGAGGCCGGTAATCCTCTTTGTGAGGTATTTCTGCGGCCTTTCCAGTTGTTGCAGATGTCTTGTGAAGTACATACCAAAAGGGGCATTGTACTCTATAATGGGTCTAATGAGTGATGAGTAGAGGGGAACAATGACCTCTTTTTTTCTGGATGAGAAACCTTTTGTGATGAGGTGTGCCACGTAGAAGGATTTCCTGACTACTGTGGTGATGTGATTATCAAAGAAGAGACTACTGTCCACCTGTGTCCCAAGGTCTCTTATCACACTTTCGGTGTTAAGTATACTACCACCTATGTTGTAGTTCATGGGTACAAAGTTTTTACCAAAGGGGATGACAATGCACTTTTTGGCATTGAGCTTGATGCCATGGCTTTGACACCAGGCATCTGTCAAAGTGAGGCCCTTTTGTAGGATGTCCACATCGTTAGGAGTTTTGATTATGGCTCCTAGTTTGCAGTCATCTGCAAACTTCATTAGCCAAAGACCTTCTATGTTAGCCTGTACTTCAGAGAAGTAGATACCAAACAGGAGAGGACCCAGGACTAAACCCTGTGGTACTCCACTTGTCATTGGTCTGAAGTCGGATTTGGAGTCTGCTACTTTCACAGTGTGGGTTCTGTCAGTGAGCCAGTTGGCAACCCATCTTGTGACATAGTGATTTATACCAAGTTTAGTGAGTTTATCTATAATTCCAGAGTGGGGGATGGTGTCGAAAGCCTTGGCAAAATCTAGATAGGCTGTGTGAACCACCTTACCCTTGTCTACAGCTTTGGTGACTGCTTCAAAGAAGTCTATCAGGTTTAGGAGACATAATCTGCCTTTTACAAACCCAACTGGGTGGGATCCAGAGTTTGGAGATTACCAATGTCTTTGTTTATAAGTTCCATGATGATACATTCCATGGCCATGAAGACCATACTCGTCAGGCTAATGGGGTGGTAGTTCCCGGGGTCCGTGGTGGCTCACCCCTTATGGAGTGGGATAACCGTTGCTGTGCACCATTCAGCAGGCACAAAGCCTGAGGTGAGGCTATGATTGAACATGGTACTTAGGTGGGGTGCCAGTTTGTTCTGTAGTTCATGTAGAACGCAGCCTAGGATGTTGTCTGGTCCCATGGATGCTGAGTTCTTGGCTTTGGAGAGTGTGGGTTTCACCTGTGCAGCCTTGATTACAGGAACTTTGCATTCTTCCAGTATAGAGATGGGTTCTTTAGGGGGTGAGAGAGGGATAAAGTTAGCACTGAACCTATCTGCCAGGATGTTGGCAATATCAGTTGGGTCTGTATATTTAGTGCCATTGTGCTGTAACTCAGAGCAGATCTGAGTGTTGCCATTGAGATTCTTGACATAGCTATAGAATGCTTTGTGGTTGTCTTTAGAATCAGTGGCGATTTTGTTTTCGTAACTAGCTTTGGAGGATTGTATCAGGGATCGCAGCTTCTTACTGTGGCTGACCAGGGAGCTCCTCCACTTGTGGGATTTTACTCTCTTTTGCAAGAATTTCTTCCTTCTGTTGCACAGTTTGTTTATGGTGGGGGACCATCAGATTGGCTTCCTTTTTTGGAGGATAGCGTCTTGGTTCTGTTTGGGAAAGCACGATCCATGCACTCATGTAAGTGCTTATAAAGTGCAATTGTGTAGGATTCAGTAGTCGTAACTGTATTGTCCATCTGCATGGGTGTCATGAAGTTCACCACTTCTGTCTTAAAAAGCATGAAGTTGGCTTTGGAGAAATTTTTTACCATGGTTTCCTTAATGAGGGGTGGAGGCAGGATGTGGATATCTAGGGTAATTAGCTTATGGTCGGATCGGACCAATGAGGCGTTGACTTCAGGTGTGGAACACTGGTCACTCATACTGGTAATGACTAGATCTAGGATATTGTTGCCCCTGGTGGGGGTGTGGATAAGTTGCTCCAGGGCATTGGAGTTTATGAATTCCTGAAAGTGTTGAGCGAAGGAGTTGGTACACGAGTAGTTCTCCCAGTTAATGGTGGGGCAGTTGAAATCGCCCATTATTAGGGTGTTTGGTTGAACCCTAATATTTTCCAGTACATCAAGAAAAGAGGAGTGGGAATCCTGGGGCATGGTGGGTGATCTGTAGCAAGCTACAATTTGGATTGCAGTTTTGCTCAGAGTTAGTTGCACTTGGATAACCTCAGCTGCATTATGCTGAGCAACTAGCCTGGAGGTGTGGATATCCTTAATGAATATGGACACACCTCCACCTTTGGTGTTCCGGTCCAGGTTACATGGCCGAAAAGTGTGGTATGAGTTATAGCCTGGTAGTGCAGGGGTGCTCTCTGGAGCCTTGAAACAGGTCTCAGTCACTGCATAGATGTCGATGTCCTCCATTTTAAGGAGTGCCTCGAGTGAGTGCACTTTGAGATTTAGACTTCTAGCACTGAGTAGCATCACCCTCAGTTTTTGCTTGCCTGTTCCTGTTACGGTGGTGAATTTGTCATTGGAACCTTGCCTAAAAAGGCACTATAGGGGCGGAAAGAACCTTAGCCATTATCTGGAATCCCAGGGGTGACAGGTGCAGGCCATCTCTGGAAAAGCATCGTTGTCTGTCGACCATGTCATCCCAGGCAGACAGATACTGGATCCCTTCAGAATGGCACCAGAAGCTTAGCCAATTGTTGGAGTCAATCATTTTGTCCTTGTACTGTGGCATCATTCTGGGTGATGGCAGAATGCTACTCAGGGCTAGGGTCATACCTGCCTGGGCTACAAGATCAGAGAGCTCTTCCATGTCTCTTTTCATGTAGTCCAGGGAGGTACGTCTCAGGTCGTTCACACCAACATGGACAACGACAGAGTCATATTTGTACTTGTTGTGGAGTGACCCAAGTGCGTGGGTTCTGTGGCAGACCCTGGCACCTGACAAGTAGCTGACAGTAACCTTCTCCTTGTTTAGCCTGGTGAGTGGGACATCAGTGTGCCTGACTATAGAGTCACCTATGACTAGTGTGTTGGGTACGTTGTTTTGCCTTATTGGCGGAGGTTGAGTGGCACATTGAGTCTGTGGGCTATGTGTCATTTGGGTTGTGTTGAGGGGTGGAGGTTGCTTGCATTTCTGCTTTGGAGGTCTCTGTTGCTTGAGCAGATTATTATTGAGTGCCTCCATGAATGCTTTTGTGTTTCTATGTGTGAACTTTAGTGGTGTACATTTAGTGAGACTATGTGATGAGTGTGGTGTGGTGCAAGTGTTTACCTTCTCCTCTTGACTGTCAAGTTCAGTCTTGACTGAAGAGAGCTTTACCTCCAGTTTGGCTAGATAAGTGCATCTCTCACAGGTTGTAGTGTTGGGTGGTAGGAGGAGAGGGTTGTCTGTGTACATGAGGCAAATTCTACATTGCCCCAAGATGCCCGGATTCATCAGATAGACAGGAGAGAACACTGGGAGCTAACCCTTGGACATGCTTGAATAAAAAAAAATATTTTCCTCTAGATAAGTGAGGAAAGTGAGTACAACTCTGTGGCATATCGTCTACTCAGAGGTGATCTCTGTTTAACATACAAGGCCATGTCAAACCCTGAGCTGTTGGACATACTCCACTTAAAGAAATCCCAATCCCTCAGAGCCACACGCTCCAGGGATCTAAACCTTGTCATCACAATGAACAAAACATGCTGGAGGGATAGGTTCCTGACCCAGAGACTCCCCATATTCTGGAACAGACTGCCCATACATATCAAGCAGAGCGCCTCTTTGGCCCTCTTCAAAAGGAACCTTGATGATTGGATGGGAGATAGGAAATTCACCCCAGGGATCATGTCAGTCACCCTGCTAGACAGGGGCCAGGACAAGTAAATATTGTGGGAAGAAATATCCAGGGAATTGTTATGGCTAGGCTTGCATAGGCCCTAGGGCCGATAGCCTGGTACCAAGCTATGAACCTGTAAGAGCTGTTTTTCTCTAAGCAAGTGAGGAAAGTAAGTACCAAAACTGTTTTCCTCTAGGTAATGAGGAAGGTTGAGTACTGTAGTAATTAGTAGGTTATTTAGTGCTTACAAGTTCTGAACAAGTGCTGATCACGAATAAGCAAATTCAAGTGCTAAAAGTAAGAATCTGTATCTGGACTAAACTAGTTACAGGAAAGGGGGGAAACAAGGGCAAATGTGGACTTTTAAATCAGAAAGTTGAGAGAGATGGAAAAACTGCCCAAACGGCCAATAACTACAATTTCTGGGCCAGAACCACTCCTTATGTGGTAGATAGGTTACCTAGTGCTTACCACTCCCACTGATAAGCTAGAAGGCTTCCCTCCAACACAGAAAGCTTGGGGGGCTCAGAAGCTTACATACAGTCCTGGATACAGCAAATCTGAATCTGGACTACACTAGTTACAGGAAAGGTATTTGTTTGTATATATACATATATATATATATATATATATATATATATATATAGATAGACACAGAAAAGTAGCTAAAACAGCAGTCAAAACAATTCAAATGCAGTGCAAGCTAGCACACTTGAGTATGTAGTAATGTTAGACCAAACAGTTTAAAAAAATGCAATTAAATTAAAAATGACTAAAAACAATGCAGAAAAAGTCTATTAGGTAGAATGAGGTAAATGGATGGGACTGGGGGAGTGTCCCAGATTAAATCTGGCGGGCAACTGTAAAAACCTCCAAATTTAAACAACAACACAGGAATAGGGAGGGTGGGTATGAGAAAACCAACACCTTCAGCAGAGATCTGAAAAACTATACAGTGAAGCAAAAATAACAGTACACAACTCTGAAGTCAGCCAGCTATGATATAAAATTAGCCAAACAACAATTACCAGTACACAACTCTGAAGGGCCAGAAAAATATACTCAGCTCTGTATATCTCCAGATAGTTTGAAGAGCACTCTTTCAGGACACAGGAAGGCTCCAGCAATGATATGCAGCTGTTACAAGTGGAGGGAGCAGGGGTGGTGGTTTTTCCAGGGTAGAGGAGAAAGTTGATGTTTTGCCAGAATTTTTGTCGGTTGTTCTGGTATTTTTGTTGGGTGGATTGAAAGTAAGTTTTTTTGTCTTTGGAGATGTTTTTCTTTGCTTGATTTCTTAACTGTTGAAATATGGTGAAATCATTTTTATTTTTGCTGGAATGATAACATGACCCAGGCTTTGTCCCTTTGTTTGATTAGTGACTTGGTGTCATTGGATAGCCACAGTAATTTGTCTGGCTTTGGTATGAATTTTCCTTGTGGGGGCCAGATTATTTAAGATTTCAAGGAATGTATTATTGAAATATTCTATTGCACGGTCAAGTTGTAGGATTTTTAATGGGGACCAGTCACAATCCTGAAGTAGTAGACTGAATGTATCAGTGCAGATATTTTCTTGCTCCGGGTCTATTTGATTGGTATGTATGCATGAGACTGAATTATTTTCCTAACTAGGAATGTGGGAGCATGGTCACTTTGTGTGACAGGTAGACAGCCAGCTTGGTGTCCCATGCTAGGCTTGTTGGTTAGTATCCAGTAGAGTATGGCCTGTTTGATAGAATGTTTGTTGGTACGGGTGGGGCTGTTGATAGTTTGGGTGAAGTTGTACAGGTTAAAGAAGTTAGTGGGGCAGGTAGAGGAGCAAGAGAGCCAGTCAAGGTTGAAATCCCCTAGGATGATAGTTTCCTGGCTGAAAGAGGAAGCAGCCCAAGAGAAGAGGGATTCAATACTGGGAAGGCTGTTTCTGGGAGGTAGGTATACGGCAATAAAAATGATGGCTTTTTGAGGGTTAAGTTTCAGGCGTGAGACTAATATTTCTGGACTGGGGATGTCTGGGGTACTGCAGTTTAGTTTTACCACTATATCAGTGTCTTTGAACATAATTGCTATACCACCACCTCTTTTGGTTTGTCTATCTTGTCTTATGATGTAACCATGAGTTATAATTTCAGAGTCTTTGATATGGGTCTTTAGCCAGGTTTCAGTTATGATAGCTATGTCTGGAGAGTAGGTGGCCAAGGTAGCATAGAATTCAGTTATTTTATTTAGGAGGCTTCTGAGGTTGAAATTTATTATTAGTAGATCTGAGTTGGAGGTTATGGGAAGTGGGGTACATGGAGGTAGGGCATCATGATTTTGTGTAACAGTAGTAGGCGTGGAGTCAGGAAGATTGGAGTTGTTGGAAGAAGAGTTACAGTTAGGGCCATGATTGGGATGGATGTCTGCCTGTAGTTTAATTTGTGTTAATGACATTTTACCCAGATTTGAATATGCAGTATTTGTCATTACCCTCGGCTCACAACATAATTCTAACGTACGTCAGACCAGTCAAAATAAGATTCTCAGATTATCCAGCTGTCCAAACATCATGAAGCACCACTGTCTCACTACTTCTAAATGTAACAGGCTTCATTTTCAACCTATGGCTGCATTACTTCTAAGCACACTCTCAGCCTAACTTCTTCAACGATAGCTAATGCATACTACTAAAAACAATATTATTTCAAAACTCTCACTTTTACACATTACTTATGAGCTAGCTAAACAACCCTTCAGTCTAACTTACTAAAATACCCTTCACCAGATGGCGCCAACTATCTGGAATACAATTCCTAAGAAAATCAAAGTTCCACTAAACTATCAGCTTTTAAAAATCTCACATGTCACATGATCTCATCACAAACTAATACGTGTAAATGTTTCAGAGATGCTGGTTGATACAATAATGCTATACTGATTTCCCTAGGATCCATTAATTTTGTTTTCTTAGATCTCTGTACCATTCAACATCACCTTCTACTCAAGTGGATTTTACTTGCATGGATTTTGCTACTTATGCTTTTAGAAACACTGTTTTTCATTTAGATTCCTTATTGTTAGAAATTTTACAAACCAAAAACTATTTTGGTTTGATGGATGCACAAACCAAGAACTTATTCTAATGCAACATCTAGTTATTGGAGTAATTATTCAATTATACTCCTACATCGTAACCCAGCCAGCTAGGTAAGGACCCATTTTACTTAACTGTTAAGTATGC
The DNA here is from genome assembly GCF_019279795.1 of Protopterus annectens. NCBI lineage: Eukaryota > Metazoa > Chordata > Ceratodontiformes > Protopteridae > Protopterus > Protopterus annectens. The sequence goes on along the minus strand of NC_056733.1, from coordinate 308,452,054 downwards.
CTCTCTTATTATACTGATGACTACATATTTATGACTCCACATTCTACAATAATATGTTACTGTGCTTTGTAACAATTTTTTGTGTGATTGTATTAAAGTTGCTGTACATTGTTGTTATTGTTGCCACAAAGTCAGGTCATGACTGAAAAAGCCTGGCTAACTAGCTGAAATAAATAAAACAAAACTGACACTAACAACTAGCTTGTTAACGTATGCCACTCCTAGGGGATTCAGTGTGGATTAGCATGGAATGCAATGGTAGTTAGGCCATCCTGCTTCACCACAACTAGCCTAAGGGCTTCTACATATTGACTAGAACACTTACTACCTCACAGAGACTGTGATGATAGGAAGTACTGCCAGCATACCTAGCTTGGATTTTGTAAAACATATATGTCATTTGTGAATCAAACTGATTTATACAAGATGCTTGTGTTGCAAATGTATTAGAACTGTATGCATAGCTCTCAACATTCAGTCTCCAAAATGAGAAACACTAGGCCTCAAAATGTGGAACAAATGGGCAAAATGTAGAGCACACACTAATGGCTTACTAACATCTTCAACTAGGAATGTCATAGGATGGTTAAAATATGCTGGTTATACTTATAAAGAAGATATTTTAATAAATTGATATGATTCGTTTCTACTTACCATGGATTTCATTTAAAAAATTCCTAACACTGAATGTATGACAGAGCCTTTCAATGTGGAACTTTGAGGAACATGAACTTTTTAAGACCCCAAATGAGGTACGTTCCTCATAATGAGGAACACTTGAGAGCTATGACTGTATGCCATGTGTATATCAAACTGACTTGTACAGATGTCTGTGATGAAAATGTATGTGTGAAGTGCTTGTGTTTGAAATATATCCATAGTGTACCCTACATGTACTATTGTAACTGTTTACTTGTGTATGTTTTAACAGAGAAAATAGGCAGGTTAACATCAGTCCAGCAAATTAAATCACTTTACAGGCTAGGCCATAAACATGCTATCTGCAGGTCTCAATGTAGCCAGAGACACAAAGTCTGTACCAGGAAGCTTTATATATTGTCCTTGGGGTGAACTAATTACTACTTTGGAAGTGTGAAGGTATGAAATTGTTTTATGACTTCCAGCACCTGCCACAGATCTGAGCAAAAGTCATAGTGTGTGTATTTTTACAGGTAGGTGCTAAATCCTGCCAGCTACCAGCAATGGGGGTTTGCATGGGAAATAGAAGTCAGATGACCAGAAATGAAGTAATTCTGCAAAAATAATTTATTTATTTATTGCAGTTGGTTTACCAGGATAGTCCATTGGGCCATAAAGAACCCGTTTTCAATGGAGTCCTGGGGAGAAAAGCTCCAAAACAGGCAAAAATATACATGAAACAGTAGCAATATAGGTACAGCAGGTAGTAATGATAGTTATACAAATGAGAAAGGCAAATATTTAAAATAAAATAGTCCAAATACAACAATTAATACAGATTGATAAGGATATACAACAATACTACAGCACAAAGCAAATACACACAACGAGAGGAATCATTCACACTGTGGAAAGGCACAACGTCATACTAAAGGATGTTGCATAGTTGGGGAAGTAAACTAAAAGCTTGTCTAGTCCATTCTATACAATTATATAGAAAGAGTAGAGTAGAAGCAGGAAGAAGCAGGGGAGGTGAGAAGACAGGATTAGTTATGTAGGGTGGGAGCAAGAGCATTCCCACTGTGATGTTAGATGTGAGTGAAGAGATTTTTTGAAGGTAGAGTGGTTAATGGTGGTGCGAATGGATGGTGGTAGGGAGTTCCAGTGTCGATTTTTGCCTGGGGGATGTGTAGGTTTATGCACTTCTAGTAGGTTTTGATTGTTTGACCTTAATACTCTATGTGCATTTTAAAGGCTGATGAAAGGGATGGACAGAGGGAGGGGTTGAGAATAAGCTTATGGGCTAGAGTTAGTTGGGTGTAGGTTAGTTGATTTGGAAGTTCTAGCCATTGAAGTTTCTGGAGGGAGGAACAATGATGGGTGGAGGACTTATGGCTAAGCTTAATTTTATGATTTTGTTATAGCAGCAGGAAAGCTGTTTTTAAAGAGGACTGAAGATTAGTTAGGAGTGGTGCACCATAGAGAAGGGAGGGGATAAGGAAGGAAGTAGAGAGAGTGATTTTAGTGGCAGGAGTGAGGTAGGGATTCTGTCTGTAAAGCATGCCTAGTTTTTGATGGGTTTTTTTGATATTTAGTTGTAGGTGGGAGTTACATTTAAGTTGGTTGTCAATTTGGACCCCAAGTAACTTAGTCTGTGACACTATTTCTAGAGGTGAGTTGTTTTGACTAGTGATTGAGAATGTATTCATATCAAAAGGAGTAACTTTAGAAGGAGTAAATATCATTAGTTTGGTCTTGGAAGCATTAAGAGCTAGATGGTTACTTAGCATCCATTGCTCAGTGGTAGAGAAAGCATCTTGAGTTATTTTTTGAAGTTTAGCAATAGAAGTGGCAGAACAGATGATTGTTGAATCATCTGCATATTGGATGATGTTTGAGAGTGGGATAGATTTGTGGAAATTGTTTATAAATATATTAAAGAGAAGGGGACCCAGTATGGAGCCTTGTGGAACTCCTGTAGGAGTCCTAAGAAATGAAGAGGTGGCTTTCTTCCATTTTACTGCTTGGTTTCTGTTAGATAGGTAGCTAGAGAACCAGTTCAAAGAGGAGGGAGATAGATTAAGTTCAGAGAGCTTAGCTAAAAGCAGGCTATGTGATATAGTATCAAAGGCTTTAGAGGTCAAAGTAGGGTAGAAACAAATTGGCCAGAATCTCGAGCTTTATTTACAATTTCAAGGAAGGAGAGGAGGGCTGTCATGGTGCTATGGTTTGGTCTGAATCCATGTTGTGTGGGAGTTATAAGGTGATTATCTAGGAGATATGGAAGGAGTTGAAGTTGGACACATTTTTCTAGGATCTTAGAGATAGGGGACAGGAGAGCTATGGGGTAGGAAATTTGTTATATTGTTATTGTTACCACCTTTGTGTAGAGGTATGATAAAGGCCTGTTTCCAGATTTGAGGTACTGTAGATTCTTGTATGGAATGGTTTATTAAGATGCTAATGGGGTAGGCAAGAGATTCTGCAGCTATACTAAGAAAGTAAGAAGGGATATTATCAGGTGCGTTGGTACATGGCTTCAATTTCTGAAGGAGTTTCTTTATAGTAGATGTAGGTATGGGTTTTAATGAGAATAGGGGAGTCAGGAGAGGGGAATTAGGGGTGGTAGAGATGAGGAAGAAGTTTGTGTAGAGGAGGAGGTAGAGGATTTAGTAGATGGGGAATGGGGAGTAGTAGTAGTCAGAGATAGAGTGTGAGTGGGGGTGGGAGAGGGAGTATTGGCGAGTGTGGTAGTGTTGGAGAATGAAGAAGTCAATTTGGAAATAGAGTCAATTAAATTGAGTGGCCAAAACTAATTCAGGAGCATTTGAGTCTGGGGAGGGAGTATCTGGTTTACTAGGGTGTAGGAGACTAGATATGCCCTTCCAGAATTTCTGAGGGTTGTTTTTATTATGGTTTTGGAGTGTAGAGAAGTAGTTTTGTCGATCTGAAGTGATGAGTTTTTTTACTTTATTTCGAAGCATTTTATAGTCATTGAGGAGCAGTGGTCTCTTGTTTTTCTGGTAGCGTGCCTAGACTTTATCTCTATGTCTCATGATAGCAAGAGTATTTTTGGAAAGCCAGGGTGCTGATTTCATTTTTATTCTCTTTGTCCTTAAGGGAGCCTGGGAGTCTAATAATTTTAAAAATATTGAGTTAAAGTGTGAGACTGCAATGTCTAGTGGTAGTGTTTTTAAACAATTCCAATTAATTGCCTGTAAAGAGTTTGTTAAGGTTGTTGGGTTGAAGTTTTTTTGGTCACGAATAGTAATATAGTTATGGGTAAGATTGAGGTTGGGAAGTAGGTGGGTGAAGATGGGTATGTGGTCACTAAGGGATCGGGAAGAGTGCCACTGTTGAGGTGAGGAGTGAAAGAGGAGGGATGGGAGACAAGGATCCAATCCCATTAGAGATTGAGATTTTAGTAGAGTATGGAATGGATTAGTTGAGAGAAATTGTAGAGGTTGATGTTAACAGAGAGTTTGTTGTTGGAGACTGAATGGCCCAGTTAATGTCAACATTCTCTCCTAGGATTATGGCTGTTATTAATGTTACTGGAGAGCCAGGAAGGATGTGTTCAAAGTGTAGAATATTATCCCCAGGGGGATATAGAGGAAGCAAGACATATGTGTTTGTGATTATTGATTTGTAGAAGATTAAGGAGAAGTTCAGCGTAAGCGTTGTGTGGAAGTGGTTTAGGTTTAGGGGTGGGGTATTAGGGGGGAGAGATGAGGGAGAGGCTACTCCTCCACTTTTGAGGGGCCTATCCTTTCTTATGATGGAGTAGTTTGCAGGTATTTTAATTATTTTTTCCTTTATATTTTTTTTTAAAGGGTTTCAGAAATAGATAGGTTGTCAGGTTGTATGTGTGTGAAGCCAAGCATGAAGGTTTGGGACTATTTTTACTACTACTTTGAGTTTAAGAAAGTAATAACAAGGATTTGTTTTTATGTGTTGGGGTGGTAGGGGCCTGGGTTGGGATGTATATCACCAGATATGAGAGCAATTATTGGATGAAGGAAGAAGTTGTTTAGATGAGACAACAGTAATGTAATAAGATCAGGTTCTAAAGTAAGGTGTAGAAATTTGCTAGTAGTTATAAGAATGGAGATTGCTGGGGAGGTGATAAGTTTGTATTGGAAAAGAAGGAGATTTTCTGTGGAGTATAAATGGGGGGAGATAGGGGAGTATAAATAAATAAATAAATAAATACACATTCACAACTCTTCCAATATACTATACTGAATTATTTGCACTTTATATTTTCATCCTCCTTTTCAGTTAACGCTGTTTGCCCCCTGTATCTGCCTTTAGTCACCTCAACATTTCCCCCAGTTCTCTTTCTCCTGTCACCTCTCTCTCTGCAATACTAGACCCACTCATCTAATATTTTAGATATTACTTTGAGAAGTCTCTTAGTGAGACTGAGCATTCGGTATTCTGTCTTAGGCCTGGCAAAAAGAAGGACCATTCACCACATCATCTGCCTTGCTCTGTTAAGTAAGCAGGGAATAGTGATTCTCTTAGATTCAGTCAGGAGTATAATGAATCTTAGTTTAGATATTGTTTTTCTTTATTTGTCTGAGCCTGTCCTTCAATGTTATTTTAAGTATTTCCTGTGATTTTTAACTCTAATATCACTGTGAATATATACTTAATATTTTCTTGTTCTTTTATTATTTATTAATAAATATATTTAAACCTTTCATTGTGGCTGATCTTTGTAGAGAAATTTAAGTTTTGAAAGTATTTGCATATTTATTTGGTGTCACTGTGCGGGCCACGCCTAATAGCCTTGCACTTGGTCAAACTACCATTTGTATTAATATTAATTTCGCTAAGTATATTGAGTATCATTGGAAGAGCCTTAAGGTAGCTGGCAGGAGTGTCTGGTGGCAGTCATAGCTACATTACAGTCAAGGCAGAAGGGGGCATAGCTAGTAAACTTGTGCTAGCCTTTCCTAGGTGTGTGTGTGTGTGTGTGTGTGTGTGTGTGTGTGTGTGTGTGTGTGTGTGTGTGTGTGTGTGTGTGTGTGTGTAAATCAAATCTCAAGAGTCTGTCAGCTACTTGGGCAGGGACACAAACCACTAGTTGGACAGAGAGGGTGATGGAGGTCTTGGCTTGGACACTAAGCTGAGATCTCAACTCTATAGCTGTGCCAGTGGGGAGTCTTACTGGGGATCTGGAGAAAGAGGGAGAAAGTAGCCCCGGACTGACTGCACACTCTGTGTGCTCTTAAGGAAAAATGCACCTGATGCAGAGAGCTGCATCTGGAAATACTGTGCGTGTACCTGTTATCCTCCCAGTGAACATCCCCCACTAGTGCCAGTGGTAAGGACTGAGGCTCCTTTATTACTGGCTCATAGGTAGTAGGGTGTCACAGAGCCTTTTTAGGCTGGATGTACCAAATCAGCAAATTGAAATCCAGCTTACACTAATGCCATGAGGCAATCTAAAACAAAGAATAAAAAAAAAAAAAAAAAAAAAAAAAAAAGAGTGCCATGTTTGAAATATTCCTGACCCTTCACATATGTATCTTTATAGTTTATTAAATGAGGAATAGATGTTCTGATTGCCCTCCCTCTCTACTTGGATCATCACACATTATTCATTCAAACCTTCTGGGATTGTGAGAGCATATCTGTATTAATCTGCAATACCATTATTTCATGTTATATCCAAAAAATCTAGAAGTCTTAGAAATTCTGATGGCATGTAACAAGACTATCATATTATTGCTGATTATGGGTCCCCATCAGTGTTCCATGATGAGCATAAGATATACTTAGACCAGTCACAGTTTGTACCCATTAAACATAACACAGTAATTGTAGTAGTTTTTTAGTGCAAAGCCAATTGTTTAGTTGCAGAAGGTCATACTGAAGTTGATTTAGGATGATGTCAAGATAAAGGTTGCAGCTATAGCAAGAAAGTCCTAATTCTACCTTTACTCTCCCCTCATTAGATCAATGATAGAACAAAATGCTCCTCTTTAACATGTATACATATATTTCACGAGAAAACGTATCCAACTTCAAAGTCCCCAACAAATCCAAACTAAACAGTATATATATATATATATATATATATATATATATATATATATATATATATATATATATGGATAAGCTCCTTGAGCTTAAGATCAAAAGCTTGATCATTTTACAACTTCTCACACAGGCTTCAACAAGGTGATCTTTGCTTAGTCTTCCATGCTATGAACTGAACCAACCAATATTGCCAACATCTTGGCAGACAGGTTCAGTGCAAACAAACTTCACCCTCCCTCTCATCCGCAAAAGGGCCCATAACCATACCAGAAGAATGTAGAGCCCCTGAAATCACAGACACTCAGGTTAAAACAGCCCTCTCCAAAGCCAAAAATACAGCATTGATGGGACCGGACGGTGTTCCAGGCTGCGTCCTACACGAGCTCAAAGACTAACTAACTCCTCACCTAAACACACTGTTCAAACTTAGCCTCTCCACAGGCTACGTACCCATAGAGTGGCGCACAGCAACAGTTATTCTGCTCCACAAAGGTGGAGCTACAACAGACCCTGGGAACTATCGCCCTATAAGCCTGACTAGCTTGGTCTGCAAGGCTATGGAGCGTATCATCATGGAACTCATTAACAGAACCATTGGGAACCTCCAAACACTGGACCCTAGCCAGTTTGGCTTTGTTAAGGGCAGATCATGCCTCCTAAACCTGGTGGACTTCTTTGAGACAGTTACCAAGGCTATAGACGAGGGAAAGGTGGTACACACAGCCTACCTAGACCTCACAAAGGCCTTCGACACAATTCCCAATTCTGGTATTATATACAAGCTCACCAGCCAGAACATAAACCCCTACGTCACAAGATGGGTTGCCAACTGGCTCACGAACAGAACCCACATGGTGAGAGTTGCAGGAGCTAGGTCCGACTCTAAACCAGTTACAAGTGGCATTCCCCCAGGGCTCAGTTCTAGGACCCCTCCTGTTCGGCACATACTTCTTAGAGGTACAGGCAAGCAGAGGAGGACTATGGTTGACCAAGTTCGCAAACGACTGCAAACTAGGGGCTATAATTGACTCTCCGGCTGACACAGACATCCTCCAAAAGGGTCTCACTGAGATGGATACCTGGTGTCAAAATCATCGCCTCAAGCTAAATGCCAAAAATTGCATAGTCATCCCCTTTGGAAAAAACAAAGTACCCACAAACTACCACATAGGTGGTAGTCCCCTAAATACAGAAAATGTAATATGGGATCTGGGGACCCAAGTAGATAGTAATCTCTCCTTTGATAATCACATTGCCAAAGTGGTTAGAAAATCCTTCTATGTGGCCCACCTAATTACAAAAGGGTTCGTATCCAGATCAAAAGAGGTCATTGTGCCCCTCTACTCATCACTTATCAGACCCATCATAGAGTACAATGCTCCATTTGGGATGTACCTTACAAGACACCTGCAACAGCTGAAAAGACCACAGAAGTACCTCACCAAGAAGATCACTGGCCTCAAACAGATGCCCTATGCAGCTCGACTGAAGAAACTCCAGCTGTAACCAGTTGCATACCGCCTACTCAGAGGTGATCTCTGCCTGACATACAAGGCCATGTCCAACCCAAAATTGATGGACATGCTCCACCTAAAGAAAACCTTATCCCCTCCAGCCACACGCTCTAGGGATCTATACCTCACCACAACAATAAATAGGATGTGCTGGAGGGATAGATTCCTGTCTCCCATGCTTTGGAAAAAAAAAAGATTCCTACTACATTAGGCAGAGCTAAGCTAATATCTTTCAAGAGAAACCTTGACAAGTGGATGGGAAACAGAAAGTTTATTCTGGCTAGGCTTATAAATGCCTTTGGGTAGATAGCCTATTACCTACCTATGAACCTAAAACCCTGTCTAATCTTCAGAAAACTACCTAATCCCCATCCCAAAGATCCTCATCAACATAACATAAACAAACAGGTTCAATCAATTCACAAAATTCAATCAAGATACAAACCAAGATCAAATAGATTTTACACATAAGAAAACCATAATAAGTAGAACAACACAGCAGCACACACACACACACACACACACGCACGCACGCACACGCACACACACACACACACACACACACACACACACACGAAGTGCATAGTCAGCTCACTCAATACAACTAATTGGGCCGAAACAAACGTCAGTGAAAAGTATTCATACAAAATGCCGCAACACAGTGATCTCATATATCTCATATATCTCACCCAAAGTAACCCTTGCCTTAAGAATAGACTTCCTTGCATGTCAAACAAAACAATACATTCATTTCCTTTAAAACCAATCAAGATGGGCAGGTATTCCTAAATTTATCTCTCAGTATGCACTATGTTTCTCCTTGTCTGGGGATGCTAATTCCTTCACAAGTTTGCTAAGATAGGCTTCTCAGTGGACACTTAGATGAACTTCTACCTGCAAATGTTCAGCGATCGAGTTGCAGAAAAGTAATTTATAAATTATTAGGCTGTTATGCATCATTTCATGCCTTTCTTAACACCACAAGTGTCATAAAGACATACGTATAAGTGAATTGGCGTTGTTCAAACTGCCCCAGAAGGGTGTGTGTATATGTGCACGCATACCCTACAGTACTATAAGATCACATGCAGGGCTCGCTCTTGCCTTATGCCTACTGCTGGATGAGTTGCACTATGACTTCCTATAAATAAATCAGGCAGTTAAAATAAATATATATGAATTTCTGAGAAATGGAAATGGAAGAGTACAGTACTGAAATATGATAAACAGTTAATGCTCACTGTCTGGGAAAGGGGAAAACATAATTACCCTGGTACAATGTGTAACTGAAACCATCATAACTTCACATGATGCACATTTACAGCATTTATACTTCCACTACTTATTTTTATGAGTGATGGAAAAATGGCTAATGGTAGGCTGCAGCAGTCATACACATGTACCCATGTACTTCCAGAGGTATTTCAGTTGTTCTTCTATTTTTGTACCATGTTTCAGTCTGCTTGGTCTGTTAGGCATGCACACTCCTGATAAATGCACAATTTCATACATGTTGGACATAAGGCAATCATGCTGTGTACAAACCCTGTTTTACATAATTTGAAAATGAATATGAATGGCAGAGAGTTAAATAAAAGTTTAATGAAACATTATCGGTCTAGGGATCAACATTAGGGCTAACACACTGATTAAGCTTAGCAGTCTCATCTGGAACAACAATATTTATTTTTCTAATGAGAATATACTTCTGTTTAAAAATATTAATGCTATGTTTGTACCAGCCATATAATTATCTACAGGAATAATAAAAAGAAATAAAGAATAAATAAATAAAAGAATCCAAATTTGGGCAGCATGCATTTAATTTAATTAGCAACCAAGTGCTTTACAATTCAAGTTGATTTCATCTAATTTAACACATTTATAAGCAGATATTTTAATATTAATTCTGGCAGGGTACAAAAATAACTGCAGTGTAGTAAACATCTAGCTGCAATTTAAACAGCCTCAAGAAATATGGTTTGTTTCATTAAATTTTCCTATAACAATTAGTTAGCTGAAACAGCTTATTTTCAGTTATGTCCAGGAGGACATCAAAATGAGAATGCAGCAATGATACACAAAATGCAGTTACCCAATATTAGCAGCCAAATGCAAATGTGGCATGCAAATCGGAGCTTGTGAACAACGGCAAGTAATGTTAATTTGCAGTACTAGATGAATTGGTTGCAACTAAGGTACTTCATGGTAGAAGGTATTAAAGTGCATATGCTAGTAATATGATAATAGTGTAGTGGTGATGTTGTTTTTTCAGGCAAATGCTGAAAACTGGATAAGCTAGGGAAATGTGAGAATTGAAGAAAAGCAAAATACAGCTTAATGTTCATAATATTTAGATGAACTATATATGTACAGTGCTGCAGAGTATGGTAACAGAGTAAGTACTGTTAATTTACTGATATAAAAACAGGTAAGTGATGTATAAAATAAAAGAAGTGAAAAGGCTATCAATAAGAAAATAATAATAAAAAAACATGTTTAGCACCTTAGGTGGACTAAAGTAACACATCTGGTTGTTTTGGATGCCCTTCATACTGCTTGTTGCAGCAGAAAATTGATTTTTTTTAAAGGGTAAAATCCCTGAACAAAGAAAAAAATTGCAAAACTGCATCACAAGTCCATCAAACAAGCAAGTCAGCAGTAATAGCAATAAACAATATACATTTGTATTATCAGCTTTTTCTTCTTCAGCAAAGATTGTGTATTTAAGCAATCATTTCTGCTTCTGCTGCAACGGTCTTAAACGATTTCCTTAAACAAGTAGGAAACAAAAAACATATACATTCAAACCTTGTCAAAATCTTCTATTCAACCCAAACATACCAGCAGCACAATAACTATGTATTACTAACATTATTTTTTTTTTTTCTAATCTGGATTTCCCTCAAAGGTAAAGACATACTTGTGTAACTTAGGAGTTAGTACAGAGGATTAAGGCTATAAGTAAAACTTCAATTGCAAACAGCTATCTCATCATTGTCATCGGATCAAACATAAGACGTGGAAGAAAATCATATTGTTTGTGCTCTTTCTATGATTTCTCTTCTGCTTTATATATTTAATAAATATCACACATTAAGACTATTGTTAAGTCATGTATCACAGACCAAGTTAATTTGTTTCCCTTCTACTGCACTAAGCTAAAAGATGTTAAGTCCAGGATGCCAAAATTTAAAGACTCAAAATATTAGTGAGGAATTTATATAAGCCCTACTCAAATCCACACTTGAAATAAACACTTGCATGTGGCCATTGAGGATATTATCAGTTTTTCTCATCTCCTATTCATTTTTGTTTCATCTGACACTGCTACAAAAACTTCGCTATGTTGATTAAATGGTCAGTTCACCAGGTACCTTATTTCCATATATAAGGAATATGTAGAGCTTTGTTTAATAAATGAATTATCTTGTGCTTCAAGTTTAAGGAATGAGTTTTGAGAAGGCTGCTTATCACAAGGAAGGATACACTGAGCACAAGGTGTTTTACACTAAGCACAAAGTGACCTTTTTCACTGCAAGTGTGCATTGCACCCTACATGTAAGCAGCAACTACCCCTTGCTGCTAACCATGAGGTTTTCTGAACCAGTCTTGATCCCCTGAAATGGATGAAAGCACTGGAAAAAGTCAGGATTATACATACATACATAAACACTCTGTCGATGAAGACTTCTGTAAGATTTATTTAGCGCTTTCGTCAGCAGTACACCACTGACTTTCTCAGAATAATGATGTTTAATGGTGACAACTTACTTTCATATAAAAATTAAAGCCCCATGATCAAATTAAAAAGTGAAAAAACATTCACTAAATATCAACGTGAACCCATAGAAAACTCGTTACATTTAGCCTATAATACTGATTTTAAAATCACATTGTTGCACACCTTTATAATGCTGAAAATCAAACTATGTATAAATATATGCTATACTCACATATAAATACAAACCTATCTTGTTATATAGCAAATGACAATGAATGGACTAAATAAATCAGTTACAATTAATGAACAAATTTTGTGGAAAGACAGAGTAGTTTTTCAATACACTACATACATACATATACATACCTTCATGAACAGGATGATGTGGCAAATTTGTACATAGCCCCCTATCTTGGGCTGCCAATATTAACCTTTCATCTCTTGGTTTGAATTCACCTCTCCTTAACTATTCCAGTGCTCGATCCTGATTGACATGGTTCTGCCAGAGGTTTTCTCTACTTGCAACTATACTCATGCTTTTTCCACATTTCTTGCCTTCTCATCTGGTCCTTCACCTTATATTCTTTCTTTTGTTTTTTTGGCAAATTCAGGTGCTGCCTGATTTCTATCTACTTCTGGTTTGATTTCCATTCCTGCTTGACGCCGATATGGTTCTGCTAAATTAAGCAGAGAAGTCATCTTAGATTTATTCTCCTCATGTTTCAAAACTTTCACTACATTTGGGTCTTGTGAGTTCAGTAGATATGTATGGAGTCCCACAATTGCAGATCTATACATGTAATCAATTTTAAGGAGGCCCATCCCTCCTTCAGAATGGGGAATATATAATCTTGGTATAGACTGATTTTTATAAATCATTTGGTGGGCATGAAGCATCATTCTTGTTTTCCTATCTAATCTATCTAACACGTTTTGGGAACAGTCAATCACTCCAAAAATGTAAGTTAGGACAGGAAGAGCAAATTGGTTTATAGCTTGGATTTTTTTCCTAGATGTCAATGCTGTTTTCAGAATTAATTTAAGTCTTCTAAAGTATTCCTTACAAAGTTTTATTCACATTTGTTCATGGTTTATTGTTGATCCTTCAGCAGTTCCCAAATATTTATACACTCCCTCTTGCTGAAGTTCTTTTATATCACATTCTTGTCCCCAAACTGATGTTTTCCTGGTGCTGCAGTTTTCCTGCTTTAAAGGTTGCTTTTGCACACTTATCAAGACCAAATAACATTTTTATATCATCTGAAAAAGCTTTGACAACCTGCAGCTGTGCTTTCAGTTCCTCATCTGATGCGCTATACAGTTTTAAATCTTTACATTTTGTTTTTTTAGGAGCCATATTGTTGTCTTCTACACAGTTTGTCTGATGATTCTCTAGCACTTTTTGTTAACCCCAAACATTCCCAGAGGTAGTTGTTACTCAATGCCCTATATACCTGAACAGGATCTCCTTTTAGATATCTTAAGAGACACAAGTTCAGATATTTTAGTCTTTCATAATAACTTAAATTTTCACATCCATGGATACCCTTAATATATTTCCATTGTACTCTTTCCAGTTTACTCATACTTGTTTTCTTACAGGGTTTTATTGTTATTCCATACTCAAGTTTGGGTCTAATGTAACTAATAAACAATGACTTCATTATTTTTGCTTTCTTAGGCTTATAAATCATTTTATACAACCTATAGCTCTATAACTATCATTAACCAATTGGTTGATATGATTAGAAAAACTCATAGCTGAATCTACCCATACACTCAGGTCCTTAAATGACTCTACAGTTTGACTCACTGTGCTCTGTATTAAATATTCACCTCTCAATTTATGCCTACCAAATCTCATATGCTTAGTTTTTGATGTATTTGTCAGCATATTATTCTCCTGTGCCCAAATGGTTAATTTAGTCAAGTTATTTTGCAGACATGCCTTATCTGTAACACGTAATCAGTTTACCCAATTTCAGGTCATCTGCATATAGACTGTAAAACACCTCAGATTAAACAGTTAGGTCTGAAAGATACAATCTAAAGTTAAGGGCTTAGGATAGAGCCCCAGTGGGACACCCTGACTATAACCAAGGATTTTGACTGTCCAGTTGCTGTATGATACTTGCCATGTCCTATTTGTAAGCCATGCAGCTATCCATCTTATCAAGAGTACATCAATACCTAGTTGTAATAATTTATTAATGCTGAAGTTAAAACTATATAAATTACATCACAGCACAATTTTTCATTCATAGCTGTTATTACATTGTTATAGAACATCAGGTTACAGGTGGTAATAGATCTGTTTTCAACATATCCATGCTGATATATGGTTTTAAGCCCCAACCTATCCAGTTCTGACAGTAAGTTATCCAATATTACCTTCTCCATTATTTTTCCACAACATGAAAGTAGACTTAAGGGTTTATATGACTTTGGGTTTGTCCTACTCCCCATTCCCTCAAAAACAGGTTTTATAAGCACACGTCTCCAATCTTGAGGAGCCCCCCCCCCATTTTTATATGACCTAGTGAATAACAGATATAATGGTACTGTAAGTTCTTACGGAAGTATTCTCAGGTCATTGTTACTAATTCTGCCTCCTCCCCGGCTTTGGATCCATTTTGTGAAGTTCTTTCTCAATATAATCTAATTTTATTCTTGTATCTGGGGTTACCTAGATGTCACTAGGACAACTTACTACCCCTTCATTCAGGTTAATTACAACAGTGAGTCTATATTTCAAAAGAAAATGCTGAGAAGGGTGATCGTAACCTAATATGGTATGGGAAAGGATTCTAAAGGGAGGGTGTGGAAGTTGGAAAGACTTTGCTTAGATGAAGACATTATAGGAAAGGGCAAGACAAAACAGAGCATTTAAAGGAGCAGCAAGACTGAACAGATGAAGAAGGATGGACGAAGAGGAGAAAACAAAGTCCATGGAATGGGCATGGAACAGGAACATACAGGTAGTGTGCTGACTAAGGAGAAAGAGGTACAAATAAATGTGTGCAAATGGAACAGGAACATACAGGTAGTGTGCTGACTAAGGAGAAAGAGGTACAAATAAATGTGTGCAAATGGAACAGGAACATACAGGTAGTGTGCTGAATAAGGAGAAGGAGGTACAAATAAATGTGTGCAAATGGAACAGGAACATACAGGTAGTGTGCTGAATAAGGAGAAGGACATACAGATAAATGTGTGCAAATGGAACAGGAACATACAGGTAGTGTGCTGACTAAGGAGAAGGAGGTACAAATAAATGTGTGCAAATGGAACAGGAACATACAGGTAGTGTGCTGACTAAGGAGAAAGAGGTACAAATAAATGTGTGCAAATGGAACAGGAACATACAGGTAGTGTGCTGAATAAGGAGAAGGACATACAAATAAATGTGTGCAAATGGAACAGGAACATACAGGTAGTGTGCTGAATAAGGAGAAGGACATACAAATAAATGTGTGCAAATGGAACAGGAACATACAGGTAGTGTGCTGACTAAGGAGAAAGAGGTACAAATAAATGTGTGCAAATGGAACAGGAACATACAGGTAGTGTGCTGAATAAGGAGAAGGAGGTACAAATAAATGTGTGCAAATGGAACAGGAACATACAGGTAGTGTGCTGACTAAGGAGAAAGAGGTACAAATAAATGTGTGCAAATGGAACAGGAACATACAGGTAGTGTGCTGACTAAACAGAAGGAGGTACAAATAAATGTGTGCAAATGGAACAGGAACATACAGGTAGTGTGCTGACTAAGGAGAAGGACATACAAATAAATGTGTGCAAATGGAACAGGAACATACAGGTAGTGTGCTGACTAAGGAGAAGGACATACAAATAAATGTGTGCAAATGGAACAGGAACATACAGGTAGTGTGCTGACTAAGGAGAAAGAGGTACAAATAAATGTGTGCAAATGGAACAGGAACATACAGGTAGTGTGCTGACTAAGGAGAAGGACATACAAATAAATGTGTGCAAATGGAACAGGAACATACAGGTAGTGTGCTGACTAAGGAGAAGGACATACAAATAAATGTGTGCAAATGGAACAGGAACATACAGGTAGTGTGCTGACTAAGGAGAAGGACATACAAATAAATGTGTGCAAATGGAACAGGAACATACAGGTAATGTGCTGACTAAGGAGAAGGAGGTACAAATAAATGTGTGCAAATGGAACAGGAACATACAGGTAGTGTGCTGACTAAGGAGAAGGACATACAAATAAATGTGTGCAAATGGAACAGGAACATACAGGTAGTGTGCTGACTAAGGAGAAGGAGGTACAAATAAATGTGTGCAAATGGAACAGGAACATACAGGTAGTGTGCTGACTAAGGAGAAAGAGGTACAAATAAATGTGTGCAAATGGAACAGGAACATACAGGTAGTGTGCTGACTAAGGAGAAAGAGGTACAAATAAATGTGTGCAAATGGAACAGGAACATACAGGTAGTGTGCTGACTAAGGAGAAGGAGGTACAAATAAATGTGTGCAAATGGAACAGGAACATACAGGTAGTGTGCTGACTAAGGAGAAGGAGGTACAAATAAATGTGTGCAAATGGAACAGGAACATACAGGTAGTGTGCTGACTAAGGAGAAGGAGGTACAAATAAATGTGTGCAAATGGAACAGGAACATACAGGTAGTGTGCTGACTAAGGAGAAAGAGGTACAAATAAATGTGTGCAAATGGAACAGGAACATACAGGCAGTGTGCTGACTAAGGAGAAAGAGGTACAAATAAATGTGTGCAAATGGAACAGGAACATACAGGTAGTGTGCTGACTAAGGAGAAAGAGGTACAAATAAATGTGTGCAAATGGAACAGGAACATACAGGTAGTGTGCTGACTAAGGAGAAAGAGGTACAAATAAATGTGTGCAAATGGAACAGGAACATACAGGTAGTGTGCTGACTAAGGAGAAAGAGGTACAAATAAATGTGTGCAAATGGAACAGGAACATACAGGTAATGTGCTGACTAAACAGAAGGAGGTACAAATAAATGTGTGCAAATGGAACAGGAACATACAGGTAGTGTGCTGACTAAGGAGAAAGAGGTACAAATAAATGTGTGCAAATGGAACAGGAACATACAGGTAGTGTGCTGACTAAGGAGAAAGAGGTACAAATAAATGTGTGCAAATGGAACAGGAACATACAGGTAGTGTGCTGACTAAGGAGAAGGAGGTACAAATAAATGTGTGCAAATGGAACAGGAACATACAGGTAGTGTGCTGACTAAACAGAAGGAGGTACAAATAAATGTGTGCAAATGGAACAGGAACATACAGGTAGTGTGCTGACTAAACAGAAGGAGGTACAAATAAATGTGTGCTAATGGAACAGGAACATACAGGTAGTGTGCTGACTAAGGAGAAAGAGGTACAAATAAATGTGTGCAAATGGAACAGGAACATACAGGTAGTGTGCTGACTAAGGAGAAAGAGGTACAAATAAATGTGTGCAAATGGAACAGGAACATACAGGTAGTGTGCTGACTAAGGAGAAAGAGGTACAAATAAATGTGTGCAAATGGAACAGGAACATACAGGTAGTGTGCTGACTAAACAGAAGGAGGTACAAATAAATGTGTGCTAATGGAACAGGAACATACCAGTAGTGTGCTGACTAAGGAGAAGGGCGTACAATCAAGCTATTGGGCATGAAAAGATGAAAACGGTACCAACCTGTGCCATGAAAGCTTTCACTGCACTAATGTTTTTAGAACGTGGTATGAATGGATAAAGCATGATAGACTGCAGGAGTGTTTGGATGGTCTTAATCCATGAAATAAGATGAATGAAAGCAAAGGAAACCTTTGACTTTAACTGACTTTCTTCACAATGCATTCTATTTTGGGAAAAGGTGAAAGAGATGTCTAATGAGAGGTCAGAATACATGAAGTGAAATACCATCGGTGTCATCTTAATAGCTGGATTTATCTGTTTAGGTACAGGTGCCTTTATTCAGGTGATGATTAACAAAATATGTTTGTGTATGTGAGCCAAATGTTATCTGAACGTTTGTCAAAATTAATAAGTATTTTTTTTTTATTTTGACAGTTTTTTCATATTAAATATGACTTTATTTAATAAAAGCATCTTTAGTTCCTTCTTACATGTAGGCTGACTGTGTACCTTCAGTAGATGAAATTACTATGCATCCTATGTTTCTATGAGAGGTACTAGGGTCAGTTTCAACTTTCAACTATGAATTCAAGTGTGATTTACAAAAAAACATGGAAAATGGAAAATTGTTATAGTAGAAATTGACGTTTCTCTCTCTCTCTCTCTTTTTGTTTGCTTCTGCTATAGGAATTTAATATAAGAAATGAAAAGTTTACCTGTCCAGATATTTTCTACCAAAGGCAGGATGAACAAATGTCAGCAATGGCTTTAATGGACCAATATACAGTAAAGACTATTTGCCAGTGCTGATAGGCAAGTATTCAAAAATTTCAAGTGTGAAATATATCAAATCTATATTAACTAATGTTGTAATGTCAATCCTTCACATAATTATTATAATGTTTGAGATGCCCGAGAGAGAATGTGAACTGATAATGGTCTGTGCCCTGTAACATAATCACATTAGTCAGTCTATGTTCAACCAAGAATATAGGAACAACAATGACTATTGGGGACGGTGGAGTGGTATAGCTGTTAGCATTGTCACCTCACATCAAGAGGTTCTCTGGTTCAGTTCTTGGATGGGGTGCCTTCTGTGCAGAGTCTGCATGCTGAATTTTCCAGTTTCCTCCCCTTTCCAAAGACATGCAGTAGGTAGGCTGGACACTATAAATTGGCCTTAGGTGTCAGTGTGTTCATGCGAATGTGTGTGGTGTACCTTCTGAGGAGGGTTGGGCCTTGGGCTAGCAACCTGTGCCCATAATACACATAAGTAACACAGAAACAACAAGCGCTGAAAGGTGCTCATTGCCTGATGTACCACATGGTGTGTAAACGGGAGAGAGAGAGAATGACTACTGACAAGGACATGCAGAGTTGTGTCTGATGTAAGTGTTTAGGAAAGAAATTTTAAGCAAAAAACATCAAATTAAGAAGCATAATGGCTTCAAAACATAGAGGAGACATATTTCTGAAAGGTCAAATGATTATGGTGAAAGCTGGAAGGAAAGGTAAACATATTTGTTTAACTCAGAACCTTTGTTTTGAGGACATCAAGGACAAAGTAACTGAACAGCAGCAGCAACTACCCTTTGACAAGACACTGGTACTTTTTAAACCTTTTAATAATATATTTCTAGGTCATAATTAAGCTTCCAGTACAACCCGATACACTTTGTTCAGTAATGGTTACACTGACATGGACTATTCAGGAGATCATATACCAATATTTGAAAGATTCCAAAGAAAAAGCTGAAAGACAACATATGGATATGTAGGAATAAAATAACACTATTTTTACAATTTAATCACTAGCTAAGATGATCAAAATGTGTAATTGTACAACTGTGAGTGACTAATCATAAATGCAGGCATTTGCACCATTTTAAAAGGTTTTAATTATACAAAGGTTGTGCTGCCAGAGATAAAAGCCCATTTTCAGAGGAAGTCTGGGGGAGAAAACATGCACTGTTAGCAAGTGATGTAGACGCATGATATAAAATTACAGACGGTGTTAATCTGCTGTGTAATGGACAAAGCTCATAACAGCCAAGTACGGCTGACACGAACACTATTATAATTCATTGCAAACAATGGTACATCACATGCAACACGTTATTCTATCAATCTACTCAAAGTTTTTTACAAGTATCACAAAATATGTAAAGAGTGCATATATGTGGATACCAGTTGTGAAAAACAGGCCAAAACATATAATTATTTTTCCTACAATGAGGCAACAAAAATGTCACACACAGAAGTGTACAAAATTTGTAACGGCTTTCTTGGTTAAATATGAACATCTATCTAAGAAACTATGTAAAATCAGCTACGTTTTCATAAAGATGTAACAAGTATTAAAGAACTGTACAGAATCTGTACTTGTTTCCTCTATGAAAATGCAAGTGGACATTAAATGTTAAGCTGTTTGCATTTACAGATACACATACATTCACATTAGCAGGCTTAGTTACTTCCTGGTAGTCAGTTTATTACGTTGTTTATCTGAGAAATTTTCAAAAAGCTAGCAAAGAATGGTTTGAAACATGTTGCTTGAATATGAATTATGTCCTTATAGAAGTTAAAAAAACTTCTTGACCTAAAGATGGAAAAATGGAGGGTGGTGGTGGGGAGAGAGAAAAAGTGAACTATCATCATGTCAGTTCATGATGTCTCAATACAGTATACTCTTCAGAGTTCTTCAAGTGAAATGACTCATCCCTTAGGGAGTTGAGCAGCTGGTATTCAGCCAGTAAGTTGGCATCTTCTGTGAACTGTTTGCCACCAAGATCAGTGAATTAGCTTTTATATATTTTGCTACATTGCCATTTGCAATTTCTAGTCAGTGGTAGAGAATTTTTAGCAATCTTTCATTAAAAACATAACTAGAACTTGCTAGCTGCTGAAGTTTTTCTGATGCCATCTGTCAGTTTAATCTATTCTTTCCTTTGTGTAAGTACATATGTGCTTAAATATTTGATTTTTAAAGTGCATTGTATGATTTCTTTGAATAAAAAAAATCTCATTGTAAACTTCTAAAATCTTGTGAATGTCTGGGTTTTAATTTATGTAATGGCAACCACTCTAAACTAGTGAATCTTTAATGTTGGCTTCCACCTTTTGAAAAGAATGGATGATTAACTCTAGGTAATATAATTTATTACATTTGACTTGTTTTTAAGAATGTAAAAGCATTTTTAACACTGGTGAGCCAGACTGATTTTGCTGGTGGCAGTGAGTTACTGTAAAAGCTGGAATGAGTTGAAGCCCTACAGGATAGTATTAGTTTCTCCTTGTGTGTGGTTGGGTGAATGTAATAATTTTTACCAAAGCATAGCACTGGGTTAAAGTGAAGTGGGTAAAGCCCTAGGGAACTAATGGTTTTATTACTGCTTATCAACAGTACAATGTCAATTAGGTTTTGGAGGGATGCCCCAAATTTATCAAACTTTTGCTCCATCCATCTTCAAATTAAAAAAAAAAATATTTTGAGAACTTCTATGTTAACAGAGCCATCACTAAAAAAGGTCCCTAATTTGTGGCCTTTTCCCTAACTACTCTTTTGCTTTGTCCAAAAGTCTGAAGTAAAAGTTGAAAGGAATGAGTGTGGAACATATTTGGGTGTGACTGGTATTGGTCATAGTGATTATTTTCTATATGCTCTTAAGGACAATGCAATGTTAAATTTAATATAATAATTATGATAGTGTTATATTTGTGACAGCAATGTAAACTGAAATAATGTCGCTCCTGTTACTTGTTGTTGTGTCTTTCAGCTTATCCCGGTTAGGGGTCGCCACAGCGGAACTCCGGTCCACTAATGTTTGGTAGTGGATTTTTACGTGCCGAGTTACCAGCCCTGATGCACAACCTTCAACGAAGGCATGCCCATTCACTTATGCCTCCACACAGAAGATGCTCTAGCTGAGAATCGAACGGGACAACGTCTTGCTGTGAGGCAATGACGCTACTGCAGCACCACTACCGCGGAATGTAGCTCCTGCTACTAAAACTGTGAATTATTCTATAGCAAGCTTTATTTTATTTATTTTATTTTCTGGGATGTTTTATTTGCAAGTGCAGTTCAGCAGTCCATGGTCTAACTGTGGTCATGTCAGTTCTTTAAAAGTGCCATTATGACAAGCCTGTTACCTCCGTCATACTTCCTCTCCCCAGGTCATTTCTTATGCCATCAAACAGACTACTTCCGGATTTGTGCAGGTCATGTGTATCAGTGCTTGTTCAACCTCCATGTTTGAATGCTGCTTAACAAATGGTGTTTCTCATGTTTGAACAGAGTCTTTTTAGGACTTTTTATGATTGCTCATCTCGTTCTGCGGATCACTGTTCTGTTGTGGCAACTCCTAACTGGGATAAGCCAAAAGGAGATGATGATCTCATAGCATGAGTTAACAAGGCCTTCATCTTTTGACTACTCACTCACTTCATCCACCTATTATAATTGTGCTTTGCTGTTGAGAATTATGTGATCACCTTGTTAAAACAGATTATCTGAAATACACAAACATGGTTTTAGAAAAGGCAATTTTTAGGAGATGTTACAGCAGTTGAGGATGAAGTAATTTTCAAGAGTATAATATTTTAATGTGAAAATATATAATTAATGGTAAATAAGATTTTTCCATAGAAAGATGTTGAAACTGACTGGAGACAGATGACATAAAATGATGATGTCACTATTGTTGAAGTTAGCCAGATTCAGTGGTAAGGCAATACTTGGGCATTTTACAACTGACCACAGGCCAGATACCTAAGGGAATATTATGTGAAGGGTGATACTGCTGTTTCTGATTGTGTATTTCGGCAATGTATTACACTACAATACTCGACTTGTCAATGGTATCAGCTGTGATTAGCTGACAAATTCAGCTAAAGAATCCAGGAAGTAAAGTCAAGTAGTATTAATAATAATGCACTAGCCTTGTTAAACAGTGGACAGCCACTGGTTGATTCTTATTTCTATGTTCTACATAGGGCAATTTTTTTCCTGTATTGCAACCATTCATGTTACTGCTATGTAAACAGAGAATGTCTTTTTCTTTAACCCTGCCTAGTCTGTTTGTGCAATTTGCTATCTACAGAACTGCTCCCTCCCTGTGTAGTTAATACAGTACCCCTATTGAATGCAGTAACCATTAACATTTAGTTATGTTATATCTACGGACTATAGAATTGCCCATGTTGTCTATGTAATACAGTGCAATAATGAAGAGCACATGTACCATATATAACAACAGTTTGTAATCCTCTGAGATAACACACTGGCAGGCAGTATCACTCGTTCAACCCACCTGCCTTCCTTTTCTTCATATTCTGGTTCTCATACATGACCTCAGACTGAAAAAAATGATGTTTATAAGTTGTCCAAACTTTGAAATGGCTGCATCTATTTTGTGGACTCACTTTAGTGAACAAAACAGTTAGTTAACTGATCTACAAGATCAGCAAACTCCAGATTTGGGGTTTATGCTTCTTTGCAAGGGATTGCTGCTACTTCCCCCTGCAAAAAACAATGTTTTTCTTTTATCTTTTTTTTTTTTTTTTTAACTTTGCATGAACCAAGGATATTCCTTGCACATGCACAGTGCACTGCAGACATTTGCTCTGTTGATCTTTTATTGTTGGTGTTATTGACATCCATACACACATATGGGACAGAAAAAACCCAGATTTAGCTGCTGCTAACAATAACAAAAAGGCAGTCTAGCAATAATACAGGAAAAAAAGTTTGAGCTGTACTGATATGCTGAGCATGGGAATTACGCCTTGCAGGTAACATCTTGCTTGGGAGATCTCAATCTCAAAGATAATGTGTTCTGGCAAGTATTGTCTGCAACATTTGTTTTTGATGTCTGTACACTGTGTGATTTATTTCAAAAATACTATTTGTAAAAGCTGCCATGAGATATTTAATTTCCATTTGAAATGCCACCACAATTGAATGATAAACAATTTAATCTTTAATTCAAAAAAGACTGTCTCAGGAATGGAACATCCTCCCTTATGATGCATTGAACCACCAGTACTCAATTCTGGATCCAGTTGTTTGTTTCTGGGGTAGAAACCACAGCCATTTGATCTAAGCTGAATTATAGGCTAATGTGAGTCCCTGAAAGTAACAAACTAACATAATAATATTTTGCTTTTTTATCTTTACCATCTATGTACTTGTTCTTTTTCTTTCACAGTACTAAGGAAACACCAGATATACAGTTATTAACCAGTAAATTAGTTAATTCTGGGCCAAAGCTGCATTAATATTTTCATGAGATGTTGAACATCCTATCAGATTTGCTCAAACGTTATTTCTAAATGAGAAAAAAAATAAGAGAAAAGCCTTTATAAATAAAACAATGATATTTTTTATGACACCAGTTTGTCTCTCCTGCCAAAAAAATATATAATGGTTTCATTTATCACATTTCTGTGTTAAGGATGGAACCATTATTTCCTCTCAGAGAAGGAAGTTGCAGGATTATCATTAACAGCTGCAGCAATCCACCCACATGTTGAACCTGCTGACCTTTAAGACACCCATTCATGGTCCTTGGTCCCTGCAGGGAAAAGGCAATATTATATATTTACCTTATGTCACAGAGCAGTGCAGTAGGGAAACAGGGCCTTTACTATTCTTGCCTTCCTTCAGCCAATAAAACAAGCTTCTACACACACACACACACACACACACACACACACACACACACACACACACACACACACACACACACACACACACACACACAAAAACTCTCTTTCTAAACAATGTATCATGTAGAAAGCTAACAGCTACATTAAATGAATTTATAACACAAACTCAGATTCTTTCTTGGCGCTCACATCTACTTAATTCCTGTTTTACTACCCTGACAGACAATGTAGTCTTTATCCCTTTACAACTGAGACAATTAAACTGAGGTTGTGGTCCTATTTACAGCATTATAATGGAATCCATAGTGACCAGACTCACATACCTATAACACAAGAACAGAAACAACCCAATAACCCCTATTTTTAATGAACATAAATTTGCAAAGGGAATCACATATTCTACTGCAATTATTTTAACTTAATATGCAAATTATAGTGATACATCTCAGCTGACTCAAGAAGGCTAAACTAACAAATGTTTTTCTTGGATGTCTGAATTTTTTGAATCCAGAATCAGTATCCTGTTAAACATGCATTTTAAAAGCATAATCAAACAGCTAATTTACAGCATAGTATTTGCTCATATATTTCTGGGGAAACAGTAGGTATGTGCACATCTTTATTATGTGACCATCTCAAATTCAGTCTCGGAAGAGCTAAAGACTCATGTGCAAAAACGTTGTTTCGTTTGATTCCAGGCAGCTAGGTTTTAAAATGCAATGAAAGGATAATGCATCTAAATAGAGACAAATTACCCTGGACTACATTTACAAAGATTTACGATGACTTAAGTAACTACTAACTGATTATATAATCTATTTACATGTTATGTAACCTCTCAAAAATAAATTAAAACAGATAAAAAAATGAAAAAATGACAACGGACAGAAAATATCTTTGAGATTATATCTTTAAATCCCCTGGGCTTGCATCCTTTCCAAAGACTAGCAGCAACAAAAATGTCAAAATTCATGTTAACTGCATGTCCTGATTTACATTTCAACTTTTACTGTTTAATCTAGAGCAAGCATATATTTACTTCTCAAGTTTTCCCTAAAAATGTCCACAAACTCAGAGGGACATAACCAGTCAACAAAATCAAACAGAGAAATAAACATAAAATGCATCTATAACATAATATGAGTTTATCGACTCACAGCTCCATAAATAAATATAAGTGGAAAATTTGGTTTAGAAAAGTGTGTGTTTGGTCAAATCTGACTGCATTTAGACATAAATACCTTAGGTAAGCAGGCAAACAAAACCTTCCACACAGAAGTCAATGTATATTTTTTTCTTTTTTGGCAAATGAAACATGTATACACACATGCACATATATTTCTATATACCAACACCACGAATAGGTGCATAACCAAGCAGGTGTATGGAAATAAATACAAATAAATCCAGCCCTCACAATATTCACCATTTTCCTAATATAAACAGGCCCCACAAAATGGTATCCACAGCACTTAAGAACAAGTGAGGCTCAGATAATCCCAAATAGTGGCTTTTATTCCATAACAAACTCAGCAGGCTGTAACATACGTTGCAGCATGATACTCTGGCTGTAACAAACTCTGCAATAGTCCAAAATAATACTCTGGCTGTAACAAACTCAGCAATAATTCAAAATAATGGTCTGGCAGTAACTAACCCTACAATCCAAAGTGATGGTCTGGTTATAACAAACTCTACAAACTGGTTTTGCCTACTGGCATCATCAGTGCACTGCCAGATTATCAGGCCGCCTGCATTTGTTACAGCCTAGTAGGCTAGATAAAAATCAGGCAGCAACTGAATGTACTAAAAAAACAAAAGAAAGAATATAAGTTGAAAGATCAGATGAGAGGGCAAAAATAAGGAAAATGCATAAATATAGTTGCAGTTATAGAAAACTTCTGGAAGAACCTCATGTTGATCAGGATCGAATGCAGGAATGGTTAAGGAGAGGCGAATTCAAACTAAAAGATGAAAGGTTAATATTCGCAGCCCAAGATAGTGGGCTATGCACACGTTGGTTTACAAAGTTCATTGAACATGTGGGAGAAACAAACAAATGCAGGTTTTGTAAAACAGAAGTGAAAACAATTGCACACCTCGTTGCTTGTTTTGACATACTAATAGCAGAAGGACTATATACCGAAAGGCATAATAATGTGGCAAGACTGCTGCACTCGGGATTGTGTAAACATTATGATGCTGAAGTGGTTGAAAAACACTGGAAACCTGAGCCAATAAGTCTACATTACATGAGAATAGTTCAAAAGATAGATGTGAGGAAAACCAAATATAACGGTCTATGAAAAGAAGACAAAAGTAGCATTGATCACTGAAATCACTACACCCAGTGACAACATTTTCTTGCATACAAAGACACAAAGTCATAAAATATCAGGATTTGCAGGCAGAAATGAGAGCAATGTGGATGAAAGATACCCAGACAGTTCCAATAGTAGTAGGAACAACAGGTCAAATGAATACATGTAACTCCATATGAAATGCAGGAGGAGTCATTACTGGGCACATTATGGGTGCTGCATAGAGCATTTCTGGCTGACATCAAAGATTGAAACAATACTAATTTCATGAACCTTTATCATACTTTGACTTAGGAATGGGGTCCATTCCAGTCATGGTATTAGAAACCCAAAAGATTTGAAGAAATTAAAAAATATTATATTCATAAAGTAGCAGAATTTATGCTAAGAACTAAGCCAACACAGGAATGGAGAAAGGAGATTCTGCTGATAGGAATTAGTGCAATTTTAGGTACAGAGAATAGACAAGAGTGGAGATAGAATTTACTGGAGGAAGCTGGCAAAGGAACCAAGGTATTGGGAACAAATAATTAGTGAAGGAAAGTTATAGAATGGGAAGATGCCAAGAAGACATTTGCAATGCATGCTAGTGAATGCCTTCCCTATCAGGGATTGATATCAGATGATAGACAAAGAATGGGACAGGGGAATCCTAAAAAAAAGACCTGCACTGGTCAAGTTTTTCTTTGAATGTAGAACAGAAGCTGCTGTGAAAAAAGGGATAATTAGTAGGGCATATAAAATAATGCATGATAACTACAGGAATCAACCAGCAGAGGACAGAAAAGATTAGAAAGTGAGATTACACATGAATGGGAGGACATATATATGTTTCAAAAATATGCATCAAAGTCTAGAAGATTTAGGAATTTTGCCTGGAAGTGTTTGCATAGATAATTTTATATCCAAAACAGACTCCAAAGAATGTTTCCTCAGGTAGACAGGACATGTCAGAGGTGTGATGGGGAAAAAAGAGGTAGCTAGGAACATATGTTCTGGGAGTGTAATGAGTTGGCACACTTTAAAATCTTTCTGCAAAGTACTCTTTCAGGAATATTGGATGAGCAAATGAGTGTAACTAAGAAAATTAATTTTTTTTGAGCTGCCATACTGGATCTGTTTCATCTAGACACAGTAAGGCCTTGTTAAGTTTAATTCTGGTGGCTGCAAAAAAAGTAATTACTAGAAAATGGAAATCAAAATCTAAAGCAACTATATATGAAAAAGTGAACATTGTAACAGAGATAAAAGAACAGGAAGTGGGATCTTTGCAAAAGGAGTAGGAGTAAATTACATAGAAAAAATATAAATTGTGGGACTAATACATGCAGAAAATGTTTTGGATGAGGAATGAGGTTTATGAGAAGGCAGGAATGAATAATTTATGTAATGTTGCTTAGATTAAATGGTACTTTTCCGTTAATGGGGCAGCAGTCATAATTACAATTGTATATTACTTTTACTTCAGAAAATGCTCTTTCTGTTGTACTCATTTCTGGAAATTGCAAGTAATATTTTTAAAAGTGTCTCTGATTATGTCTGCATTTGTTACCGAATGTGGACATGACAGGCTGATAACAAGGGGAGTGAGGTGTGGGTGCTATCTGCTACATTGCTAAGAGTCCCTTGATCGCAGGTATCATGAAAACAATGTAAAGTTATGCAAAACGTTCAATTTACTCAGAGGCTGTGCTGCTGCTTACATGACAGTACCTAAAGTTGATCCGACAAGTAAAAGCCAGGTACCCCATTTTTTGAAATTTGTCTTTGGGATTTGTAATATCATGAAGGGAATGGACTCCATTCGTAAGTCAAAGTATGATTACAGTTCATGCAATCCAATGAAATTAGTATTGTTACAATCGCTGATGCATGACAAAACCGCTTGGAGTGTAGCTGAGGAGAAATGAGAGCAAAACTCACCTATTAGCCATCTTCTGTGAGTTTATATGAAATGGTGGGAGGGAGGTCAGGGCAGAATTGGACTGCTACCTACTGTGGTTTTAATGAAGTACATCCTTGGAAGAATTTCTTTCTATGACTGTGGTCCGTGGCTAAAGGCGGGTTTTAAGTAATAAACTACTAACTACTTAAGTAATTATTAATGAAGTTATTTCTTATATCGATAATTATCTGCTTGATGTTCAAACCAAATACCAAGAAAGTATAAAGTAGTCAACCCAGGAATCACCCTACTAATAATGAAGATGGTTTGGATTCTTACACGATTACAGTTAAGACCCTGCCCAGGATGTAATTTCTGCGGGTCCTTTTTTTTATTATTAATGCGGTAATGTAAGTATGTTGAAAACTGTTGTAAAAGTGAATGTTGGATTTGTAATTAAAACTACTAGGTTAATGACGCTGTCACAGTACAACACTTTATGTCTGGTGATGACTGCTGCCCCGTTAACGGAAAAATACCAATTAAACATCATATATTATATATTCTATAATGTTTGTAAATGTGAACTTGTTAACATGGTTTGATTACTTTTATATAAATGTAAATTTGCCTATTTCACAAGTGATAATTCAATAAAGGTGTTTGTAAAAAAAGATAAACAGTAAATGCTCTTAGTTCTTCATCAACTGCTGCTGCTACCTCCTCCAAGAATAAAAGAGGAGAAAACTTCTCATCAAAACACCAGGCTGAGACAAATATTAAAAACAAAAGACATAAAAGAATGACTAAGGTTCCACAGAAGCTACAGAATTTTTTATTAAAATCCATGCAAGCTTTCACAATAAGTAGAACTTGGTGCATTATTTAAGTATTAGCTTTTCAAAAGAATGCCACAGGATTATAACTATAAATCTTTGCAAGACACTTAACAGAGTATTGATCAAAGAGATATGTATAAAACTGTTTAGGTGCCATCCCCTTTTGTAAAATAGTACCACTGCAGCTTGTTGCCATGGGTCAGGGATGTGCCACTATGTGCCAAACATAGCTGGCAGGCATTCATTTCTTACCTGATCCTAATGAAACTTAATTTTACATATGAAAGCTGCTTTCATACCTGCATGATATGCCTCTCCATCCCTCTATAACAGTGTGGCATATGTTTTTGCACAAATTCTTTATCGTGTATCTAGTTAGTAAAAATCTGAAAACCACATAACCATGAGCTAAGAATCTGTGCATTAAGTTTACTGTACATTACATAAAATGCAACTAGAGGCACTTGGTTACAGATGAATAATGTCACACCCATAGATTTATCTATTTACAAACAAAACACCAACACCACTTATAGATACTGATGCCTGCATCATGTGCAATTGTTAAACTGTTTTGCATGAGATAGCTTTTCTTCATTTTTGCAAAATATGCTCATGCTTCTACTATGTGTGCCTGAATGGAAACAATATCTGAACTTAACACTGGCAACAGCCAGACTTGTCTGTCTTGTAAAAAATGTGATACTTGCATTTAATGTCAATGCTGATTTTATGAATTTTCAAGTTTGTCTATACTAGCATGGATGTAATTATAATTTTACTACCTGAATTTCTCTCCGAATATTTGTAAGAACATTGTAATACTTTGCCAAAGGCCCCATTTCAATGACAAAAATGATCCTCAGACCATTCCCACTCATCAAGTTAATAAATAAATGTAGTAAAATATGCCAGATGCTTTTCTGGTTTGAACAGACAAATATCTACAACATAATTATTTCCCTATGGCAACAAATATACCATGCTTTAATCAAATCAGATGACTTGATGTGGAAATATGCAAGCTACACAAATACTATGTGGACAGATGCATACACATTAACACAGTAAATGATTCACCCCACTGTGTGCCTGCAAGTTTCTGGTTTGATAATCTCCCTTTAGGGATGCACACAGCTACAGCTACTGGCTATAAAATGAGTTTATGCCTCAACAAGCTAAGCTTAAGGGTGTACTGCCAACCGGTTAAGTTATATTGTGAAATAACTACTACTTTTTTTAATACATTAACTGACAGTGTATAAAAAAATAGTAGTGAAGTGCAAAATTATCCATCTCACATTTTCAGGGAATGTACATTGATGGGGTTCGTCCATGCATGTAGTACTGTAAAGCCTGTAAGCCACTCAGTGTGTCAAATACTTGTAATTTCCATGTGATTTGCATCAGCAGTGCAGCAAAGTTAACCCTTCTGAATATATTCCTGCAGTGCAAAGATCTGGATGTAAATATTTTGTGAGAATATAGACTAGATGAAGCAGATTTGCCTTTTGTGGATTTCTAAGTCCAGTACTTCAGGTGCGACCATTAAAAATATTTTCTGAAAATTCCTTTGACCATAACACAGCAGCAGCAGTGTGAAATCCTCATATTCTAAAACTGTGGAAATCTCATAGGCTGGAAGATTCCATTAAATGTCAGTCACTCAGATCATAATTCTGCATCTTCCATTCAGGACAGGATTTAAAGATGTAAGCCCAGCCAAAAGCTATTGGATTTTGTGCCTCTTCGTTCTGTACAATGACTCTGAATCAATGTGAAACATGTTTCCATAAATAGGGTCCTTGGATACGTACATATCATACACTACAAACTTCATTGCTGTGCAGCCTTTTACAATGTTGCACAATAAAGATCTGTACTTGTTTCCAGTCTAGTGGAAGGTAAAATTTAAGGTCCTCCTCTTTACATACAAGACTCATCACAGTTTCACTCCCAACTACTCCTGAAAGAGTACTGTATTTTTTCTGAAATTATGAAAGTTCAGCATGACACTGAATAAGGTAAGATGTGCACACTTTGGTTATATCTCATTTACCCCATGGAACCTTCTGTCTGAAATATTATGAAGCATGAACTCACTCCAAGATTTAATCATTTCTTGAAGATTTTCCTGTTCTGAAAGCCCTTAGAGCATACGTAGGATGGTTAATTCCTTTCTATGCATTAAACTGCCCTTATTTTGTTTTGTCATACCAACAAACTTATTTAAATAGTTTCATCTAAAAACTCATCCCATTATAACTGAATTATGTATAGTATATTCTAAGCCCTGTTGAAGATCTTGGTCTAGTGTTATGTTCCCATAATTTACCACTGGGAATACGTTTTATCATCATTAATAGAAACTGAATAGTGATACAGGACTGGCAAACAGCAGTGGTGATTCTCTTGTAAAAGATAAATAAAAAAAGTTAGCTAGTTAGTTAGTTAGTTAATTAATTAATTAATCAATCAATTAATTAATTAATTAATTAATTAATTAATTAATTAATTAATTAAAAATAACTTTGAGAACCAACCTACACTTACAGGCTTGTTGCCCTTTCCTCTATTGCTGGGAAACTACAAAGAAAGTTCTATAGACTAGGCTGATGAGGAACTCCAAAATTTTAATTCCTTGCCTAGAGAAAGATAGTATGTTATCAGTCAGCAGACATCTATGTAGACAGTACGGTTGTGTAAAATCTTACCATAAAAGTAGATGTCCTTCTCTTTACTGTTGCAGTACTCATTACAATAGGGATCCCCTGCCAAGGGCAGCCTGACATCTGGTCAGTATACCAAAGTCTTAGGTTGCTTTAAGGTACGCTGTATGTCATAAGTATGCTCCTCATGTAGAGTAGGGCATAAAGGTGATGTCCAGACATGCTATCCTTAGAACTGAAAGCCCCAGTCGGAATGCCAGTCCAAGGAAAACCAAGAAATAACCACTACATCCAGAAGACAAATGTAGTAGGGGGAGGAGTGAGGGAGTGATACTGCAACAGTAAAGAGAATGATATCTACCATCACGGTAGAATTAAGGCCAGTAGTTATAACAACAACAATGGTCCACGGTTCCAGGGGGAAAGCCAACAAAACTACAAAAAAGGTTTTTTAGGCCAACGGAACAACAACTACCAGAAGGGGAACAACAACTACCAGAAGGGCTACAGGAACAGACGATGGAACAACAATCAACCTTAAATCTTGACAGTAATTTTGACATTAACCAGGATACAAGTTTGAAAATACTTGTTAATACTAAAGGGGACTTTAAAATCTACAATTTTTCTAGTTTTACTATAGAACAAGAGCTAATTGATTTATTAGCCTTTGGTAATACTTTCATACCTAGCAGTCATTTCAATTTGACAGACACTATTATTGACTTGAAATGCTTTACACGGAAGTTAAATCTAGGATTATTGTTTTCAGCCCCTATACATCAGGATGGGTATAAATTAAAACTGTCAAGTGTATTCAATCCACCAATACATCCTGACTTATCTCTCTTTGAGAGAGTGTGTGAGTTTGATTTAAGACATCTGGAAATAAATAGAAGTAATGTATCTAGATACCAGAAAAACAATACATCTAAAGGACAAAAATTGCTCTTACATGAACTTTGTCATTTACCTGTGAGGGTCTTAAAACCTGACAAAGGGGGAGGGTTGGTCATTTTTGACAACAGTGACTATACCCATAAGATGTTATGTATTCTAGACAGTCCAGCTTATACATCTGCCACTGTTAATGAGATGAATATGGCTTATTCTAGGAACAGGGGTTATTTTAGAGACCTTTTTTGGCAGGGAAAATTGATAATGATACCTACCAATTTATAGATATTACAACACCAAAGACCCCTGTCATCTTTGGAATCCCAAAGATTCACAAAGACCTTCACAATCCACCTATGAGAGCACTCATAGATGCTAGATCTTCTATGACTTACCCATGTGCATGCCTAGTGGATAAAATTCTCTCAAAGTATATCAAACTACTACCTTACATTTGTAAAGACTCATGGTCCTTTCTTTCTGATATCAACGAGCTCAAATTAGATCCACTATGTAATTTTCTTACCATAGACGTAGTGGATCTTTATACCTCTATACCACACCTGGAGGCTACTGAGTGGATAGCTTCCTTTTTGACCAACTTAGGGGCCCCTAAGAATGAGATTGATACAGTTACGGACCTATTAGATATTATTTTAACATCAAATTTCTTTACATTTGATAAAAAATACTTTTTGCAAACACAAGGCATAGCAATGGGTTCTCCATGTGGTCCGTCAGTGGCTAATATTTTTGTAGCCTACTGGGAAAAACGATTTATTTTTGAAAATTCAAACTACACACACCAGATAGCCTATTATACAAGATTCCTTGACGATATCTTTATGATATTTAAAGGTTCTGAACAGGATGCTTTACACCTTCTTGAATACATGAACAACACTACCGAATTCTTTAGGTTTACATATAAATTTTCTACATCTAATATTGAATATTTGGATGTTAAACTTGAAAAAATTATAGAAGATGGGTCGTTGATTTCCTCAATACACAGAAAATCCACTTATTGCAACTCATTTCTTCACTTTTCTAGCCAACATCCATATAAACAAAAACGTTCCATCGTCAAAGGGCAACTCATTAGAGCAGTGAAGATGTGTAGTACTGAAAGTAAATTTAACACTGAATGCCAGCTTCTTCATGATATGTTCAGGAATCGGGACTATCCTGAAGTATTAATCAATGAGCTAACAGTAGAGGTTAGAAATAAGAGAGAGAATGTTTTTTATACACCTCTCTTGAATACTAAATCTAGGGTTAGTAATAATGCCCTTACATGCACTTCTGGAACGACCCAAGTAGACCTGGAGCCTACTTTGACTCAGACTAATGAGGAGACACAGAGTTACTCTTGTAGTTTCATTACAACATACAATACAGATTCGAAAGAAATTTGTTCCATTCTTTATAAAAATTGTTTTTTTATTTCTAGCAACAAATTACTATTAGAGAAATTAGGGACGAAACCTATTATTGTATATAGGAAGGGGAGAAACTTAAAAACCTTGTTAGAAAGAAATATAAACACCGATTCCTTTTCAAAACAAAAAGGGACATTTACTTGTGGGCATTGTAATTGGTGCAGTAGTTTAAAAACAGGGAGTTCTTTTCAAATCAATGGTAAAAAATATTTTATTGGTCACAAGATAAACTGTGATACTAAGTCCATTGTATATCTTGCTACTTGTGATAGCTGTCCTGCATACTATGTTGGAAAAACAGACCGTAAGTTTAAGGAGAGGATTTACCAACATATGTATGCAATTAGGAAACAAAAAAATGACAACACCTTAACAAAAAAATGACAACACCTTAGCAAAACATATTGACCAACATATAGGGCATAAATTTTACTTTAGAGCTATCGATCACATTCCCCACAACATTAGAGGAGGACCTACATCAATTATTTTGGAAACCAGAGAGTTGGAATGGCAAATAAAATTAAATGCTTTCAACTCTCCTGGGTTGAATGACAATTGTAATATTTCCTGCTTACTTAAATTGAAAAGTTATCTTAGATAACCATACTTGGATGGAGAAAACTATTGGGTAGTAGTAAGTGTCATACTGATGGAATTTATTAATTAATATATACATACAGTTTTACAAAATGATACATATATATACACTCTTATAGAAATGTATATTGAGTATAAAAACTGTCTAAGTGCATACTTATGTATATACACATATATTTTTCATTCTTATAAGGTTACTTAAAGTACTCTAGACAATTTATTGGATGAGTACAATATTAACTATAGCAATATTAGGTAAATATATGTATATGGGTACATATACATTCACAAGGAATGAATTTTTAAGTGTAATTTGTTAACATATTTTTTTCTTACCCTTATTTTTATATGTTATTTTTATATAGGGAAAGAGTTAATTGAATATTGAACAGGAGTCCATGTTGATTGATATACAGTAATCAATGCGGTTCAAATATAACATTATACATATTCTTGTAAAAATAACATCTTTATGTATTCAGCGGGTACACTTTTAGGCTTCTAACTTATAAGTACCAATTTTGTATGTTATTTTGAATCTAGGAGGGAGTTGGAAGAACTGTTTGTTTTTTTCAATGAGCATTTTTTCAATGAGCATTTTTTTATGGCATTTTATGAGATTTTATATGTATATAAAAAAACTTCAGTAGGAAGGAAATGACGTGTATTATGCACGGAGTACGTAAATTTAGACTGTATAAATGGCGCTATTTTTTAAAAAAGTTTTAACTGTTCTCTGAAGAAGCCATTGTATTTGGAGTGGCGAAAACGCGTTTTTATATTGTGGAAGCATAAATAAATTTTGCGTTAAGAACACCTTTACAATACTAGCTGGCGTGGTCTGTGGATCTGTGGAGCAGCATTTGTTTTTGCAACAGTAAAGAGAATGATATCTACCATCACGGTAAGATGTTACTCAACTGTACTATGTCCTTCCATTTCACTGTTGCAGTATACATAACATTAGGGAGAGTGCCAATGGTTAGGAAGAAACTTGGGAGGAGGAAGGACCAGCAGCGCTCTCTAGGAAGTCATGAGGGGTGGTCCTAGCAAAACCAGCTCTAGTTCTGGAAATTCCAACCAACTTGCAGTACTTAGCTCACATGTACAGAAGTTCTGGTAGCTGCCTCAAGAATAGAGTTAGTATCCAAAAACTTGAAAAAAAAAAGGACCAGTAGATTAATATCATAGCTTTGGCTGGCTAACATCTACCTGAAATCAGCTGGACGTGTAAGTGAATTTAAGTACACTTTTATCTGCTCTTTTGCATATAGTATTGTATTTAATTTATTTATTTGTGTTTTTCACTGAATATTAACTCAACTGAAGTTGTGGCTCTCTCTACAGAGTACTTTTTAGAATTTTTGTGTAGCCATTGATAGCAGTGGGGGGTAGTTTCACCTCATCACTGACATTCTGTCTGGCCTTATATAAGTGGTACATTTTGAGTCATCTCTGCTTAATATCAGAGCTTTGGCCAGCTAAATCTACCTGAAATCAGCTGGACATATAAGTGAATTTAAGTACACTTGTATCTGTTCTTTTGCATATAGTACTGTATTTAATTTATTTATTTGTTTTTTTCACTGAATATTAACTCAACTGAAGTTGTGGCTGTCTCTCTACAGAGTACTTTTTAGAATTTCTGTGTAGCCATTGATAGCAGTGGGGGGTAGTTTCACCTCATCACTGACATTCTGTCTTGCCTTAAATAAGTGGTACATTTTGAGTTATCTTTGCTTAATATCAGAGCTTTGGCCGGCTAACATCTACTTGAAATCAGCTGGATGTATAAGTGAATTTAAGTACACTTTTATCTGCTCTTTTGCATATAGTACTGTATTTAATTTATTCATTTGTGTCATTCACTGAATATTAACTCAACTGAAGTTGTGGCTGTCTCTCTACAGTTAGTTCCCCACCCACCCTCCCTGTTCTTGTTTTGGTGTTAATGTTGGTGGCTTTGAAATTGCCCACCCCTCTTTTAGATTTGTATTTGGATATTCCTTCTGGGCCCATCTCATTTGCTCACTCAAGTGAGTGCAGTGAGATCATATTCTGATTTCAGGCACTCCTACTGTATACAAAGAGAGCATTTGAGAATGACAACCCCTGTAGCTTCTTAACCCTGCTCTGTTCCCTCAAGAAAAAAAAAAAAAAAATATATATATATATATATATATATATATATATATATATATATTATTCAGCTGCTCTTACTTTAACTGTCTTAGTTGCTCTTCTGCGTGCTATGTGTTCAGTCGCACTTACTACTGCTTGTTAGTAGCCTTCTAATTTACTGCCTTCTGCACTTGTTTTTAGTCGTTTGCTAATTTAATTGTATTTATTTGAACTGTATTTGCCAAAGTGTTGCTACAGACTCGGGTGTGCTGGCTTGCACTAAAATTTTAATTGTATTTACTGTTAGTTTAACTGCTTTTCTGTAAAAAAAAAAAAAAAAAAAACTCTAAGCTTGTTTCCTGCCTTTCCTGTAACTAGTCAAGTCCAGATACAGACTTGCTGCATTCAGGTCTGTTGGTAAGCTTCTGAGCCCCCCCAAGCCTTTCTGTGTTGGAGGCAAGCCTTCTAGCTTATCAGTGGGAGTGGTAAGCACTAGGTAGCCTATCTACCATGGGAAGAGTGGGTTTTGGCCCTGAAATTGTAGTTCATTGGCTGTTTGGGCAGTTTTTCCACCTCATTTTACTTTCTGATTAAAAGCCCGTTTTGCGTTTGGTCCCCGCCTTTCCTATAATTAGTGTAGTCCAGTTACATATTTGCTGTATCCAGGACTGTTGGTAAGCTTCTGAGCACCCCAAGCCCTTCTGTGCTGGTGAGAAGCCTTCTAACTTATCAGTGGAAGTGGTAAGCACTATGTAACCAGTCTACCACAGGAGGAGTGGTTTCTGGCCCAGAAATTATAGTTTATTGGCCGTTTGGGAAGCTTTTCCATCTCTTTCAACCTTCTGATTTACAAGCCTGTGTTTGAGCTTGTTTCCTGCCTTTCCTGTTACTAATCTAGTCCAGGTATAGATTTGCTGTATCCAGGACTCTTTGTAAGCTTCTGAGCCCTACAAGCCTTTCCGTGTTGGAGGGAAGCCTTCTAGCTTATCAGTGGGAGTGGTAAGCATTAGGTAGCCTATCTACACAAGAGGAGTGGTTCCTGGCCCAGAAATTGTAGCTATTGGTCGTTTGGGCAGTTTTTTTCCAACTCTTTCAACGTTCTGGTTTAAAAGCCGCATTTGCGCTTGTTTCCCACCTTTCCTGTAACTAGCCTAGTCCAGATACAGAGTTGCTGTATCCAGGACTGCTGGTAAGCTTCTGAGCCCCACAAGCCTTTCTGTGTTGGAGGAAAGCCTTCAAGCTTATCAGTGGGAGTGGTAAGCACTAGGTAGCCTGTCTACCATGAAAGGAGAGGTTCTTGGCCCAGAAATTGTAGTTTATTGACCATTTGGACAGTTTGTCCTTCTCTTTCAACTTTCTGGTTTCAAAGACCACATATGCACTTGTTTCCCATCTTTCCTGTAACTAAACTACTGGGGTAGCTCTAGAAAGCCTTAAACTGATACAAGCCTTCTAGCTTAGAAGAGAGACTTTGGAGTGATTAAGTATCAATTTTCTGTACTTTCTTGTTGTACTTAACTGTTTTCCACCTAAACACAGATTTTCCATCGTTTATTGTGATTTAAAAGCTTGCTCTTTTCATATATTGTACTTATTTGACTGCCTGCACTTTTAAAACATTTTTTGTTTAAATAATTTGTTTAACTGTTGTAGGTTACACACTAAAGTGCGAGAGCCTGTTCTGATCATTTGTAGTAATTTAAAGCTGTTTTAAGTGAATTTTTTACATTTTTGCCTTACTTTTCAAAAAAAAAAACAAAAAAATCCTTGTTTCCTGTCTTTCTAAGCTAGTATAGTCAAATGTTCAGGCTACTGCTGAATTCAGGGCTGTGATACTAGTTTCTGAGTTGCCCATATCTTACTTGGATAGAAGGAAGTTTCTCTATTCACCTGTGAGACAGGGGAGCTTTGAACAAACTATCTGTCCCTGGAGGAGTGGTTCCAGCCCAAACGTTAGTAGTTTATTGGCCATTTTGGGCTAATTTCTCTCTCTTTCATTTCCCTACTATAAAAAACGCATTTGCATGGTTTTGCACACCGGTTAGCTATGTTTAAATTATTCCCGGCTACATTATGTCTCCTCTTCAGTTTTTCCCTTGAAACTAGTCTAACTCTCAACCTAAGCACTTAAAAAGCATCTTACAGCCTAGCACTTGCTCAGAACTAATAGCAAGCACTAGTATACCCTGACACTGATTGCCCAGCGGGGCAAGGCTCCTTATTCACCCCTCACCAACCAAGTGACTAAGCAGCTCACCCTACTATTCAGGCATAACGAAAGGGCAACTTCAGGTGCACTCTCCAGTCCAACTGGTGAATCTGGGTACCCTGAGGCAATGTTACAACTGCCTCATGTACACAGACAACCCACTCCTCCAACCACAAAACACTAACATATGCGACAGATGCAATTATACAGCCAAACTGGAAGATAAGCTGTCTCTACCAAAGACTGGAACAGGCAGTCAAGAGGAGAAGGTTAACACTTGCACCACAACTCCAGCCGCACACAGACCTACTAAAACAGCACTGACAAAAAATACACATAAATACACAAAATCATACTCGGAGACTCTAAATAAAAACCTGCAAAAGCATCAGAGACCTCCAAAGCAGACACCCAAACAACCTGCACTTCCCATCACAAACCAGAAACACATAAAACACAAAATCAGTGTGCCACACAATCACAGCCCTTAAGGCAAAATAACACACCTAACACACTAGTAATAGGTGACTCTATAGTCAGGCACACTGATGTCCCACTCACTAGGCTGGACAAGCAGAAGGTTACTGTTAGCTGCATGTCGGGAGCCAGAATCTGTCACATAACACAAGCACTCAGGTCACTCCAGAACAAGTATAAATGTGACTCTGTCATTGTTCATGTTGGTGTGAATGACATGAGACGTACCTCCCTGGACTACATGAAAAGAGACATGGAAGCGCTCTCTGATCATATAGCCCAGGCTGGTATGACCCTGAGTAGCATCCTGCCCTCACCAAGAATGATACCTCAGTATAAAGAAAAAATGATGAATTTCAACAATTGGCTAAGCTTCTGGTGTCATTCAAAGGGGATACAGTGTCTGTCAGCCTGGGACGACATGCTCGACAAGCCACATTGCTTCGCAAGAGATGGCTTGCACCTGTCACCCTAGGCTTTTGAATACTGGCTAAGGCTCTTGCTGCCCCATAGTGCCTTTTTTTAGACAAGGCTCAAAAGTCAAACTCACCTCCGTAAACAGTACAACTGACAAAAAAACTGAGGGTTATGCTACTCAACGCCAGGAGTTTAAATCTCAAAATGCATGCGCTTGAAGCACTCCTCAGTATGGAGAATGTCGACATCTGTACAGTAACTGAAACCTGGTTCAAGGCTCCAGAGAACACCCCAGCATTACCGGGCTACAACTCATACCACACGTTTTGGCCACAGAACACAGACTGGAACACAAAAGGAGGGGGTTTATCCATATTCATCAAGGATGCCTACACCTCCAGGTTAGTGGCGCAGCATGATACCTCTGAGATCATCCATGTGCAACTAACATCGGGCAAATCTGCAATGCAAATTGTGGCCTGCTACAGATCACCCTCCATGACTCAGGATCACCACTCCACATTTCTGGAGACACTGGAAATCATGAAGGTCCTACTGAACACCCTGATATTGTGTGATTTCAATTACCCTACTATTCACTGGGAAAACTACTCGAGTACAAATTCCCAGGCCCAGCGCTTCCTGGAATTCAGCAACTCAAATGCCCTGGATCAGCTGGTAAACTCCCCTACCAGAGGTGAAAACATATTGGATATGGTCATCACCAACATGGGCGACAGGTGTTCCACACCGGAGGTCAATCTGTCACTGGTGAGATCAGACCATAAACTAATCACTCTGGATGTCCACACCCCACAACCACCCCCAACCAAGGAAACCACAGTAAAAAACTTTTCTAAAGCAAACTTCACCTTACTTAAGACAGAGGTGGTAAGTTTTGCAGCCCCCACGCTAAAGGATAACACTGCCCAAGATACAGAACCTTTACAAATGCACTCTATGAGCACCTACAAGGATGCATGGATTGTGCCATCCCTAGCAAAACTAAGACTCACTCCTCTAAGAGAAGGAAACCAGTTTGGTGGACCCCTGCAATAAACAGGCTATACAATAGGAGGAGGAAACTAGTTCAGAAAAAAAGCAAATCCCAAGAAGAAAAGACATCCCTGGTCAGTATCAGTAAGAAACTAAGGTCCCTCATGAAATCATCCAAGGCTAACTTCGAAAGAAAATAGCCAAGGATTCAAAACATAACCACAAAGCCTTCTTTAGCTATGTTAAGAATCTAAGTGGCAACTCACAGATATGCACTGAACTAGTGCAAAATAGCACAAAATATACTGAACCTACTAATATTGCCAACATCCTGGCAGATAGATTCAGTGCAAACTTCACCCCCCTCTCACCTCCAAAACAATACTGGAAAAGTGTAGTGTCCCAAAAATCACAGACGCACAGGTGAAAACAGCCCTTTCAAAAGCCAAAAACACAGCATCAATGGGACCAGATGGTGTCCCAGGCTGCATCTTGCACGAAATACAGAATGAACTAACCCCCCACCTAAACACGCTGTTCAGCCTTAGCCTCTCTACAGGTTACATGCCCATAGAATGGTGCACAGCAACGATTATTCCTCTCCACAAAGGAGGGGCCACAAATGACCCTGGTAACTATCGCCCCATAAGCCTGACTAGCCTGGTCTGCAAGACTATGGAGGACATCATCATGGAACTCATTAACACAGACATTGGGAACCTCCAAACACTTGACCCACTCAGTTCAGCTTTGTTAAGGGCAGAAAATGCCTACTAAACCTGGTTGACTTCTTCAAGACAGTCACCAAGGCCACAGACAAGGGAAAGGTGGTTTGCACAGACTACCTTGACCTCACCAAGGCTTTCGACACTATTCCCTACTCGGGTATTACAAAAAAACTCACCAGCCTGAACATAAAACCCTACGTCACGAGATGGGTTGCCATCTGGCTTAAAGACAGAACTCAACACAGTAAGAATACTCTAAACCAGTCACAAGTGGTGTCCCGCAAGGCTCAATCCTGGGACTCCTACTGTTTGGCATATACTTCTAAGAAGTACAGGCAAACACAGGAGAACTATGGATAACCAAGTTCGCCAAAGACTCAAACTGGGAGCCATAATTGACTCTCCGGCTGACATGGACATCCTCCAAAAGGGCCTTACTGAGACGGACACCTGGTGTCAAAGTCATGGCCTCAAGCTAAATGCTGAAAAATGCATAGTCATCCCATTTGGGAAAAACAAAACACCCACATAGGTGACAGCCCCATTAATACAGAAAAGGTAATAAGAGATCTGGGGACCCAGGTAGATAGTAATCTCTCCTTTGGCAATCATATTGCCAAATTAGTTAGGAAATCCTTCTATGTGGCCCATCTAATTACTAAAGGGTTTGCATCTAGAAATAAAGAGGTTATAGTGCTCCTCTACTCGTCACTCATTAAACCCATCATAGAGTACAATGCCCCATTTGGGATATACCTCACAAGACACTTCCAACAGCTGGAAAGACCACAAAAGTACCTCACTAAGAGGATTACTGGCCTCAAACATATGCCCTATGCAGCCGACTGAAAAAACTCCGGCTGTACTCAGTGGCATATCGTTTACTCAGAGGATCTCTGCCTGATTTACAAAAC
The DNA here is from genome assembly GCF_019279795.1 of Protopterus annectens. Lineage (NCBI taxonomy): Eukaryota > Metazoa > Chordata > Ceratodontiformes > Protopteridae > Protopterus > Protopterus annectens. The sequence goes on along the minus strand of NC_056733.1, from coordinate 308,409,288 downwards.
CATGTCCAACTCAGAATTGATGGACATGCTCCACCTAAAGAAATCCAAGTCACTGCGAGCCATGCGCTCTAGTGAGCTAAACCTCACCACAATAATAAATAGAACATGCTGGAGGGATAGATTCCTGTCACAGACACTCCCCATGCTTTGGAACAAAATTCCAATTGACATCAGGCAGAGCCCCTCACTAAAACTCTTCAAGAGAAACCTTGACGATTGGATGGGTAACAGAAAATACACCCCTGGGATCACTTCACTGGCTCTGCTTTACAGAGGATCAGTTAATTAATCAATGGGGTGGTAAAAGCTGACATACTCTGGCTAGGCTTATAAATGCCCTTGGGCAGATAGCCTAGTACCTATCTATGAACCTATAGATGTCACAGGTCTAGTAGAATGAGCCTTAACAGAATAAAGAAGACTCTTACCACGAAAATAACAACAAAAAGAAACGGCCTTTGAAATCCAAGAATAATTAGTCTGCTAGGATACTGCTAATCCCAAGGACCTGGGATAAAAGAAATGAGCTGATCAGATTTATTTATAGTGTTAGTCTTATCCAAACAAAAGGTGAATTGTCGATGCACATTCAATGTGTGCAACACCTTCTCACTGGCAGATTGTGGAGAAGGGAACAAAGGGGGTAAATCAATAGACTGATTAAGGGACAATTCATTCACTACCATGGGCATAAAAGATGGTTAGTAACCAAGGACACTTTGTCCTTGTGAAACTTCAAAAAAGGAAGACAAGCCATAATGGCTTGAAGCTCAGACACCCATCTGGCAAAAGAATGACTAACAAAAGAACAGTCTTCCAAGAGCAATGTTGCAAGGAAGCTGAAGCTGCAGGGTCAAAAGGAGCCAAAGTCAATTTCTCCAAAACAAAATTAAAGATCTCAGGGAGGAGGAATATGTTTCCTGGAAAGCATAATATGAAGGACACCTTTAAGGAATTGTTTAGCTTCAAATCTAGATGGTAAAGGAGGAGATAAGGGCATACAAGCAAATATATCTGATAAGTGGGCCTTAACAGAAGAATAAGTCAACCCAGCATTGAGAAATTCACACAAATAAGAGCGAACCAAAGTAACATCCACAGAAAGTAGATCCAGGTTATGAGAAAGACACCAAACATAAAACCTCTTCCATTTGGATAAGTACAGTTAACTGGCCTCCTGCAAGAAACTAACCACATCATCAGAAAAAAAGGTGTCTATATGGAATCACCCACAGAGTCAGCTGAGGAGTGGACAAGTAGGGATGTCTTTTGTGAGTAGGTCCACCCTTGGAGGTAACTTGTGATGACTGCCCTTAACTAAATGTAGAGGAAGAGGGAAGCAATGCTATTTAAGTCAAAAGGTAGTCACCAACAAGATTTTGTGGGTATCCTGTTGAATGACTTTTGGAAGGGGAGGGAGAACATAAAGAAATATCCTTTCCAAGAAAAAGAGAGGGTGTCTACCTTCCAAACTCGAGGACCAGGACTTTGGCACAAAATAGAGGAAGCTGTCTGTTCAGAGGGGAGGCAAACAGATTTTATTTGAGAAGTACCCCACTGGTGGACAATGTCCAGAAACACATTCCTATGAAGCATCCATTCATGAGATTGAGTGTGCCACAATGTTTTGATGTGAGGGAATGTAAACTGCCCGACGAGTCACTTGATACTGCACAGCAAGATCCCATACCAAGAGTGCCACCCAGAAAAGAAGATACGATCTTGTTCCCCCTTGTTTGTTTACATACCATATCACTGTGGTGTTGTCTTTAAAAACCTTGACAGGACCCAGGGAGAAAAGAGGATAAAAAGCCTAAAGAGGCAGCAGAAGGGCTCTCATCTCTTTGACACTGATGTGTTCCTAGTGTTGAAAAGAAGACCAGACCCCCTGCACCTTTATGGAGCCAAAAGCTGCTCCCATCCAATGGCTGATGCATCTGTGAACAGCTCCTGAGAGGGAAGAGGGGATGAAAGGGAAGCCCTAGATTTAGAGACAACTACTTGATCCACCAGTAGAGTTCTATCTTGAGACAAAGTAAAAGAAGAACTACATTTTAGGGAATGAGCTTAAAGGTCATGCTGCTAAACGCTAGGAGTATGAGCATTAAACTGCACTCATTGCAGGCATTCCTTGCCCTGGAAGATGCTGACATTTATGCAGTCACTGAAACCTGGTTCAAAACTGTGGAGAGCACCCCAACCTTACCAGGTTACTCATCTTACTATACTTTTAGACCCCAAATAGAGGGCTATAAAGCCAAAGGAGGCGGAGTTTCAATATTTATCAAAGACAAACACACCTTCAGGCTGGTCAAACAGTATGATGCACAGGAGGTTCTCCAAGTGCAGTTAACTGTTGATAAAACACCTATTCAAATCATAGATAGCTACAGACACCAAACTCAGCATGCCCACTCCACCTATCTGGACTTACTTGAATCCATCAAAATTCAACCCTCTACCCTGATCCTTGGTGACTTTAACTACCCAACCATAGAGTGGAAGACCTATTATAGCCCAAACATGAATGCCTAGAGATTCCTCAACTTCGTCAATGCCAGTGCATTGGATCAGCTGGTCGACACCCCTAAGAGAGGTGAAAATATCCTGGACCTGGACCTAACCAATATGAGTAGCCACTGTAGCACTCCTACAATGTCATCCTTCTTGGTAAGATCCAACCATAAAGTGATCAGTTGAAATCACCATTTCCTCTACCCCCCCCCCCACTTTGTCAGGGTCAAACAAAAAAAACTTTCCAAAGATGACTATAATCTCCTCACAGCAAGTATAAGCAGCTTCACAGCCACCATTCCTTCAGTTGGAACTACCACTAATGTCCAAGCCTAGACCAAAAATCTATATGAGCACCTGCATAGCTGTATGGACTCAGCAATACCTGACAGGACCAAATCATCTTCCTCAAGGAAGAGTAAACCTGTCTGGTGGACAGCAGCAATAAATAAACTCTATAATAGAAGGAAAAACATTGCTGTCCAGGGCAAAGAAGAAGCAGGTGCCAAGTTGGAAGCAATCTCTCCTTTGAATTAAATAAGGTCACTGGTGAAATCCTCTAAGGCTAGCTTTGAGTCCAAACTGGCCATATCCACCAAGGACAATCACAAGGCCTTTTTCCCATATGTCCACAGTCTCAAAGGCAACACCCAAATCTGCTCTGAACTGGTAGTCAATAACACCACATACACAAATGCCATAGATATACCCAACCTGCTGGCAGACAGGTTCAGTTAAAACTTCACCTCCCTGTCATGAAATGCCATGAAATTCAAGGCTCTCTGAAACTCCCTGGCTATAATGGAAGCCAGAGGAAAAGAGTTTGAAAGAAGATGAGGGTCAAGGCATTGTAAGGAGGTAGGAATGCCAACAAAGGCACTTACTGAATCCTGCAACACAGAAAAACATAGTCCTGAGAAGGGGTTAGAGCAGACTTTTTGAAGTTTATTGTAAACCCCAGGGTCTGAAGAAGAGAGATAAGAAAATGGAGATTTTACAACAGGATCTCTGGAGAGGATAACTGAAACAGCAGGTTGTCCAAGCAGGGAAATACTTGGATCCTCTGAAGTCTGCAAAAAGCAATTACAGGAGCGAAGCATTTGGTGAACACCCTTGGTGCAGTAGAAAGGCCAAAAGGCAAAGCAGATAAATGAAAATGCTAGGAAGCAACAGAGAAATGCAAAAACTTCCTGAAAAGAGGATGGATCAGAATATGAAGATAAGCATCCATGAGATCCAGAGGCACCATATAAGCCTGAAGAAGCAAAAGAGGGAACAAAGTCTGAAGGGACAACATACAAAAAGTGGGCACCTTCAGAAAAGTGTTTAGATTAGTTAGTAAACCTAGACATCTCCAGCACCTGCCCCTCTCCCCTCATTACCAGGGAGCAGGTCCTTAATGCCCTCTCAAAGGCAAAAAATACAGTCTCCATGGGACCCGATAACATCCCTGGCTGTATCCTACAGGAACTCAGGCATGAGCTCTCAGGTCCATTAGACACCCTATTCAACCAAAGCCAGAGCACCGGCTTCATCCCAGCTGAATGGAGGACAGCCATTCTCATCCCTCTACAAAAAGGTGGAGCATCCACTGACCCAGGCAATTATAGACCCATCAGCCTAACTAGCCTGATCTGCAAGGCCATGGAATACATTATCATGGACCTTATAAACAAGGACATTGACAACCTCCAACCGCTTGACCCCACACAGCTTTGTTTTGTCAAAGGGAGATCATGCCTTTTAAACTTGGTCCACTTCTTTGAAACAGTCACCAAAGCCATGGATGAGGGTAAGACGGTGCACACAGCCTACCTTGACCTAGCCAAAGCCTTTGACACTATTACCCACTTGGGCATAATAGATAAACTCTCCCAGCTAGGCATCAACCCATATGTGACCAGATGGGGTAGGTAAGTGGCTCACTGATAGAACCCACTCAGTCAAAGTAGGGGAAGCCACCTCTAGTAGTAGACCTGTAATGAGTGGTGTAACCCAAGGATCAGTCTTGGGGCCTCTACTGTTTAGGATACACTTTTCCTGAGGTGCAAGCCAAAACCAGTGGTCTGTGGCTGACCAAGTTTGAGGATGGCTGCAAGCTGGGCGCTGTCTTAAATTCCCCTAGTAATGTGAACATCCGCCAAGAGGGCCTTACCCAAACTAATGACTGGAGCCAGAAGCATGGCCTCAAACTGAATGTCAAGAAATGCATCATTATCCGCTTTGGGAAAAATGTCATCCCCACTAGTTATCACATTAATAACAATGTACTAAGTATGCAATCAGTTGTGAGGAACTTGGGCACCCAGGTTGATAGCAACCTGACATTTGACCACCACGTTGCCTCCGTTGTACGGAAGGCTTTCTATATGGGCCACCTTATAAATAAGGGTATTTCATCCAGGAACAAGGAAGTCATCCCTGTACTCCTCCCTTATCAGATCCATTATCGAGTACAAAGCCCCCTTCGGCATGTATCTTGCCAAGCACATGCAGCAGTTGGAGAGACCACAGAGGTTCCTGACCAGGAAAATACAGGGTTTCAAACACCTATCCTATATAGATAGGCTAAAATTCCTGTCCCTCTACTCAGTCTCATACAGACTACTCAGTGGTGACCTGTGTCTGGCATACAAGGCCATTTCAGACCCAGCCTTGATGGAATTGCTGAATATTCATAAGACAAACTCCACTCGTGCAACCCGCATGCAAGGCCTTAAACTGGTCTGTGACATTAATAGAACTTGTTGGCAGGATAGATTTGGGTCCCAAAGACTTCCCCATCTGTGGAATAGACTCCCTCTCCATGTCAAGCAGAGTAGCTCTCTAGCTCACTTTAAGAGGAACCAGGACGACTGGATGGGAAACAGAAAATATATCCCTGGGATCCCACCTGTGTCCCTGCTGGACAGGGGAAACAGGTGCTGACTTTGAAGGAACATGGGCGAAATTCTTGGCTAGGCTTATATGGGCTTCTGGGCCAATAGCCTAGTATTATCCTATGAACCTATGCTGAAGCCAAACTGACTTCAGGAGCCACTGAAACTTCCTCATGTGAAGTTTGACCAGAGGGAGCATAGGGCTGGTGGATGCCATGAAATTCAAGGCTCTCTGAAACTCCCTGGCTATAATGGAAGCCAGAGGAAGAAGAGTTTGAAAGAAGATGAGAGTCAAGGCATTGTAAGGATGTAGGAATGCCAACAAAGGCACTTACTGAATCCTGCAACACAGAAAAACATAGTCCTGAGAAGGGGTTAGAGCAGACTTTTTGAAGTTTATTGTAAACCCCAGGGTCTGAAGAAGAGAGATAAGAAAATGGAGATTTTACAACAGGATCTCTGGAGAGGATAACTGAAACAGCAGGTTGTCCAAGCAGGGAAATACTTGGATCCTCTGAAGTCTGCAAAAAGCAATTACAGGAGCAAAGCATTTGGTGAACACCCTTGGTGCAGTAGAAAGGCCAAAAGGCAAAGCAGATAAATGAAAATGCTAGGAAGCAACAGAGAAATGCAAAAACTTCCTGAAAAGAGGATGGATCAGAATATGAAGATAAGCATCCATGAGATCCAGAGACACCATATAAGCCTGAAGAAGCAAAAGAGGGAACAAAGTCTGAAGGGACAACATACAAAAAGTGGGCACCTTCAGAAAAGTGTTTAGATGACAGAGCCTTGAACTGGGCTCCATCCACCCTCCTTCTGGGTACTAGAAACATACTGAAGTAGCCTCCCCCTCTTTGAGAGACCAGGCACGTCTTGCATAGTTTCCTTTGTCTAAAGATCCCCAAAGCACCTCTGGGGAAAATGAGAGCTGTTCCTAAGGGGGCTGAGGAATACCCATAAAGGGAGGGGGGGGATTTTCATACCTTGAAATACCCCTGGCAAATAATGGACAGAACCCAGGAATCCTACGTAATCCATAGCCAAACAGGAAGAGGGAGAGACAAACAGAAAGAGAAAAGTGGGTAAGAAGAATAGGATAGTCGTACAGAACCTAGTTAGTCTGGAAAGGAAGACTACTGAGTCCCTGAAGTCCAAGTCCTACGTAATCCATAGCCAAACAGGAAGAGAGAGAGACAAACAGAAAGAGGAAAGTGGGTAGGAAGAATAGGATAGTCGGACAGAACCTAGTTAGTCTGGAAAGGAAGACTACTGAGTCCCTGAAGTCTAAGTAACTTTGGCATGAGGAGCCCACTTGCCACCCTTTTTGCCCTTAGGAGGAGCATGAGATTGCCTGTGAAAAAAGGCTGACTTATTGTGGTAGTTTTTCTGAAATTTAGGAACAGGAGAAACAAACACATGTCTGAGTTCCTGTAAAGCCTTCCCCTTATCCTGAAGGGACTTAAATCAGCAGCAGCTTCACCAAACAAGAGTTTATTATCAAGAGGGGCATCCATCAACTTAGCCTTGATATCATCAGGCAAAGGTTGAAGCTGAAGCAAAGAATATCTCCTCATCACTGACCCAAAAGCAGCAGCCCTAGAAGAAGCATCTGTTGCATCATAAACACGCTTGATGGAATGATGAGACATCTGGGAGGAAGTCTCTAACAAGGAAAGAGCAGAAGTTTTAACCTCAGAGTCTTGAGGATCAGATATAACCTGACAAGCTTAGGAGTAGAGAGCCAACATGTACTTGGACATATGGGTCTGATAATTATCCACCCTAAATGCCAAGGTGTAAATCTACTTATCTAGTCTTTCCATGGTTCTGCTGTCTTTATCACAGGGCAGCAACTTGGGGAAACAATTGAGAAGGATTGTCAGAGGCTAAAGACATCACTGAGGAGTCAGTAGCAGGACACTTGTACAAACATGTACAGTCCTCAGGCACCCTATAAAATCATTTTTTGGGGGAGCAGGGGACTGAGAGTCTTAAGCTTTAGAGGCATTGGAAAACACATCCAACAAAGCAGCCAAAAGAGAAGGAACAGCAGAACATTTAGGAGATTCCATCTGCAGCAACTCATAGTTCCTGTTATGAAACTCAGAGACCTGAGCACAATCCCATTTAAAGAACTCCATCATCTTGGAGATTGTGTTCCCAAAAGACATCTCTTCAAAGCGAGTACAGGACTGGCAGATTCCTCTTCCTTTGACCCACAGTCCAAAGGAGAAGGAATTTGAGAAGAATAAGCAAGGGATTCCTCATCAGAATCCAACTCCTCATCAAGAAATTCTGCTCCCTGGGTGTTTTAAGGGGTGTAGAATACCAAGGGGGAGCTGGAACAGCCCTGAGAAGGTTTCAATACCATCAAAACACTAAACAATTCCCGAGTGAAGGCCTGCAGCTCACTCTGTGGGTCCTTAGTGGCAGACAAAACATGTTTAGTTTCCTGTATTTTCTTTAATGGGATTTCTACCTTATAAAACTTGGAAGGCTCAAACCCATCAATAATAGCAGTAGAGCCTTCTTCTCTGACTAAAATCTGAGCAGCACCCCTAGGCCCCTTGGAAATGATCAACCATGGTTCCCCCTGAACGTCCAAAATGGACATCTGCAAACCCTCCTCAGACTTGCTGAAAGCCAGATCCCTGCTGGTCTCCAACCCAGTTGTGGCAGAGGAATCTGACAACAAAGCTGGGTGATCCTCTGCACATTCACTCACCTCAGAAGAAATGTCTGGCAGAGGTTGAACACCAGAAGATTCCAGCCTAAGCTTCTATGGCTTCTTCTTCCCTGACAGCTGTCCCTTGGGATGGGAATTCCATTCATCGTATCTTTCATGAGAATTTTAAGTCAATGATTCTCAAGATACAGTGCCAAAGAGGAAAGTCTACTATGCAAAGTTTTAGGTACAAAAACCTGACAGAACAGGATGTATGGTTATGTGGGGTGCCAAGGCAAAACAGACACTGTTCATGGTGGTCTTTATGGGGAATCTGTTTCCCATACTGGCACTTAACCCTCTTGGATGATATGAAACCCCACAAGTAATAAAAAGACAAATAAAAAAGGAAACCCAACAGGGCATTTATTTGCAACATTCAGTGAAACCAACAACGGAGCATAAGCATTCAGACCAATGATCAAGAGATGACGTTTGGAAAGGTGGTAAAGACGTTCTAAGTATGGTATGTCCAGACATTATCTTTATGCTCTACTCTATACGAGGAGCATACGTGTGACATATGGCATACCTTAAAGCAACCTAAAGCTTTGCTATACTGCCTAGATGTTGGGCTGCCCTAGGCAGGGGATTCCTAATGTTATGAATATTGTAACAGTGAAATGGAAGGCCGTCACAGCCTGTTTCATTTCTTTCACTGCATGACCACTGATATAAACCCCCATGAATGTGGCATTCTTTAATTTATTTACTTATTGATTGTGTTTGTTAACTGCGTGGGTGGGCTGGTCCTTTTCAGCCATGACCCAGGTGCAACTGCACAACTAAGCATACATTTTAATAGGTTTTAGGAAAACAAGCAATTTACAAAATTGACATTGGTGAAAATGGAGAACTAATTGTAATTTAAACATTTTTGTAGGAATTTTGGAAAGGTCTTTAAGATTATGTACCACTGGAGATCAATGGGACTTGAAAGAGGATAGAATGGGTTCTAAAACAGCAAAATCTGGCTGCATACCCGATTCCAGTTAGGAATGGTAATAAATCATCATAAAAACTTTTCTTACAATATAGCAGTACATTCCTAAGTTCAGGTTGAGTTAAACAGATTGAATAAGAAAGCCAGTATGTGTGCAGTGGGGAGAGGGAATTAAATAAAAACAAAATGTATATGTATATGAATGAATATATACATATATATATATATATATATATATATATATATATATATATATATATATGGTTTCCTATGACTTCGTCGAAAGTTCATTTCGTCGAAAGTTCATTTTGTCGAAAGTTCATTACATCGACAAGCATTTTAGGTGGGGGGCTGTGCCCTCCACCCCCCCTAACTATATACATCAACTCCAGGGTCGCACAACATTGGGGAAGGAGGCAAATGCTTGTCAATGTAATGAACTTTCGACAAAGTCATAGGAACCCATATATATATATATATATATATATATATATATATATATATATTCCACAACAGGGCAACCCTCTACACCTCACAGTTCCTTAATAATACATTCAGACACAAAACAATAGCGGAAAGAGAAAACTCCCATTCATAGCTCATAATAGTCTCACACAAACATAAATCTGATGAACATTCTAATACATACACAAAACAGTAGCCCCACAAATACAAGTAAACCCACACCTCACCAACCACACACATGTGTGTGTGCCCACACACGTACACAAAAATAATAAAAAATACAATTTGGTAAGAAGATCCCAACACACTACTACTAAAATCAGAAAGAAAAAGAAAAGACCAAATTAAAAAACAAAATATCTACAGACAGAAAACATACTTATGATTAAAATTGGACTAAACAACTACCACAAATAATGCAATAAAAAAAAACACCTGCTCTAACAAAAACAGCAACTCTAAACCTAAGAAAAACTGATGTAACTATCATGAAAATGCAAACCTAGCAGAACTCTAGGGGAAGAGTAATGCTACAAAAACCTTTTACCACTCCTGTGGCAATTCAAATATGTCAATAGCAGGTACTGACATACACAGTAATTTGATTATACATGCACATTATCTCAATAATCTGTGATATATATCTATCTATCGATCTAGACACATATCTATCTATCTGTCTAAAGGGATGTTATGTGATTTATCACTGTACATATTTCATTGCCTGCTGAAATGCTGGTATTTTTTATTGTTCGCACAGTTGGTTGAATTATCTAACAATCAACATTCATTAGACTGATCATTACATAATTCAAGGGGTTCTGCCTTTTCTTTAAGTCTCTGCAACCCTGGAGTTAGTATATTTAATTTGCAGAGATGTAGGGGCAAAGCCCCCCCCCACTTAAAAGTTTCTTTGTTTTACTTTTGATAATCGCTAATGTAACCTATTAGTTTATATTTGCAATGACTTTTTTATTGATTTTAATGGCGATTAATGGTAATCACCAATGAGTTTGTTCAAAGTTTTGTGTTTCAATCAAACGCACAGAAGAGTATCTGTTATATATATATATATATATATATATATATATATTTATTTATATATACATAGAAATGGTGAAGTAACCAAGGCACAGAATGTCCTAGTTTAAACACAGTCCAAGAATGAATGAAACGTAGGTAAAATCCAAAGTAAATTTTTTCACTCAGGTAAGCGCTTTCATGATGCACATATCACTTCTTCAGACCTTCAAACAAACACTTCCTACCCAACTATATTTAAACAGTATTCAAACCAATCAAATCAAACCAATTAATGCTTGAAGTAATTAGTACTTACAGTAAAACCAGTCATTCTGCAATATGTACAAAGTCATACTGAAAAAACATTTCAAGTATAAATACGTAATAAACATTGTAACATAAAATACATTAGTTAAAAACAGTTAAAATATATATTTAATATGTTTCTCTTGTCTTTCATTAAAATAATTTAATTTCATTTGAACAACCTCCTATTCTTCAGAACTGGTTTCAAGGGTATTCTATCATTAAGGCCCTTTCCTTTATTAGCTCTTAATCTGATAATCCACCTAGTTTCAGAGGTCTCTGTATGGTTCCTTATATCACCACCTCTCTCATTAGGAATAATTCTCTCAATAACTGAGAACATAAAATTATGGTCATTGCCTTCAGAGAACACATGTTTGACTAATGCATCAGTGGCAACACCATTCCTAATATTTAATAAGTGTTCCCTAATTCTAAATCTTAGCTGTGTGTCAGTCTTGCCCACAAAAAATGCAGAGCATTTCTGACAGACAGTCAAGTAGACCACATGGTTTGTATTACAATTGGCTGCTACACTAAAATCATATATTTGCTTAGTGTCTGGATATGTAAATACATTGTCATGATTTATGTATATATATTGATTGCATCCACCACAAGGAACCGTCCCTTTTACTCCTGGCATATCTTGTCCATTGTTATGGTGTGGATAGCATAACATCCTTTTCAAAGATTTCCTGTTCTTAAATATAAAACTTGGAATTTCCCCTACGACTTGTTTGATTTATGGATTCTGTGTTAATATATTCCAGTTCTTTTTTATCACACTGGCTATTATATTCACATTGCTGGTAAAATAAGTAGAGAATCTAACAGATTCATTTTTATGTTGAACATAACCTGTTCTATCATTACTGGGCATTGAAAAATACGGCTTACCTTTACTATCTCTCCATGAAGTAGATGCATCCAGGATTCCTGTGGTCATACTATCAGCGTAACCCCTTTCATTAAATCTGAGTTTTAAACTAGTTAGTTCTTCCTTAAATTCATCATCCCTGGCTGTTAGCCTTGAAGTCCTAAGGGTTTGCCCTTTTACTACATTCTTAAAGTAGTGTCCTGGGTGCATACTGCTTCTATGGAGTAAAGTATTTCTATGGCATTTCTTCCTAAACAACTTGGTGGTTATCCCATTCATATCATCCATACTAATCATTACATCAAGAAATTATATTTCTTGTCTAGAGTATTTCATCTCAAATTTTAGAAAGTCAGTGCTGTTATTAATTTCTGTAGTGAATCCTTTTAACGTTGCATCATCACCACTCCATAACAAGAAGAGGTCATCAACAAACCATTTATAAAATTGGATCTGGGGCCATCTTTCATTAGTAAGCACATTCCTGTTGTCCCATGTGGCCATGATGAGATTGGCATAGCTATTTGTGCTTGCCGTCCCCGTGGCCACACCATCTTTCTGCTTATATAACTTACCATCAAAACTCAACACATTATTGGTTAAAACTAACTCCATTAATAAGCATATTAGATCTATTTTCTTTCCATCACATGTCCCTTCTTCCAGCAAATATTGTCTCAGCAATTCTAATCTGCTTGTATTCGGAATACAAGTAAACAACGAGCATACATCTATTGTCACTAATAGCAGAGCTCCATCTTGTCTTTCATATGCATTATTAAACACATAAAGGTCCTGTAAGAATTGTTTAGAGTCTCTTAGAATATTCCTGAAGAATAGGAGGTCATTCAAATGAAATTAAATTATGTTAATGAAAGACAGAGAAACATATTAAATATATATTTTAACTGTTTTTAACTAATGTATTTTATGTTACAATGTTTATTACGTATTTATACTTGAAATGTTTTTTCAGTATGACTTTGTACATATTGCAGAATGACTGGCTTTACTTTAAGTAGTAATTACTTCAAGCATTAATTGGTTTGATTTGACTGGTTTGAATACTGTTTAATATAGTTGGGTAGGAAGTGTTTGTTTGAAGGTCTGAAGAAGTGATATGTGTATCATGAAAGCACTTACCTGAGTGAATAAACTTACCTTGGATTTTACCTACGTTTCATTCATTCTTGGACTGTGTTTAAACTAGGACATTCTGTGCCTTGGTTACTTCACCATTTCTTTGTGGATTTTTATGACTTTATTGTACCTTGGTGGAGTATTTATCCTAGCTGTTTTCTGTCTGGTGTTTTCTTGTATATATATATATATATATATATGTGTGTGTGTGTGTGTATACACACAAATACACACACACACACACACACACACATATGTAAACATGATTATATTAGCAAACATTTTTGTGCCATTTATCTCATCACACTAAGTCATGAAAATTTATTGGTAACACAAATTATCAATGAACAGAGAAAACAATAATCCATTTTATTATCTCTTCCCCACAACCCCCCTCTTAAGCATACTAACTCCATGGTTATGCAGCTGTGACCAAAGGGAAATCACCACTTCTTATGCTGCAGTTCACAATTCATCAGTCAGCTATAGCATAATGTAAAATCACTCGACAGTCTTCTTTCATATAGGACCTGTAAATTTAGATAGGTATTCACAAATTCACTCTCAGTTTGACTGGCCTAGCCCTCCTTGAAAGAGGATGTACAGTCTAAGGATGAGAAATGACAAGACATTCATTTTCATAAGTGAGTAACTAGGCTGACTGCCCTTGTGATGTGGGCCATTTTAAGTCTAGCCAATTACCTCATACGAGAATCAAACCCTGCACCTTGTGTCTGTAAGTAATCATTATGTAACCTTCCACATCAGTGGCTGCAAGACTCTTTTGCCTTGTTATGTCTTATGATCCTATGGACTATAATGTACCCATATCTCTCTCTTTGTGTGTGTGTGTGTGTGTGTGTGTATATATTATATATATATATATATATATATATATATATATATATATATATATATATATATATATATCTGCACAAACAAACACACACACAATCAAGTGGAGTAGCTCTTGAAGACACAGACAACTGTAATATACATTATGACAGACTAGCACAATAATCTGTGATTACAGATATCAAAATTCCTAAATGAGGCATAGAAGCAAGCCTCCAAGGCTGCACAGCACTCATCACTTTATTTACGTATTTCTGTGGTCATAGTACATCCATGCAATTTATAAACTGCAAAGTGAAGCATACATGAAATCACTTCAATCCTTCTGCCCCCAAAGGTCAAAAATTCTTATAGTTTAATTCTGGCATGCCAAATTTTGCCAAGAAACCTTGGCTGAGCTGATCTATGAACAAATCAACAGCTCCTGGACAAACTTTTCCATCTGTATTTATAGCATCTGGGCTTCTTACCTGGTGATGTCAATCATTATCCATCTTATTTTTCAAGCAGTCAGATATTCCCTATATGAAAGTCTAGTGTGTCACTCACATTGAAGTTTTACCAATACGTGACACTCGTATAAATACAAATATACTGGGCTACGTTTTTCTACTGGAAACTGTAAATAAAAGTAATTACAAAATAATACAAATATTAACTGTAACACTGGAAGCAATCCATAATTTTGTATAAGTAATAACCTATAGGTCATTCTTTTAAAATAATTGCCACCAACTTTTTTAATGTCAATTCTACTTCTTAATATAAGCTGGTGCATCTATATAGAACAAATATTTACAAGGCACTCTGATCATTCTAAGATTCAGGACTGCCAAGAAATCTTACTAATAGACTCCTTGAGACAATAAAGGGGAAAAATGCTGTCCTGCATTCTTAATCTCTGTAATACTCTTCTAACCTGTTAGATAAAACCCTTCTGCTTGAAAATGTTCTTCTGCCAAAAAATCATTCTGGAAATCACAAACTCAGCTAGAGGCTTCCTTTCCTGCAGATCAAGTTATCCAGCCTTTTTCCACTAAGTGTCAACCTCCTTCAGTGAGACACAGCTAGAAGGCTGCTTTTGTTTAGCTTAGCTCTGATTACTGACCACTTATATAGTGTTTGCATTTCATTTGGCAGTTAAAGTTTCACTGTACTCAGCAGAGTCAAATTATTGATTCATCTGCTGGTTCCTTTACATTTAAAGTCCTTTGCCAAAAGGTTATGTGATGTCCTCACAGAAGTACCCTATATCAAATGCACTTCAAGTGGCTTATCTGTAACACAGAAAGTGCAGTTGTGCAAGTTAACTTAGAGTAACAGTTGATGTTTGAACATATTACTGAGCAGTAGTCATAACTATATGTAGTATATCCTGCCATGGATGTCAGATTTCCAGCCAGTCTGAAAAAGCTTAGGGCACCTTCCTTGTACACTGGGTATCTGCTCCTAGCATGAAAATATGTGCAGGTATAAAAAAGTATGTGTAGGCTAGCAAACAACTCACAGCTTTCTTGTCCTAAATAGGCAAGGTAAAGCTCCACATAAAAAAAGTTGTCATGTCAGAAGTGCAAAAGTAAAAACGGGGATGTCTTACCACAGCCAGGGAAACTGCAGGAAAAAAAGAAGATTGTGGTAACACTGCAACAGTGATCCATTCAATCATCTGCTGTTATGGCAAGTTAACTTACACAACTACGCTATGTTCTTCATTCATGTACTCCTTCAGTAGCCATACCTATATGGGACAATTGCCAAAGCTCAGGAAAAGGGGGGGTGTTAGGAGTCTTTGGAGAATACATCTACACTCCTTTCCCTAGCTCTATAAACTGAGTCAGGTTTATAGTGCTTAGTGAAACTATTAATGGAGAACAATGTATGTAGCGACCTCTAAAATAGATCTAACTTTCCAAAAAACAGCACAAGTAGAAACAGCTCTGGCAGAATCATACTTGATATTCTGGGATTTACCAAGATTTGAGCAACAAAAAAATGAATAATGTGAGACAGTCATATAGAAATTGTTTTGCTTAGATACTGCCTGACTTTTTTTTTTCTTATTTAAAATTGAAAAAAGGGTTGACCACACGGAGGTGAAGTAAATTCTGAAATAATGAAGGGCTGGTTCCAAGATTTACCCTGTCCCTTTGAAAGATCAAGAAAAGTAGAGCAGATATAAGAGCCTGTAATTCAGATAGTCATCTTGCAGAAGTCGGAGTCCAGATATAAGGACCTGTAATTCAGATAGTCATCTTGCAGAAGTCAGAGCCCAGATATAAGGATCTGTAATTCAGATAGTCATCTTGCAGAAGTCAGAGCCTTAAGAAAAACAGTTTTTCAGGTAATACATTTCTGAGAACTGGTTGACTTCTCCAACACAAAATTTAGACCCCAGGATGAGGTCACCTATTTTTTAGGTGCTCTGATATGTAATACCCCATCCAAAACTGACTTGGAATAAAGAAGAAAAGGGGTGGGGATCCAGTGGCACACATGCAGGAATAGCTTGAACACCTTTACCGAGTTATCTTGCTTGTGACCTCGGCAAACTTACATTTATATAAAGTAATCAAACCATATTAACAAGGTCACATTTACAAACAGTGCTGCGGTAGCATTGTCACCTCACAGATAGACGTTGCCCTGTTCAGTTCTCAGCTACAGTGTCTTCTGTGTAGAGACATGCGTGAATGGGCATACCTTTGTTGATTGTTGTGCATCAGGGCTGGCAACTCAGCACGTAAAAATCTATTGCCAATCATTAGCGGACCGGAGTTTCTCTGTGGCGACCCCTAACTGGGAAAAGCCGAAAGAAACAACATACATCACATATATTGTTATACATACTATAATCTAAGCACTCAATTCCTACCTTCTCTTAAACCTAATTCCTCTGCCTCCAGATAATTTTTTTGCTGTAACATTCCCACAATTTTCATTTTTCCTATGTAGTTTACTGTTACCTTTTTCTAAAGCTTCCTCTTTCTGTTCATTTATCTCTGTTATAATATATTACTTTAAGTGTGGGTGGTTTACACTTTCAGTTCCATTTTCTTTAATTACTTTTTTGACATCCACCAGAATTAAACTTAACAAGGCCTTACTATATCTAGAAAATTCCTGAAAGGTGTTCTTTGATAGATGTGTACACAAAGGACGGATTGAGCAAGTCATACAGGTAGTAATGAACTAGGGTAGGGAAACCCCTTCTTTGGATATTGCTCACTCTTATGGCACTAACTAAATAATCTTTTCCATTTCGCTAAATATGATTTCCTAGTAACAGGTTTTCTTACTTCTTATAGCACCTGTTGCACATATTCAGAAATATGTGCTTTAGTGGAATCAAAAACCTGTTATCCAAACAGACTGAGATTCTGAATGTTGGGGTGGATGACTGCTTACCACTTGTCCTGCATAAGCAAGTATACTTTAGGAGGTAAGTTTGGTAACTGCCCCTGGCCAGTTGCATGTGAAGGGAGAGCTAATCTTGTATGGGCCAAAAGAGAGTCACCAGAAGCATTCTCCTCCTTGATGTCTAGTAAGACCTTATATATCAGAGGAAAGAGGGGTAAGCATAAAGTAACATTCATATCCAATGGAAAGAGAGTGCATCTGTTTTCCAGGACATTTTGCAAGGTGTCCAACAACAGAACTGTTTAGGTTTTCTGTTGAGATAGGAGTCAAACAAATCTACTTGGGAGCTCTCTAGAGATGGGCAATCTCCTGAAAGACCCTTAGGTGTAGTGTCCACAGCATCACTACTAAGGGTCTTCAATGGATCTGCTCAAATAGTCTGTGACTGTATTCTCTGATGGAATATATGTAGCTTGTAGAGTTAGACTATGCTGAACTGCCAATTACCAGGCAATCAGAGCCAGTCTACAAAGGGGATAGACCTTATCCCCCCACATGTTTATATACTACATCACTGTGGTGTTGTCTGTTGTCGCTAACAGCAGTCCAAGTGTCCCCAGTTGATTTAGAGCTTTTACTGGGACCATCATTTACTTGTGATTTATAAGGTTTAATCAAAAATGAGGCACCCACATTCCCTGAACTTGTAACTTGCAATGGTTTTGGGGGGCTTGGAAGGCATGCTTGAGATGAACCCCTAGGAAAAAAAAAAAGGTCAAGCTGCTTATTCAAAACAACTTAAGTCACACTTCAGGTAAGCTACATATATTTACTGTCTTTTGATGGAATGTACTAATGACTTCAGTGATTACAGTGGTTCAATATATTTTATGTGGATTGCAGACTACAATTGAAATCTTTGTGACTTCTCTTCAGCCAGACTATCTATTGCAGTTCTGAGTTAAGCAGATGACAGCAATATTCCATTTTATCTGATTCAACAAAACTCGGTATTCCTTCATTCATTTAAACTGCTTCTGTTGTGTACTTTGATTCTGGTGAAAGCTTTGCCACAACCTTGGCTCCCACAGATGTTCTTGCTGATACCTGCATGATGAAGAGCACGAGTTTCTCCCATGGAATGCCTGCTGCAGCAATGTGTTACACCTGTTTTTTTTTTACTTAAAAACACAGGACAAAAATGAATACTTTGTCAAGATGAGAGAAACATTTATGGAAGGTGTCAGAGAATCACAGGTGTTTACCCTGAGTAAGCAGAGTCATGAAGCAAAGTCTAGTACTACCAGAGAAGGGGCAAACAAACCACTGTCTGCTGCCCCCCACCAACTCCTGACTTTGAGTTCAGGACCTCTTAGGTAAAATGGGTGTATTTTAACCACATATGTTCATCCTGCTACTATTTACACTGAGAAAGCAGCCAAGGCTAATCAGGCACTGATTTGTGTTGTGTGCATGCAGTTTGGTGAGCCAGGTGGAATTCCCTAGGCAGAATCCAGCAAACTGAAAACAAGACTTCTGTGTTACAGAGAAATGAAAATTCCTAAAGAAATATATAAAATGGAAGATATTTAAATCTGGTTCTTAAGTATACCACCTGTTTGAACTGAAAGACTGCAGCAGAAAGTGATCTTAGTTGGTAAATTGATTAGGACATGTAATCAACAGTGGACTGCTATAAAAATAGTCTGACAATGCTGCTAGTGACTGTGATATTTCAGGTATGATGGGAGGAAAATGAGGAGTCTTGCATCCGAGGAAAGCAACAAGTCATAATCAGTACCGACAACAGCCCTGCTGTGACAGATAATGACACCCTTTTGGGCAGCAGTGTTCCAAAGATGGTGGTGGCTAGATCAGAATCCCACTGACAATTCATTTTTTTTCCCACCAGGGGCCATTATATTTAGAGAATCTAAAAATATTTTTGTACTTGTTTTTTTGAGGAAAGGGTCAACTCCTTAGCAACTGGCTGTTGCATATCTGTCTCAGAAGTAACAGGGCAGTGTTTTTGTGTGTGTGTTTATGCTGGAAGTGGCTGGATTAGATACTCTGAAGTGTGCAGAATCATCTGCCCTTGCCTCCATAAACAAACCACAGGCAGCATAGTATCTGGACAAGTGTACAATGACTTATCATTAGTCACGTAACATGTAAGAGCCTGTACAAATTGCAGTAGTTCTTCACATTCAGTTTCGCCTTTCGTTACTGAAATTCACAAAGCAGCAGTTATCACTGCCATTTAAACTTTACCTGCAGATGTGCATCGACATACAGTGCTATGATCTCCAGGCAACATCATACTGCATTTCCATGGAAACCAGCTGTGGTTCACACGCAGACACGAGAGCTCTTTACAGCCTCTGCATGTGGGACATGGCAAAAGCCTTTAATAAGGGACATGGAATCTGTTTTCAAGCAGCTGTCTTTTAATGGTACAGAAAAAGATGAATTACATAGAATACACAGTTGACTGCAAGCACAACTTTATGTTTCTATAATGATTTGCCAGTGACGTGTAATGCTGTTTAAATATCTTAGTACAAGGATCACTTTCATGACAGTGAGAAAACAAACATCTTCAACTTCAGTATTCTCTCTGCAGTTACCCCTTATCTGATGTTGTAAATCATATAATTTGGCATAACATAGGATGGTAAAGAGAGAAAATGTATAACTAGTTAGGCATACAGTTCCTGTGGTGTATACTCTGTTCATAAATGCTTAAAGTGGCGGTGATTGTAAGCATTACAAACTGAAATCAAGAAAGTGGACAGTACAGGGTCATTACAAACATTGTGGGACAAAACAAGGACAAAAAATCTTCTGCAGCGTCGCTCTATATATCCTTCCCAGAAAAACATTCCTGTTGTGGAAAACATACTCTCATTGATTTCCAAAACAATACAAAAGGAAATTATTATCCTAAGAAATGTAAACATTGATTGGCAGACTATTTTCACATAACTCAACAGTCTAAACCTCTGCGGTTTTACTCAAATAATTAATAGTCCAACCAGATAATAACAGAAAAATACCAAACAATCCACCATAGATTGGTTAGCAGTCTCTAACCCTACCAACTGTCCTTCCTCTGGTACACTCCCTGACTCCCTAAGTGACCACCTATCAGCCTTTGCATACCAGACCATCACCCAACTCACAAAACAGCACAGATTCAAAACCATATGCAACCTGCAAAAAATCAACAAAGACATATTAACTGACCTTTTGAAAGTTACTATCTGGTCCATCTTAAAAAAACTACTCCTTAATGAGGTAGTTAAACATTTTAACAAGGTTTTCCTAAGCATTCTTATCTCATTAGTCTCACTAGATACAAAAAGAATAAACAAAAATAATGCGCCACAGCTCACCAAATCATTCAAAACCTTAATGAAACACAGAGATGAAGCCTGGACATCCTGGTAAGGAATAAAAAATGGCACTAATTACAATTAAATGGGCAATTCCACAATCAAGTCAAGAGACACATTTCTCATGACAAAAAATTATACTACACCCACATTCTTGGCCACATTCAAGACAACCATAAAAACAACCCCAAGAAATTCTAATACTCCATATCATCACTTTTCAACCCTGGAAATAAAAACAATCCCAAACCATGACCAGACATACAGCCTGTAAATTAAATACAGACTTCATAAAATCCTTAGCTAAACTAATAGCAAAACTAACTAATAACCCACAACACACCACCCCCATTTAAATCCTCTAATTCACTCTCATATAACCAACCTCATAATAATGTCCCTAAAGGCTACCATCCCCTTTTTAACTTTCAGCCCATTCCTATATTTCTAGTAAAAAAGCTACTACAAAAACTAAAACTGCAGGCAACCTCCCTCCAAAATACTAACATCTAGCTGCAGATGCAGTAATATTCCCCATTAGCATCTTGATTAATAGAGCCAAAATTAAAGTCTATGTCCCTACCCAACAGAAAATGTCACATATTATCCCTATACATAAGGGAGGCAACCAACTGAAATCACAAACTACTGTCCCATTGCAATATTGTACCCCCTCTCTAAAATTAGAGAACAATGCATGCACCTCCAACTTCTTCACCATATCATGCTAATTAATCTACTCACTCAAACTCAACATGGCTTTAAACACATTCACACCACCTCAACAGCCCTACTACTATCCTTTATGCACTCTGTCAACAACGCCTGTGACTTTGGCAAACAGCCACCTGCGAAGACTCTCTAATTCAATATGCAGATGACTCTACAATCATCTGCAAATCAGATACACTAACTTGCAACATATAACACAGCACGCTTTCTTTTCCATACAAACCTGGCTCGACAAGGCTCAACTCCTACTGACCTCTAAAAAACAAAACTCCTCCTTTTCACTCACAAACCACACAGCCCCAATAATACAAATTTTAATATCCTTTCCACAGACGACACTGAAATTGAGTTCACCCAACATACAAAGTTACTACGAGTCATAACTGATGATAAACTCAAATTTGACCTCTATATACAAGAATAGTATTATAAAGCACCAAAATATTACGCATCCTATACAGCAGCAGCAAGATTTCCTCACCACTCCACTAAAAATATCCTGGCCAAAACCTTCCTCTTGCCCTCATTATTATATTGGGTCCCAAAACTAGCAAACTTACACACATCCTGAAAAAACAAGCATAAAAGCTGCTATATTAAAATAGTCACCACAAATTCAACCTCATGATCTCATCTATGTAAAACCGTACATTCCCTATGCTGGCTTGAGCTCCACCTCGAATACATACAACTTATTATTTACACATCATCATCTACAACCCCCCTTGCCTGCCCTGCTCTCAGTACAGTAATTGACACTTATACCCCAACAGATTCAAATATAAAGAAAAACATCTCACTAAACATAAACCCATCAAATATCTGAGTCTAAGCCACTATTTCTTCTCTGTTGCAAAATTATGGAGCTTCCTTCCCTTAGCTATTAAAACAATTCCTAACCTGCACTCTTTCAAATGCTCCTTAACAGAACCTTAAGAAAAACATGGATATGCTCATGTAGTAGTCCCAGCTAAGGTACTTGACTTACCCTAACTACTTCTTCTTCCTGATCCCCCATCCCCCATCTGCACCTACTCTCACTCATCCCACTACTACCACTTCCCTTATTACCTTTCATTCTCCTTGTCACTTCATTATCCTTACTCTTCTTTCTCCCCTACTCCCTGACCACCACTATCTATCCTTACTCTTCTTTCTCCCCTACTCCCTGACCACCACTATCTATTCCTTACTCTTCTTTCTCCCCTACACCCTGACCACCACTATCTATCCTTACACCTCTTTCTCCCTTACTCCCTGAGCACCACTATCTATCCTTACCCTTCTTTCTCCCCTACTCCCTGAGCACCACTATCTATCCTTACTCTTCTTTCTTCCCTACTCCATGACCACCACTATCTATCCTTACTCTTCTTTCTTCCCTACTCCTTGAGAACCACTATCTATCCTTACTTTTCTTTCTCCACTACTCCATGAGTACCACTATCTATCCTTACTCTTCTATCTCTCCTAGCTCCCTCAGCACCACTATCTGTCCTTACTCTTCTTTCTCCCCTACTCCCTGAGCACCACTATCTATCCTTACTCTTCTTTCTCCACAGCTCCCTGACCACCACTATCTATCCTTACTCTTCCTTCTTCCCTACTCCTTGAGAACCAATATCTATCCTTACTCTTCTTTCTCCACTACTCCATGAGCACCACTATCTATCTTTACACTTCTTTCTCCCCTACTTCCTAACAACCACTATCTATCCTTACTCTTCTTTCTCCCTGAGCACCACTATCCTTAGTCTTTTCTCCCCTACTCCCTGACCACCACTATCTATCCTTACTCTTCTTTCTCCCCTACTCTCTGACCACCACTATCTATCCTTACTCTTCTTTCTACCCTACTCCCTGACAACCACTATCTATCCATACTCGTCTTTCTCCCCTACTCCCTGAACAACACTATCTATCCTTACTCTTCTTTCTCCCCTACTCCCTGACCACCACTATCTACCCATACTCTTCTTTCTCCCCTACTCCCTGACCACCACTATCTACCCATACTCTTCTTTCTCCCCTACTCCCTGACCACCACTATCTACCCTTACTCTTCATTCTCCCCTACTCCCTGACCACCACGATCTATCCTTACTCTTCTTTCTCCCCTACTCCCTGACCACCACCATCTATCCTTACTCTTCTTTCTCCATTACTCCCTGACCATCACTATCTATCCTTACTCTTCTTTCTCCCCTACTACTTGAGCACCACTATCTAGCCTTACTCTTCTTTCTCCCCTACTCCATGAGCACCACCATCTATCCTTACTCTTCTTTCTCCCATACTTCCTGACCACCACCATCTATCCTTACTCTTCTTCTCCCCTACTCCCTGACCAGCACTATCTATCCTTACTCTTCTTTCTCCCCTACTCCCTGACCACCACTATCTATCCTTACTCTTCTTTCTCCCCTACTCCCCTGACCACCACTATCTAGCCTTACTCTTCTTTCTCCCCATACTCCCTGACCACCACTATCTATTCTTACTCATCTTTCTGCCCTACTCCATGACAACCATCTAACTATCCTTACTCTTTTTTTCTCCCCTACTCCATGAACACTACTATCTATTGTTACTCTTCTTTCTCCCTTACTCCCTGAGCACCACTATCTAATCCTTACTCTTCTTTCTCCCCTACTGCCTGGCAACCGCTATCTATCCTTACTCTTCTTTCTCCCCTACTCCCTCACCACCACTATCTTTCTACCCTACTCACTGAGCACCACTATCTATCCTTACTCTTCTTTCTCCCCTACTCCCTGACCACCACTATCTATCCTTACTCTTCTTTCTCCCCTACTCCCTGACCACCACTATCTATTCCTTACTCTTCTTTCTCCCCTACACCCTGACCACCACTATCTATCCTTACTCTTCTTTCTTCCCTACACCCTGACCACCACTATCTATCCTTACCCTTCTTTCTCCCCTACTCCCTGAGCACCACTATCTATTCCTTACTCTTCTTTCTCCCCTACACCCTGACCACCACTATCTATCCTTACTCCTCTTTCTCCATTACTCCCTGAGCACCACTATCTATCCTTACCCTTCTTTCTCCCCTACTCCCTGAGCACCACTATCTATCCTTACCCTTCTTTCTCCCCTACTCCCTGAGCACCACTATCTATCCTTACTCTTCTTTCTTCCCTACTCCATGACCACCACAATCTATCCTTACTCTTCTTTCTTCCCTACTCCTTGAGAACCACTATCAATCCTTACTCTTCTTTCTCCACTACTCCATGAGCACCACTATCTATCCTTACTCTTCTATCTCCCCTACTCCCTGACCACCACTATCTATCCTTACTCTTCTTTCTCTCCTAGCTCCCTGAGCACCACTATCTGTCCTTACTCTTCTTTCTCCCCTACTCCCTGAGTACCACTATCTATCCTTACTCTTCCTTCTCCACTGCTCCCTGACCACCACTATCTATCCTTACTCTTCCTTCTTCCCTACTCCTTGAGAACCACTATCTATCCTTACTCTTCTTTCTCCACTACTCCATGAGCACCACTATCTATACTTACACTTCTTTCTCCCCTACTTCCTAACAACCACTATCTATCCTTACTCTTCTTTCTCCCTGAGCACCACTATCCTTAGTCTTCTTTCTCCCCTACTCCCTGACCACCACTATCTATCCTTACTCTTCTTTCTCCTCTAGTCTCTGACCACCACTGTCTATCCTTACTCTTCTTTCCACCCTACTCCCTGACCAACATCTATCCTTACTCGTCTTTCTCCCCTACTCCCTGACCAACACTATCTATCCTTACTCTTCTTTCTCCCCTACTCCCTGACCACCACTATCTACCCATAATCTTCTTGCTCCCCTACTCCCTGACCACCACTATCTACCCTTACTCTTCATTCTCCCCTACTCCCTGACCACCACGATCTATCCTTACTCTTCTTTCTCCCCTACTCCCTGACCACCACCATCTATCCTTACTCTTCTTTCTCCATTACTCCCTGACCACCACTATCTATCCTTACTCTTCTTTCTCCCCTACTCCTTGACCAGCACTATCTATCCTTACTCTTCTTTCTCCCCTACTCCCTGACCACCACCATCTATCCTTACTCTTCTTTCTCCCCTACTCCCTGACCCACACCATCTATCCTTACTCTTCTTTCTCCCCTACTCCCTGACAAGCACTATCTATCCTTACTCTTCTTTCTCCCCTACTCCCTGACCAGCACTATCTATCCTTACTCTTCTTTCTCCCCTACTCCCTGACCACCACTATCTATCCTTACTCTTCTTTCTCCCCTACTCCCTGACCATCACTATCTATCCTTACTCTTCGTTCTCCCCATACTCCCTGACCACCACTATCTATCCTTACTCTTCGTTCTCCCCATACTCCCTGACCACCACTATCTATTCTTACTCATCTTTCTGCCCTACTCCATGACCACCATCTAACTATCCTTACTCTTTTTTTCTCCCCTACTCCATGAGCACTACTATCTATCCTTACTCTTCTTTCTCCCTTACTCCCTGAGCATCACTATCTAATCCTTACTCTTCTTTCTCCCCTACTGCCTGGCAACCACTATCTATCCTTACTCTTCTTTCTCCCCTACTCCCTCACCACCACTATCTATCCTTACTCTTCTTTCTCCCCTACTCACTGACCCCAAATATCTATCCTTACTCTTCTTTCTCCCCTACTCCCTGAACACCACTATCTATCCTTACTCTTCTTTCTCCCTACTCCCTAAGCACCACTATCTATCCTTACTCTTCTTTTTCCCCTTCTCCCTGAGCACCACTATCCTTACTCTTCTTTCTCCCCTACTCCCTGACCACCATCTATCCTTACTCTTCTTTCTCCCCTACTCCCTGACCACCACTATCTATCCTTACTCTTCTTTCTCCCCTACTCTCTGACCACCACTATCTATCCTTACTCTTCTTTCTACCCTACTCCCTGACCACCACTATCTATCCTTACTCTTCTTTCTCCCCTACTCCCTGATCACCACTATCTATCCATACTCTTCTTTCTCCCCTACTCCCTGACCACCACTATCTATCCTTACTCTTCTTTCTCCCCTACTCCCCGACCGCCACTATCTATCCTTACTCTTCTTTCTTCCCTACACCATGACCACCACCATCTATCCTTACTCTTCTTTCTCCCCTACTCCCTGACCATCACTATCTATCCTTACTCTTTTTTCTCCCCTATTCCCTGACCACCACTATCTATCCTTACTCTTCTTTCTCCCCAACTCCCTGACCACCATCTATCCTTACTCTTCTTTCTCCTCTACTCCCTGACCACCACTATCTATCCTTACCCTTCTTTCTCTCCTACTCTCTGAGAACCACTATCTATCCTTACTCTTCTTTCTCCACTACTCCCTGACCACCACTAACTATGCTTACTGTTCTTTCTCCTCTACTCTCTGATAACCACTATCTATCCTTACTCTTGTTTGTCCCCTACTCCGTGAGCACCACTATCTATCCTTACTCTTCTTTCTCCCCATACTCCCTGACCACCACTATCTACTCTTACTCATCTTTCTCCCCTACTCCTTGACCACCATCTATATATCCTTACTCTTTTTTCTCCCCTACTCCCTGAGCACCACTATCTATCCTTACTCTTATTTCTCCCCTACTCTCTGACCACCACTATCTATCCTTACTTTTCTTTCTCCCCTACTCCCTGACGACCACTATCTATCCTTACTCTTCTTTCTCCACTACTCCCTGACCACCACTATCTATCCTTACTCTTCTTTCTCCCCTACTCCCTGACCACCACTATCTATCCTTACTCTTCTTTCTCCCCTACTCCCTGACCACCACTATCTATCCTTATTTTTGTTTCTTCCCTACTCCCTGAGCACCACTATCTATCCTTACTCTTTTTTCTCCCCTACTCCCTGAGCACCACTATCTATCCTTACTGTTATTTCTCCCCTACTCTCTGACCACCACTATCTATCCTTACTTTTCTTTCTCCCCTACTTCCTGACCACCACCATCTATCCTTACTCTTCTTTCTCCCCTACTCCCTGACCACCACTATCTATCCTTACTCTTCTTTCTCCCCTATGCCCTGACCACCACTAGCTATCCTTACTCTTCTTTCTCCCCTACTCGCTGAGCACCACTATCCTTACTCTTCTTTCTCCCCTACTCCATGACCACTATCTATCCTTACTCTTTTTTCTCCCCTACTCTCTGACCACCACTATCTATCCTTACTTTTCTTTCTCCTCTACTCCCTGACGACCACTATCTATCCTTACTCTTCTTTCTCCTATACTCCCTGACCACCACTATCTATCCTTACTCTTCTTTTCCCCTATTGCCTGACCAGCACTATCTATCTTTACTCTTCTTTCTCCCCTACTCCCGGACCACCACTATCTATCCTTACTCTTCTTTCTCCCCTACTCCCTGACCACCACTATCTATCCTTATTCTTCTTTCTCCCTTACTCCCTGAGCACCACTATCTATCCTTACTCATCTTTCTTGCCTACTCCTGAGCACCACTATCCATTCTTACTCTTCTTTCTCCCCTACTCCCTGTGCACCACTATCTATCCTTACTCTTCTTTCTCTCCTACTACCTGAGCACCACTATCTATCCTTACTCTTTTTTCTCCCCTACTCCCTAAGCACCACTATCTACCCTTACTCTTCTTTCTCCCCTACTCCCTGTGCACCATTATCTATCCTTAGTCTTCTTTCTCCCCTACTCCCTGAGCACCACTATTTATCCTTACTCTTCTTTCTCCCCTACTCCTTGACCACCACTATTTATGCTTACACTTCTTTCTCCCTTACTCCCTGACCACCACTATCTATCTTTACTTTTCTTTCTCCCCTACTCCCAAAAAACACCACCATCTGTCCTTACTCTTCTTTCTCCCCTACTCCCTGACCACCACTATCTATCCTTACTCTTCCTTCTCCCCAACTCTCTGAGCACCACTATCTATCCTTACTCTTCTTTCTCCTCTACTCCCTGAACACCACTATCTATCCTTATTCTTATTTCTCCCCTACTTCCTGAACACCACTATTTATCCTTACTCTTCTTTCTCCTCTACTCCCTGACCACTATATATCCTTACTCTTCTTTCTCCCCTACTCCCTGACCACCGCTATCTATCCTTACTCTTCTTTCTCCCCTACTGCCTGACCACCACTATCTATCCTTACTCTTCTTTCTCCCCCTACTCCCTAGCCACCACTATCTATCCTTACTCTTCTTTCTCCCCTACTCCCTGACCACAACTATCTATCCTTAGTCTTCTTTCCTCCCTACTCCCTGAGCACCACTATCTATCCTTACTCTTCTTTCTCCCCTACTCCCTGAGCACCACTATCTATCCTTACTCTTCTTTCTCCCCTACTCCCTGACCACCACTATCTATCCTTACTCTTCTTTCTCCCCTACTCCCTGAGCACCACTATCTATCCTTACTCTTCTTTCTCCCCTACTCCCTGGCACCACTATCTATCCTTACTCTTCTTTCGCCCCTACTCCCTGAGCACCACTATCTATCCTTACTCTTCTTTCTCTCCTACTACCTGAGCACCACTATCTATCCTTACTCTTCTTTCTCCCCTACTCCCTGAGCACCACTATCTATCCTTACTCTTATTTCTAACCCTTATCCGTGAGCACCGCTATCTATCCTTACTCTTCTTTCTCCCCTACTCCTTGACCACCACTATCTATCCTTATTCTTGTTTCTTCCCTACTCCCTGTGCAACACTATCTATCCTTACTCTTCTTTCTCTCCTACTACCTGAGCACCACTATCTATCCTTACTCTTCTTTCTCCCCTACTCCCTGACCACCACCATCTATCCTTACTCTTCTTTCTCCCCTACTCCCTGAGCACCACTATCTATCCTTACTCTTCTTTCTCCCCTACTCCCTGTGCACCACTATCTATCCTTACTCTTCTTTCTCCCCTACTCCTTGACCACCACTATCTATGCTTACACTTCTTTCTCCCTTACTCCCTGACCACCATCTGTCCTTACTTTTCTTACTCTGCTACTCCCAGAGCACCACTATCTATCCTTACTCTTCTTTCTCCCCTACTCCCTGAGCACCACTATCTATCCTTACTCTTCTTTCTCCCCTACTCCTTGACCACCACTATCTATGCTTACACTTCTTTCTCCCTTACTCCCTGACCACCATCTATCTATCCTTACTCCTCTTTCTTGCCTACTCCCTGAGCACCACTATCTATCCTTACTCTTCTTTCTCCCCTGCTCTCTGACCACCACTATCTATCCTTACTCTTCTTTCTCCCGTACACCCTGACCACCAGTATCTATCCTTATTCTTCTTTTTCCCGTACTCTTTGACCACCACTATCTATCCTTACTCTTCTTTCTCCCCTACTCCCTGACCACAACTATCTATCCTTACTCTTCTTTCTCCCCTCCTCCCTGGCCACCACTATCTATCCTTACTCTTCTTTCTCTCTTACTCCCTGGCCACCACTATCTATCCTTACTCTTCTTTCTCCCCTACTCCCTGGGCACCGCTATCTATCCTTACTCATCTTTCTCCCCTACTCCCTGACAACCACTATCTATCCTTACTCTTTTTTCTCCCCTACTCCCTGACCACACTATCTATCCTTACTTTTCATTCTCCCCTACTCCCTGACCACCACTATCTATTCTTATCTTCTACTTACAGCAGACTACTGAGCATGTCATAGTCCCTACCCGTTTGCATATTCAACCATTTGTTCTTTTACAATGACCGTCCATATCAGATTCAAACCAAATATTTCTATGCAATGTATGTATTACTATGCAATGTAAATCATTTCCTACATCTACGACTATGTATCAAGCATGTGTAGATGTAAATTACTTTTGTTTTTATAACAAGAAGATATGTACTCACCATAACGTTCGATGTATGTAGTCCATCTCGCCTCACATTCTTACCCGTGGGTTCGAAGCCAAATATCGGCTCTGACTCGGCCAAACTTTTCTAGCTCGAATGTTTTCTATTGGCTGGGCTAAGATGGTATCCCATGCTGCATTGCTCTATATCCCCAGATCTAGTTTGCTGTGAACACCAACACTCATACTCCATGCATAACAACACCCAAGGAAAGGAAGAACAAACCAAGAGTGAAGGGAGTTCTGAAAAACAGTCCTAACCTCCAGATCCTCCAGGAAGGGGGAAGGGGGGGTAAGTCAGAATGTGAGGCGAGATGGACTACATACATCGAACGTTATGGTGAGTACATAACTTCTTGATGTTATGTAGTCCAATCTCGCCTACATTCTTACCCATGGGACAGCATCCCCAGCACCTAAATCCTGGGAGGCTCAGAGGAAAATACTCCTGAACACTGTGGAACCAAAGGAGGACCTGCCCCTTGATACCACATCCAACTTGTAATGAGTAACAAAAGTGTGAGGAGATGCCCAAATAGCCGCAGCACAAATATCATCCATAGACAATCTGGCCTGATAGGCTGTAGATATAAATACAGACCGAGTAGAGTGAGCCTTGACCGGGAACAGTAGATCTGAAGAATAAATGAAAGAGATGCAACTGGATATCCACCTGGACAGAGTGATTTTGGAGACAGGAGACCCAATTCTGTTTTCCGAAAAGGAAACAAACTACTGATCAGATTTTCTGATATCTTTGGTTCTGTGCAGATAAAAACATAATTGTCTGTGAACATCCAATTGTTTGAGAACTGGAGAAAAAACACTGGCAACTCAACAGATTTTGTGAAGAAAGGAAGGGTTCGGTCTGACAGAAACCCTGTCCTTATGAAATATCAAGTATGGGGGTTTTATAGAAAGAGCTTGAATCTCTGAAACGCGTCTGGCTGATGTGATGGCTACTAAAAAGACAGTCTTCCAGGTCAAGAATTTTAAATCACAAGTAGCTGCAGGTTTAAAGGGCGGTGAAGTAAGAGCCTGTAGAACAAAGTTTAAATCCTAAGGCACGATAGGTTCCAAAATAGGAGGACGGAGTAACAGACTGCCCTTTTGGAAAGCCTTACAGAGTCTGTGAGCCATAAGACTAGGCTCGTTAGCAACATGAAAGTTAGAAATCACCGCCAATTGGACTTTTATGGTGGTGGATGCTGAGCCCTGATGAAAAAGCATAGACAAAAATGCCAAAACAGAAGCAATTGGAGCTGTGTAAGGGTCAATCCCTTGGGTATGAGCCCAGATTGAAAATCTCTTCCATTTGCTGGAATAAATATTCCTAGTAGAGGGCTTATGAGAGGAAGATAAAAAATGAACTACCTCCGGTGAAAAATGATGAAGCCTAACTAATGATGGAAGTGGAGTAGCCAGACTGTCAACCGGAGGGTCCGCAGAGAGGGATGGAGCTGCCCTGACATGTGTGTCAGTAAATCTGGTTGTGGGTCCAGAATCCAAGGCGCATCCACGATGTAGGAATGGAGAAAAGTGAACCAAACCTGACGAGGCCAGTGTGGGGCAATCAGAATCATTCTGCTTCCCAAGGATTGCGCTTCCTGAATCACTTTTGACAGCAAGGGAACGGGAAGAAAAGTATAAAGCAGACCAGAGGGCCAATTGTGGACTAGAGCGTCCCTGGGTGACTCCCCCTGAGGGGGGGAATCAACGTGAAGTAGCTGCTGCATTTGGCATTGAGAGGGCTGGTAAAAAGGTCGCAGGAAGGCTGACCCCATCTGCGGATGATCCGTTCTGCAACTAGACGGTTCAGGGACCACTTGTAAGGCATCAGAATAGCTCTGCTTAGCCTGTCTGCGATCACATTGGACTTCCCCAGAATGTGTGTTGCCACCAGAAAACGTTGGGAAGACACTGCCCACTGCCACACTCGCATGGCCTCTCTGCACAGGGGATATGACTTCGTTCCTCCCTGCTTGTTCAGATACCACACCACTGACATATTGTCCGAGTGGATTGCAATAGTCCTGAGAGGGAGAAAGCTCTGAAGTGCCTGCAATGCAAGTAGCACAGCTCTCATCTCCAGGACGTTGATATGCAAATGTATATCGTGCTCTTGCCACGTGCCTTGGACTGTCCTGCCTAACAGACCGAGTAGAGTGCCATCTGGGAGGCATCCATGGTCACCATGGCAATCAGGGGTGGTGGAGCGAAGGGTTTCCCCCTGTCCAGATTGTTGGTGCAAAGCCACCAACTGAGATTCTGTTTGCACCTGTCCGTGAGTAAAATAGGGTGAGAAAGTGGAAGCCTTTGGAGAGACCACTGAGCAAAGAGGAGCCATTGAAGGAGCCTCATATGTAATCTTGCTAGAGGGACTAACATAACTGTCGCAGCCATAGTCCCCAGGAGTTGGAGAACCCATCTTGCCTTCGCTCTTCTCAGAGGGAGCAGGGCGTGAACTTGTTGCTGTAAGGCTCTGATTCTTTCCTGTGGTAGAAACGCCCGCATTTGAACAGTGTCTAGTTCTGCACCTATAAAAATGACACCCTGTGAGAGCAACAAGGCAGATTTTTCCCAGTTCAATATTATGCCCAACTGTTGACAGAGTGTGATAGTGGCATCCCTGGTCTGAATTAGTAGATGCCTGGTGGTAGCAGTGAGGAGCCAGTCGTCCAGATAAGGAAACACTTGGAATCCTTGACGTCTCAGGTGAGCTGTCACCACTGCCATACATTTGGTGAACACCCTGGGGGCTGTGGTGAGACCAAAGGGCAGGGCTCAAAACTGAAAGTGACTGGCTCCCAGCTGGAAGCGTAGGTGACTCCTGGATGCCCTGTCCATTTTGATAAAGTAGTAAGCATCCTTGAGATCGATGGAGCACATCCATACTTCTTTTCCCAACAATGGAAGAATTGACTGCAATGTGACCATACGGAACTTGGACTTTTGTACATGGTTGTTCAATCAGCTGAGATGCAATATGGGTCTCAGGTCCCCTGTTCTTTTCGGCACCAAAAAGAATCTTGAGTAAGTCCCTAATCTGATCTGGTCTGAGGGGACATGCTGGATGGCTCCTTTTTCTAGCAGCTTTGAAACCTCTGAAGCTGCGTAATCCCTTTGACTGGGTGGAACATCCAGGATTTTCCTGACTGGAGGGGGATCTGATGAAAGGGGGATGCCATAACATCCGGAAATTATTAATAAAACCCATTGGTCCTGGGTGATGTTTTGCCAGGCCTCCGGGTATAACGATATTCGACCCCCAACTGGCTCCAGAAATGCACAGTCGGGCCTCCCATCAGGAGTGATGGTATGGAGAACCGTGAAAGGAGTCACAGTCTCCCGAGTTGCAGGGACCTCCTCTGCCTCTAGGGCGGCATCTTCCTGAATAACCTCCCGCTCCTCTGCCTCTGGAGGGGGGGCTCACCTTGTGCACCGGGAAAAAACCTCTGTGATTTTTTGAACCATATCTTTCCACCCCTCTGGACCTTGGGATAAGGCCTAGAGGGAAGGGAAAAACAGATCCCTACAGCAGACAGTTTTCCCTCCTGCTCACACCTGGTGAGGGTGTCTTTCACCTTGGTTCCGAACAAAGAGGAACCATCAAAGGGGGCGTTGGTGAATGAAGACTTGAAGGCCTCCGCGAAATGACAAAGGCACATCCAGGCCTGCCTCCTAAGGGCGACTCCTGAGCTTGCTGCCCTACTCGCTCCCTCAGCTGTATATGAAATCAGCCTCATAGAGGAGTTAACGATGGAATTGAGGGTAGACATCTGGGCGTTAACCATCTGGGCCACTGCCTCAGAAACGTTACCAGTGAGAGTATCTCCAAGCTCCTTGAGGAGATCTCTCTGGAGCCATGTAAAGTGAGATAAGTAGTTCAGCGACCATAAGGTAAAGGTCGCTGAAGAGAGGGTACACTTCCCGTACAGGTCCATGGTCCTAGACTCCTTGTTAGAAGGATGGACGGAGGAAGAAGTCTTGGCTAATTCCTTCTGGGTGGCCGCTGCCACCACCATGGCATCCACAGGGACTCCCTTGGACAAAAATTCCTTACCCAGGGGAGCAGGCAGAAATTTATTGGGTCTCCTGGGGACAGGTTCCACAGAATCAGGGTTCTCCCACACCCTCAGACAAATCAAATCCAGGAGCTTGTCGAAGGGTGGGGACACCCAGGAGACAGAGGGCTGAGCACCGAAGGCCTTCAGGAAGACCGACTCCTCCTCGGAGGGGGCTTTGGATGGCCAGTCACCTCTTTGTTTCAATATCTCTAGGATTTCAGAGAAAGAAACATCCTCAGAGGATGACTTGGGGGACCCCTCAGATTCCTCGAGGTCAGTATCTGAGGTGAGAGACTCATCCTGGGAGTCTATGTGCTTCCTCTTGCACATTTTCTTTCTAGGGGGCTCCTCAGGCAAATACTCTGAGGGGCCCTCAGAAGCATGGGGACCAGTCGTGGGGGTACCCTGAGGCCTTGGGGCTCTGCTGTCTAAAGATAGGTGGTGATCAGAGACCCGCACCGGAGTGGTAGGGGACAGAATGACCGACCCGCATGATGTCGCTGATGATCTGGCCAGCGCACTCCGCATGGCCTAAAGGCTGCCCCCCCCCCGAATCCGAAGAACGACCAGTCTCCAAGGCCATGACAGGAGTCGGAGTTCCCCAAGCCAAATCACCAAGAGGGAGACTAGGAACCGAAAGATGTCCTGAGGCCTCTCCCTCGGGCCCGACTGAAGAATCCCGAGTCCTGGATCCCATGGACGGCGCCGACAGGGATGGAGCTGATGGCACTGATAAGCCAGGAGGGGCCATCGAAACTGACCTGGAAACATCACACGGAGCCGAGCACTCCGGCTCTGAAGGCTGGGATGCGCTCGGAGGAGGAAGAATCTTAGCAGGTTGCAGGATGGGCTCCGGAGCCGACTGGGACGGAGCAGAGAAAAATTTAGCCAAAACCGGTGACTGAAGGAGTCTCTGCACCACCCTATCGACATCCACATCCGATAGTGTCCTGGAGGACTTGGAGGACAGGGAGGGAGATCGAGATCACCTCTCAGGTGATACTTGCCTAATACTAGGCGATCGGCTCCAAATAGGTTCCAATATAATTGGAGTCGACGCCGGTTCCATCATCACCGGCACTTACTGTGGCCCCAAGGACAGTGGAGCCGAGGATGTCAAAGCTAATTTAATTACTTTCTCTGGTGGCTCCAAGGAGACTGAAGGAGCCAGAGACCTCTTTTTTGATTTAGTGGATCTAGGTTTAGAGCTGGAAGCAGATTCCAGACCCTCTTCGAATGAGGGTTTCAAAAGTCCCTTCAGAATTAACTTATTCTTTCTTTCCTGAAGCACCCTGGGACTAAATGCAAGACAGAAGCTGCAAGACTCCTGCAGA
Source organism: Protopterus annectens (assembly GCF_019279795.1). NCBI lineage: Eukaryota > Metazoa > Chordata > Ceratodontiformes > Protopteridae > Protopterus > Protopterus annectens. The sequence goes on along the minus strand of NC_056733.1, from coordinate 308,373,732 downwards.
TGGATTGCTCCCAGACAAAAAACACATACCGAATGTCCATCGGTAATGGACATTTTATAGCCACACTTTGAGCATTTCATAAAGCCCGAGGGCTTGTGCTCCTTTGAATCTTTAGACATCTTAAGAAATTACTACAATCACCAAGACAAAAGATCACAGGTACTGAACCGAATGGAGAAAAACAGTCACAAATTACACCACACTGAGCGCGGGAAAAAACTACCACTAACCAACTTTAACTAAACAATCCTCAGATACAGACACACACAAAGGGGACTAAGACTAAAACCTCTAATTTAAATGGTTTTAGACCAGCAGTAGTACACACATGAAGGGGACTAAGACTAAAACCTCTAATTTAAACGGTTTTAGACCAGAAGTTAGAAAATAGGGAAGCAAGGGGACAGACTAGGTCCTCTAACTGAAATGAGCCTAGCCCGTTGGAACAGCTAGTGGGATACCACAAAAAACAATCACACACACACCAAAAATTTTTCACAAATAACACCAAACTAGGAATAGCTATTAAAATAGCTTTTGTTTGTAGTAAATTCTCTCAAGAAGAAGAAAAATGGTACTTAGCCACAGCCAAGAGCGAGACCCCATCCGAGCTACACGAGCGGCAAACGAGATCTGGGGATATAGAGCAATGCAGAATGGGATACCATCTTAGCCCAGCCAATAGAAAGACTTCGAGCTAGAAAAGTTTGGCCGAGTCGAAGCCGATAATTGGCTCCGAACCCACGGGTAAGAATGTAGGTGAGATTGGACTACATAACATCATCTGTTTGAGTCTTTTACTATAATAATCTATGACTTAAATATTTGTATCTGGAACTTTTCTCCCTGGGCCTCCCCTGAAAATGGGTACGTTATGACTCATTCAGACTTTCCCAGTAAACAAATGCCAAATAAATAAATATTAAATAAATAATTCCGGCATGGTATCTGTAGTAGTACTGTAAGTGCTGTATTGTGAAACATCACAAAATTACACAGTATAAGACCTAATGATATGCTGAAGTATGTCTGAGTAAAGTGCACTAACAAGAGGAGGAGTCCATATGGGGTATATATTTATTGCTCTATTTATTTTCATTTTTTTTAAGCTCACAAGAAGTAAACAGTATGCTTTAAAGGATGAGCCAGAGAAGCAAAGCTACAGATACCCTCACAGTTCACCAGGCAGATATCTCAGATATGATTAATTCCAGAATGCACAGAAACTTACTTGCAATGATTATTAAAACCTATAACTCTAAGAGCCAATACATCAAGTTGTCTGAATGAGGTAAAAGAATAATAAACAACTCAAACAGAGAGATTGCTTCCATCACAAATGACATCATCAGAGTTTGTTATAAATTTTACTACAATTACTTTTGAAGCCTCCTGACCAGTTCTTTGTTTCAGCTTAGAAGAAGGGCCAGGATCAGAAAGGGAAACTGAAGATTCAGAAGGAATGGGGAATGATTAGCTGAATTTGCATCATCATCATCATCATCATCATCATCATCATCATCATCATCATCATCATCATTATTATTATTATTATTATTATTATTATTATTATTATTATTATTATTATTATTATTATTATTATGTGGAGTTATATATTTTATGCACCTGAATGTAGCAAGTATGTGATTATTTTTTCTAGTCCAGGACCTAAAGAGTTCTAGAAAATATTACTCATTCTTTTTCTTAGTAGATGCTAATTATTTCCTGTTACTATTGTTGTAGTAACACAATGCTTAGTCAACCATATAGCTGTCTAGGGATAGTCTCTTAGGTGAATACTAGGCTAACTGCCCTAAAGGGCCATTTTAAGCCTAGCCAATAAGATCAGGTCAATCAAACCCTATACTTTGCGATAATGAGGCAAATACCTTAAACATTATGCCACGCCAGAGACTACTACCCATTTGTTAACCAGACAGGCCCACTGGACACAAAGTCCCTTTCAGGGACAACTTGAAGTGATGTCTGGTTAAGTGACTTGTTCCAGACCACATAGTAGCTAACTCAAACCCTGTTACCACAGGATCTACAGCCTTAGCCCCTGCATCAATGTCTTGCACAAAGTGGTTGTTAAATAATCCCTAGCACACTGTGTATCAGCTTACAACACAATCCACAAAGCTACCGGCCACACTGTTTAGTTTTATGCCTTCTTTCACAAAAAAAAAAAATCACATATTAGCAATTGTTGGGTTCTTAATTGTGCTGATAACTATGGAAAAGCTTAACTTCTTAACTAGCTTGAATGCAAAACACAATGCTGTGCACAGCCTTTTGAGGTTATTATACCTTGACAAGACCCTCTTACAGGAATTTCAAGTGTTTTGGAATTATACCAGTATCTTCACAAGGGAGGTTGTTTGTAAGCATTTTTGCTCATTCATCAAAGAGGAGTAGCAGCAAATATTGCTCTCTTGGATTGGTTAATGTTAGAAGCCAAAATGTCATAGGGCAGATGGGTATCAGTGAAGGTGAACACTCCTAAAATGATTATTGGGACTGTGTATGGTCCCACTGAGGGCCAATTAGCTTTTTTTTATTTTCCTTATTGCTAATTGGGAAAGGCAGATAAGATAATTTAATACTGAAAATGCCTTAGATGTGATTTCACTGTGCTCCTAGACAGATCATCCTGGGCAGTGTAAGGTATATCTGAAGTCACAAACTGCAGTGCACCAGGATGCGCAGACTTCAATCTTACAGATAACATTACTAATAACCTTTGCCTGCTACCAGATCATGCCATAGTTCAGCTGAAATGCACCGCAAGTCAGTTATTTCAGGATGTTTGTTTGTTTGTCTTCGGCTTTTCCCGGTTAGGGGTTGCCACAGCGGAACTCCGGTCCGCCAATGATTGTCAGTAGATTTTTATGGTGCCAAGTTGCCAGCCTGACGCCCAACCTTCAGCGAAGGCACGCCCATTCACACATGTCTTTCAGAGGCCACTCGACCGCGGGGAGGACATGCAGACTCCACACAGAAGGCACTCAAGCCAAGAATCGAATGGGAGAACCTCTTGCTGTGAGGCAACAACGCTACCGCTGTATTTAGACAAATGACAGCAGATCTTCTATGTCTTTCATTACTTGAGAGCTTCATAAATTTTTCAACAATACCTCACTTCTGTTTCAATGTTTACAAGATAGGGAAATATGTAACATAAATTGCAGATCTATGTGAATGATAGCAAAGGCTAAATATAAAGCTGAGATAGCGGCAGATGTTAGGGAAAGTGAGGAGAGGGTAACCGTTTTTCTTAAAACTTGTAAAGTCAGATTTAAAGTGTAAGACTAAAGTAGACCTACAAAAGAATGTTAAACTTTACTTGGCAATTATGCTGAAAGAGAAGGCTCCTGCACTTAAAAAAAATCTGTTTTGTTATCAAGGGTGATCAGGGACAAGCTCATAAGCTGCTAGCCTTCAGAATGCACTATAAGTAAGCAAAATTTTGTACTGCATCCATAAATGCAAATGCAGATACTACAGTGGAGCCATAGGATCAAAGAGGGAATATTACCAAGTTGCATCAGACCTTCCATTCTGAACCAGGCTATGATGAAATATAGGACAAGTGTGATGCTTTTCTAGAAAAGCTGCATCTCCAATCCCATGCATTTCATAGGTAGGTACAGGCTATTGGCCCTGGGGGCCTATATAAGCCTAGCCAAAAAGGTTACCTGGCTTTCGCCACCCATGAAAATTATTTTCCTGTGCCCCTGTCAAGCAGTGCTGCAGAAGTGATCCCCGGGGTGAATTTTCTATTTCCCATCCAGTCATCAAGATTTTTCTTAAAATGGGCCAATGAGGAGCTTTGCTTGATATGATGGGTAGTTTGTTCCAGAGTATTTGAGGTCTCTGGGACAGGAATCTATCCCTCCAGCATGTTCTGTTTATTGTTGTGACAAGGACTGGGATTTCTTTAAATGTAGCATGTCCAACAGCTCTGGGTTTGACATAGCTATGTATGTTAGACAGAGATCGTCTCTGAGAAGGCGATATGTGACGAAGTAGAGCTGGAGGTTTTTGAGACAGTCTGCGTATGGCATCTGTTTCAGGCTGGTAATCTTTTTAGCGAAGTATGTCTTTGGCCTTTCTAATTGTTGTAGGTGTCTTGTGATGTAAATGCCAAATGGGGCATTGTACTCCATAATGGGTCTGATGAGGGATGAGTAGAGAGGACCAATGATCTCCTTTTTTTCTAGAGGAGAACCCTTTTGTGATGAGGTGTACCACATAGAAGGATTTCCTGACTACTGTAGTGATGTAGTTATCAAAGGAGAGACTACTGTCCACCTGTGTCCCGAGGTCTCATCATACTTTCGGTGTTTAGTGAGCTACCACCTATGTGGTAGTTCATGGGTACCGAGTTTTTCCCAAAGGGGATGACGGTGTACTTCTTGGCATTGAGCTTGAGGCCATGACTTTGACACCAAGCATTTGTCTCTGTGAGACCCTTTTGTAGAATGTCTACATCATTAGGTGATTCTATTATGGCTCTCAGTTTGCAGTCATCTGCGAACTTTGTTAGCCGAAGACCCTCTGTGTTGGCCTGCACTTCAGAGAAGTAGATGCCATACAGGAGAGGACCCAGGACCAAACCCTGTGGTACTCCACTCATCACTGGTATGAAGTCAGACTTGGAGTCAGCTACTTTTACTGTGTGGGTTCTGTCAGTGAGCCACTTGGCCACCCATCTTGTGACATAGGGATTTATGCCCAGTTTAGCGAGTTTATCTATAATTCCTGAATGGCAGATGGTATCAAAAGCCTTGGCAAGGTAAAGATAGGCTGTGTGCACTACCTTGCCCTCATCTACGGCTCTAGTTACTTCTTCTAAGAAGTCAATCAGGTTTAGTAGACATGATCTACCTTTTATAATTTCAAACTGAGTGGGGTTCAGCATTTGGACGTTACCTATGTCTTTGTTTAGAAGCTCCAAGATGATATGTTCCATGGCCTTGCAGACCAGGCTGGTCAGGCTAATGGGGCGGTAGGTTCCGGGGTCCGTGGTGGCATCCCCTTTCTGGAGTAAGATAACTGTCGTGTGCCATTTAGTAGCCACATAGTCTGAGTTGAGGCTATGATTGAACATGGTACATAGGGTGGTGTGAGTTCATTCTGTAGTTCGTGCAGCACACAGCCTGGGATGTTGTCTGGTCCCATGGATGCTGTGTTCTTGGCTTTAGAGAGTGCGGTCTTTACTTGTTCATCCATGATTACAGGGGCTTTGCATTCTTCCATTATTAAGATGGTCCCTTTGGAGGGTGAGAGGGGGGAAAGTTAGCACTGAACCTATCTGCCAGGATGCTGGCAATATAGGTTGGTTCTGTATATTTAGTTCCATTGTAATGTAGCTCAGAGCAGATCTGAGTGTTGCCATTGAGATTCATGACACAGCTGTAGAATGCTTTGTGGTTGTCTTTGGAATCAGTGGTAACTTTATTTTCATAACTGGCTTTGGAGAATTTTATGAGAGATCTCAGCTTCTTGCTGAGGCTGACCAGGGAGGTCCTCCAATCTTGGGATTTTACTCTTTTTTGCAACATCTTCTTCCTTCTGTTGTAGAGTTTGTTTATGGAAGGGAACCACCAGATTGGCTTCCTTTTTTTGGAGAATAGCATCTTGGTTCTGTTGGGGATGGCACGATTCATGCATTCATGTATGTGCTTATACAGTACATTTATGTACGATTCAGCAGTCGTACCTCTACTTTCTGTCTGCATGGATGTCGTGAAGTTTGCCACTTCTGTCTTAAGAAGCAAGAACTTGGCTTTGGAGTAGTTTTTGATGGTGGTTTCCTTAATGGGGGGTGGGGGTGCGATATGGATGCTAGGGTGATTAGCTTGTGGTCAGATCTGACCAGCGAGGAGTTGATCTCTGGCGTGGAACACCATTTACCCATACTGGTAATGACCAGGTACAGGATATTTCTGCCCCTGGTGGAGGTGTGGACAAGTTGATCCAAGGCGTTGGAATTTATGAAGTCCAGAAAACATTGAGTGAATGAGTTGGTACATGAGTAGTTTTCCCAGCTGATGGTGGGGTAGTTGAAATCGCCCATAATTAAGGTATTGGGTTGTACCTTAATATTTTCCAGTATCTTAATAAATGAATAGTGGGAATCCTGGGGCATGGTGGGGGATCTGTAACAAGCTACAACCTGGATTGCAGTCTTGCCCAGTGTTAGTTGCACTTGGATAATTTTGATGCATTATGTTGAGCAACTAGCCTGGAGGTGTTGATATCCTTAATGAATATGGACAAACCTCCACCTTTAGTATTTTGGTCCAGGTTAAGTGGCCGAAAGGTGTGGTATGACTTATAGCCTGGTAATGCATGGGTGGTCTCTGGAGCCTTGAACCAGGTCTCTGTCACTGCACAGATGTCGATATTCTCCATTTTAAGGAGTGCCTTGAGTGAGTGCATTTTGAGGTTTAGACTTCTAGCATTGAGTAGCATTACCCTCAGAGTTTGCTTGCTTGTACCTATTACAGTGGTGAATTTAGCATTTGAACCTTGCCTAAAAAGGCATTATAGGGATGGCAAGAGCCTTAGCCAGTATCCGGAATCCCAGGGGTGACAGGCACAGGCCATCTCTGGCAAAGCATCGTGGTCTGTCGACCATGTCGTCCCAGGCAGACAGATACTGGATCCACTTAGAATGACACCAGAAGCTTAGCCAATTCTTGTAGTCAATCATTTTGTCCTTGTACTGTGGTATCACTCTGAAGAAAGAGAGAGAGAAATTATTGTAGAGTCATTACACCTTCCCTGAATGAGAAAGGCCTAGTCTAGTTGGTTTCTTAACGTAATTTATAAGTTTCTGAAAGATCCACTTAAGTACTCTTTGAATGGGTTACTTACATAAAAGACTTTCTCAGGTAGTATGCCAGTATTACTGGGAGAGGCCAGAATAAAAGTACTACCAAAACAGGGTGAAGATCAAGTGAAAGTAGAATTTTTTAGGCCCTTATTTCTTACAAATACTGAAATTAAACTTTAGACAAGGATCCTGGTATCACACCTGCAAAAGTGGCTTCATCATGTTATATATCCTGTGCATTCAGGGCTTGTTAAGGAGTATACCACACTTCAGACCATCATAGGGTCTTACCATGTATATATATGCCTAAGACAGGCCTCATCTTCTAGCCACAGCAATGCTTGCAGATTTTGAGAAGTCTTGTGAATCCGTTCAGTGGGAATATATCTGGCTAGTGCTGTGACACTACTACTGATGCATTTAACATGGAAATACAGTAGTCTGCAGGTTGATTTAGGTAGTAAGGCATTGTGGGTTCAGTCTTTCATGAGATCATGGCAGGGATTTTCAGTTCTGAGAAAAATATTCAGGGGGACATCTTAACCATCAAAATAAGAAGTAAATGCGGCACACGTTTTGCATCATAATTTGGTACTGTATATCACAAGGAATTTATATTCATCTTCAAATAATTTTACTTATATTTGCTTTAGAACATGACCAATCCTGCTCCTCTCCATTAGTGACCTGGGCAGCACTATTTCTACTTAACAAGTCATTAAATTGCACAATCTTATGTGGGTGAAATATCTCTTCTCAGGGACATCCCAAATTAATAGCTAATCATAAAAGATTATGATGAAGGGTGTGGCAGAGAAAAGGTTTAGTAGTTTCTCCAAAACAAACCAGCAAATAAATGAAAAATGCACCATTGTTAATTATGAATACTAAAGTTTAAACTACATCCTCAAGATAGGTGAAATCTTCATTTAAGACATACTATTCTTACATGTTTCATTTAAGTCAATAGCCCCTTAACTCAACAATTTACGCCTGATGTACAGAGTACAAAGAGGTGTTAATGTGAAGGATCTTAAGGCAGCTGATTACTACAGGATACACCTATCTTCTTACCACCAAAGTCACAATAAATAGGATTAAATATTAGTTTATAGCCTGTTACAGGGCACTCTCTATATCCCATGAAGGTCATAGAAGGTTCATAAATGTAGCTCCATTATTCTGAGAGACTTTAACTACCCCCTCAGTAAACTGGAGTACCTATATCTCCAATTCAGAGAATTTCTGGAGGGCATAATATATTCTTGACCTGGTCCTTAATGATAAAGCTTCTTCATGAACTATCCCCTGGCACCTCCTTCACTTTTTAAGATGGATTATAAACTAGTGACCTTCATCTTCTAAATCTCTAAAACCACAAAACCACTGTTCCAAAATATAAGGATTTCCAAGATACTAAATTTGTCAATTTATATAACAAAATTTTCAAAATTCTTTTACAGCAGCTTTAAACCAGACATTGCCACAGCATGAACTTCACAATGGAGTTGTAAGCCACCTGAATAAATCTACAGAACTGTCGGTCCCTACCAAATCTCGCTATAACAGGAAATCTAAAGAAAGAAACCACCCTGGTGGTTCAACAACATAAACAAACATTATAATAACATTTAAAAAATCTTAAACTGAAAACTGAACATTTAAAAAAATCTCCTTAAACTATACAACTAATGAAATGACCCTCATATTAAGGATAACATAAAATTAAAAACTTGAGAAAATACTATTAGGTTTAATAAAGCAGCCCATGCATTTATGTTAGAATCTGAAGCCAAGGACAATTACAAATCCTTCTTTAGCTATGTTAGGAAAATAAGAAATAACACCCAGTATTGCTCTGAATGTATTCATAATGGCACCACCTACTCTGACCCAGTAGACATTGCCAAAACACTTACAAAGAAATTCAGTCCAAACCTTACCCAAAATATGCCTGTCCAAATCTCAGTTATTCCTGAATTTCTCAGATCCCCCATTATCCCTAAAGAACAGGTATTGAAGGTGCTCTCTTTGAGCAAAAATACATCATCCATGGGACCTGATAATATACTTGTCTATTTAATAAACAGTATAAAACAGGCACTGGCAGAGCCACTCTTTAAACTAGTTAACCTGAAATTAGACAATTGCTTTGTCCCTGACATCTGACACAAAGCAGAAGTAGCCTACCAATGAACCCAGAAATTATAGGCCTATGCAAAACCATGGAACATAATGTAACTTGCTTGATAAATTATCTCATCAGCTAGACTTGCAGCATTTTCACTTACTAAAGGAAGATCCTTCCTAATGAATATATACCACTTTTCTAAAATGGTAACAGAGGCTATTGGCAATGGTCATGCAGTCCACACAGTATACCTTCATCTTGCTAATCTGTTTGACACCATCTTCCATGCTAGCATAATTAGTAATCCTAATGAATTAAAAACAATCCATAAGTGGTAGGACGGGTTAGCAAATTGGTCAAAAGACAGAATTTATATGGTGTGGGTAGCAGGTACCTCATCAGAGAGTATGAATGTGGCCAGTGGTGTGCCCCACAGTGCTCATTGCTGGAAACTATTTTGCTCAGCATTTACTTTTCTGATCTCTAGACCATGAAGCAAGACTTCCTTGTAACAAAGTCTGCAGATAACTGTAAAGTGGAAGTCACTGTCAAGTATCCGACTCCCTCCATTGCTCAATCCTTTCAGCAAGAACATAAATCCATAAATACTCAGTGTGCTAAAAATGCGCTCAAATCAAATTCTATATCAAGCAGTATTGTCACATTTGGTAGACAACCCCTTCCCTTAGCATGAAACATAGATAATACCCAAATTCAAAATAAGAATCATGTTAAAGATTTTGGAAAACGGGTTGATAATGGCTTCTCCTTTGATCACCATGTAATGACAGTAGTCAGAAAGTCCTTCTACATAGTGGAGCTAGTTGCTAAAGGAGTATTATCCATATTTAAGAGAGGTCATTGTCTACTCATAACCATCATTGATTAGATCAATTATTGAATGCAATGCCCCTATTCAGTATGTACCTCACAAGATATATCAAACTAGAAAGACCCCCAAAAATCCCTAATTATGAAAGTCAGTTGCTTAAAAATGATAACGTATCAGAAAAGGTTGGAATAATGTCCCTTTATTCGATATCTTATCAACTCCAGAGAGAAATGTATTCCTTTGCTTCCATGTCATTAGGGACCAAATGGTCCTGCATCTTTACAAATCAAGTAGTCCCACAAATACGATAACCAGGCTTCTAAATCTTCATCAGCAAACAAATAAAACAAGGTGGAGGGATAAGTTCATTACACAGTTCTTTCTCCTCCTTTGGAACAGACTGCCACTGCAATGTGATACATTATTTTCCTTCAAATGGCAACTGCATGATGGGATTGCTACTCACCCAATTCAGCCATGCCTTTACTGGCCTTGTTCTCCTTGAAAACAATGAAGTACGGCCTGAAGGTGTATACTGGCAAGGTGTAAATGGTCACAACAATCAGTTGCCTTGCATATCCTATGATTTAAAACATTGCTCTACCTATCATAAACTTGTTTCTTTCATCTTAATTTAAATGCTAAAATTTCTACACATCTCACAACAAACATAATATTCTTAGCCTACTTATTTCTTCCAAAAGTATGATACTTTTCCAAGCTTACTTCTAACTTAACTTTATACAGTTCTTCTTTCAGCCTATTGCCTCCTGTTCAGCTTCTATACTCTAAACCAGCATAATTAAATTGTTTGCCCTGCTCATAGGTGCTACTAAACTAATGTTTCCTCCCACAGTGCTTCTTACATTAAGACTCCTACCCAGTACCTGTCCTACTACCACACTCATTATGACATGAACAGTGGGCTCATTGAACACCTTTGATTTCCGTTTTTTCATTTTTACCCTTACCTCATTTCTCCATTTATAAAGAGTGCCATCAAAGAGTTTGCATTTCTGCTAGCAACATTCATAAACTTCCTCCTAAATCCATGACTGCTTTAGATATCTATCACACTACATTTATCTGCATTATCAGAAAGCTTTGCTTACATCCATGTTTATATTAACTGCATATATTTTAGAAAAATACACTGTCCATCCCTTTACCTACACACCCCTCAGAATCTTGTGCAAACTTTATCCATTCTAATTTGAAAAATCTCCACAAGTATAATCTATAGTAATAAAGGCAAGTGGTCTTTAAGTCATAATATTTTTTCTATCACTCTATTTCTTTTCAACTTAAGCTTTACCGAATTCCCAGTTATTTCTTCCATAAACTTAACATCTTTTAGCCATTAAGAAACTTCTAACTTCACGTCTTCTAATATCTATTCAGTTTCTTGCAATTGTGTCTATCCATGTCTTCCATCATTTCCCGTGACAGTCTACATAAAACCCAAAGATTTGTACACAATAATAAATGTAATTTCTACAATTTTCTTTAGCTGATTGTGTTCAACAATTATTCAGACTAATGCATCTATTGTTTCTACATTTTCTTGAATCATCCATGCAATATTTCTATCAAACAATTGCATCCAGTCTTCTCAGCCTGTCTTATTGTATATTTCTCTGTCATTATATATTCCTAGTCTGTGGTTCCTTTATTTGTATACACCACTTAGTCCAAACATTATCTGTCTCTCTCAAATTTCATGGTCTTAGCATGTTATTGCTGATATTTTTATCCAGCCGTCTTAACATTTTTTTGCATTAAACTTGATTCTCCTTCACTTTAATTTTCCAAAATAAACAAAACTTTTATTTACTAAAGCAACAGTTCTATGATCTGTAAAGCATAGGGTTTTTTTTGTTCTAAAACGCATAATGTGAATTTTCATTTCTTGAAAAAATCATTTTCATTGGCATTTCTCCTCTCTTGTCTACATATACAATGAATAAATCATTTTGCACTCAAATATCTTTTAATAGTTTTTCATATTTTCGTTTTCTTCTACTTTATTCTAAATGCAAGTTGAAATCACCAGTCCAACATATCAGATCTTCTTTCATTAGTAAAGGCTCTGTCTATTTAAAGAAATCAGACCTTTCTCTTTCTCTCTCACTGATGCATAAGTATTTCAGAATCTTATGTTTATTATTATCTCATAAATCACAGATTATTGCATTTCTAACCTCTATCAGCACTTCTTGTATTGGATATCTGTAGGGATACATTACTATTACTCAAGGCATTTGGCCCAGCCAAAACACCAGACGTATGCCACCCTGTCTTCTTGTGATTCTTTCTCTCTCCCATATATCTCACATGTTGCAAGCACCACATCTGCTTGCAGTTTGTCAAGCCATTCAAAAATATTATAATTCCTAAAAATATTAATACTTAAAGACAGAATTTCCAATGACTTTTTTCTTTTTTTTTGCTCATTCATTTACAGTATTCATTCCTTCTAACACTGTTTATTTCTTATTTTTTTTAACCTTTCTCAAATTCACTGACCATCAACTTCCTTAGTAAGCTTTTCAATTACTCCCTCTTCCATGTGCAACAACTTGAAGCTATTTTACACCTCTGACCATATATCAGTTCAGCTGTTTCAACTCTGATGCATTTACCTTTTTTATCATTCACTTCCTCACAATCAGTTTCCGTTTCCAAAAGCCAGATACTTCTGAATAATACATTTCCCCCCATGCATGCTCCAAAATGTTGAAGTACAAGAAATACCCCATTTTCAACCTAGACAGAATCACACCATTAATGAAATAATAAAGGAAAGCCCTAGAACCCGGGTTAGAGCCTTGCTATAGCTACCAAACATTTAGACAGCAAATGTAAACCTTAAAACTGCTTAAGTACAATGGAGGAGTAGAATTCCAAGCCAAATAGCAGTAGCAGTCAGGAAATTCCATATATAGAGGACTGAACCTGAGTTGCTTACTAAAGGCATAGTACACAGCTAAAAGCAATTAAAGCAAGAATCCCGCCTGAGGTTCAGGCTGCTAATGTTGCAGTCAACTGAATCTGACAGCTGAAACATCTGCCATGTGTCACATGTTGAAACATTAAGAAATCTGAACTTGCTCACCTGATTCTATAGTAGATAATGAAGCCAATCTTTTCTCTTTCCCACGAGTCAATAAGAAATCCATTTCTTAGTGTGTTTACCAAGATTGTCAAAATAATAAGCAAAGTTCTGGACAAAATGTATTAAATATATGCCTGTATGAATCAGGGATCTCAGTTTTCATGATGAAGCAATGATCTTCTCTGTGTTAATTTTACTACAGGATAAGAGTAATATTATTCAACATGTTGCTTGCCATATGAGATTTCTGTTTTCTATACTTTGTCCAAGACATGCCCAGTGTACTGCTAATGAGCCTGCGGCTGTGTGTCAGAAGGAGCAGCAGTTAATTAGCATACTAGATATGGCTCTGGCTGCACCTGCGTCCACAACACTGCCATTCACTGGGAAACAAATTAGGTCATTCCTTAGACCTTTACTGCTACTATATGCATCAAAGAAACAGAATGCTCTTATTTTTAAAGTAATATACTTCATTTGATGCAGAAGTGTATGGTGCTGTTCCTTCAAGCCTGTTCAGAATATCTACAGTGGAAGAATTTCTTGTCACCGGTGCAAGGCTTAACAATTAAAAAGGCAGAAGGCTGCATTCTAAACATGATCCCTATCATAAATAACCTATTTTGTGTCTGTTGAAGATTACTGCATGTGACAACAGGGAGGACATGCAGACTCCACACAGAAGGCACTCCAGCCGAGAATCGAACCAGAGAACCTCTTGCTGTGAGATGACAACACTACTGCTGCACCACTGCACCAGACTTGATTCCTACATTGGCCTGTAGAGTGGGTACATGTTGCTACAGAGATTAATCTATTTTTAAGCCTGCAGTATACGTATACGTTGTTGCCATGCATGCTATTTATTTAGGACTGCAACATAGGCAAAATGTTGCTAGACCTGCACCATGGGTATAAGATGTTGTCAGGCACCTGCTCTATATTTAAAAAAAAAATTGCAACAGTAAACCTTGTCTTGTATTCCTCTTAGCCATAGGCTGACTCATTCATTCCCCTCACCCTCCCTAGTATAACACCCTTACCTATTTCCAATTTTCTTAGGGGAATTTACCTCACTGGTAACCATAACTTATTCTGCAGAGGATATTTTCTACATGTCTAATGTCCCCGCCATATTTGAATGTGGATTGTGGTGTGCAACCATTGTTCCAATGGTCTTTCAATCATGTTTACCAACCTCCACTTTATCATTTTCCAGTTGTTTATTACTGAACGAAAGAATACATTTAGACCAACTTCGTCTGAATGGTGGTATCGTCAGGGAAAGTTTGTTTTTTTTCCCCTAAGTTCATGTATAGTGTTAGGGGCGGGGGTGGCATGCATGAGTAAGGTAGGCGGGGGGGGGGCTTTAACCCCCTACCTCATCCTTCTTTTAAGTGCTAATCCTAACCCTTTTCCTAAGTCTACACATTAATTTATGAAAACTTATTTCCGTAACATATCACTACACAAGAAACTAGGACACAGAAGCATGCACCATCAAACATCCACAATATGAAGTCTATCCCATAAACCCTATTCTAACCCTTACTCTGTTTTCACTGAAAACTGGATTTAAAAAAAATCATTTATTCATCAGGTATTAGTAGATTAGCTGAAAAGATAGAAATATAAAGTGTGCAAAATTACTACATACTGCTTGGGAAGAAACCATAATGACATTTAACTCACTTTTGTTTATGAACAAAACATAGTGCTTAGAGGATAAATTGGAATTATTATGAGGCAAATATGGAATTTTCCATTCATTTGTTACTACACTGAATAATAAATACAAAGCATGTGAATTTTATTTGTTTGATGATTCATCAATGATATAAAATAATTTGTGGTATAAGAATAACACAAAGGACATGTTATGAAGAGAAATAAATGAGCTGTGAACTACATACATAGAAAATGAAATTGTTAGTGCACCGTTGACAGAATTATCTGAAGTAAGGATTATATAAAAATATATGATTTGAATAAACAGCCAAAACTGACAAAATCAGTATGTGTTATGGCAGTAGTGAATCTGGGAAAGAAAGCCATGAGACAATTTACTAGTCCAGAAGAGATGATCCATGTTGGAGGATACATTTACCAGAAGAGATGATCCATGTTGGAGGATACGTTTACCAGAAGAGATGATCCATGTTGGAGGATACGTTTACCAGAAGAGATGATCCATGTTGGAGGATACATTTACCAGAAGAGATGATCCATGTTGGAGGATACGTTTACCAGAAGAGATGATCCATGTTGGAGGATACGTTTATATCATTTTCATTCATGCTTACGTTTGGTTACATCCAAGACAGAGAATTTAATCAATATTGGGGAATATGTGCTAGAAGTGAGGGGACATTTTGCAAAGATGTCTAAAAGGAAAAAACGTGTTTTTAAATAAATTTGCATATTGTAGAACAGGTGCGACAGTGAGCTAGTTATTGGCACTAGTGAAATGAATACAGATAATACACTGAACCATAAAATACAAATGAGGTACTGGAACAGGAATGCCTGGAATACTATTGGCAGGATTACAAGCAGTTAAAGGAAAATAATGTAGAAGTTAAACTAATCATAAGAGCAGGCTGAAATGTCTTGTCAACTGAAATTTGGAAATACCATTCAGAGACATGATGAGCAGTAAAGTGGTATAACAATTAGCCATATTGCTCAACTTGTAAGCACAAGAAATCTGGGCAAAGCCAAAAATAATGGGGGGACGGGACAAAGGTTAAAAAATAGGGACACATTTTAAATATTGCTGTTATAAACTTAAAATGTTGATATAGTAAAAGGTTTTGCATTAGCATGTATTTTCTGAAAGATATGAAGTCTGAACGTCAAATGCCTATTATTATTTAGTGACATCAGTCCTCAATGATTTGCCAGAAAACCACACATTTTATGAGGGACAGGCCAAAGTTTGCTTGTGTCTTTCGGCTTTTTCCCGGTTAGGGATTGCCACAGCAGAATTCCGGTCCGCTAATGATTGGTAGTGGATTTTTACGTACCGGGTTACCAGCCCTGATGCACAACCTTCAACGAAGGCATGCCCCATTCACGTATGCCTCCACACAGAAGACGCTCTAGCTGAGAATCGAACGGGACAACGTCTTGCTATGAGGCGACAACGCTACCGCAGTACCACCACCGCAGTGTTATTATGTAAAAATCTGGACAATGCAAGTGAATTAAATTTGGACAAGAATTGAAAATAATGAAATATCCAGGAGTTAATGGCATCATTACAAAGCAAGAGAAAGTTGATGGCTAATTAGCATGATCACTGTTGTAAAGAATTGCAACATTTGTACTTCTGTAAGACTTGGATAAACTGATTAAGAGAGCATTAAAAGAGCATTACCCTTAGCTTACTTGATGATAAAGTGGTTTCAAGAATTTTAATGCAAAGGTTTTCTTTATACTGTATGCAAACCACATTTTTGATAAAGTTAAATTGAACAAATTCCAGACTGTTTACATTTAATATATCATTCAGAATATGCAGTTAACACTGATGTTTGTTTTATATTTTAAGGTTACCAACATTATTCCAGGAAGACAATGCCTAGGTAACTTACAGTTGTGAAGGTCTAATAAACATAACATATTATCTATTAATGTGTGCCATTAAACACAGAAATATCCAGACTATAAAGTAATACAAATGCTTAACAAATTTAGACATTCCAATTTCATGCTAAATAACAGAGAATTTAAAGTCGAAGTGTCAGGGAAACATGTGGGGTGTACTTTAACATCAAGTAAACTGAAAACTGTTTCAGAGAAAATCCTAGCAGTTTTACAAATAGGAATGCCAAAATACAAAGATAAATTGATGAGGTTTATTTAATATTGCAGTCTTGCAAAGTTTGTAATTATTGTATTTACTATGCCTAAGATAACTTGGCCTCTAAAAAATCTTTTAGCAAGAAGTTTTGGCTGGAAGTAGAATTGTGGACAAGAAAACTGCTTTAAGATTTTCAGAAAACTCATTAGAGATGTTCCAACATTAAAATACTACAATGTGCCCAAGCCAATTGGCATGCAAGTAGATGCCATTCAGAACAGGATAGAAAAATTGATCTTAAAAGAAAAGAGATCAAATGCCTATAGGTGAAGAGCACTTACAGATGTGCAAATGTAGCAATAAAGTATGGATGTGAGAAGTTCCATGAATACATTTGTAGAAAATATGCTCCAATGGAAACAGACCTTAATTTATTACAACCTATATTCCAAAAGTCCTTGAAAAAAATCACGTCATGCTTTTACTGATTTTGCCTAGATGCATGCACGATTTTAATTGTTTCTTTAGTACAATGAAATTTTTTCATATTACAACAGGATAAAAGCAGTTACTGAGCTACAAATTTTGTAATAAATGTTCATCCTTCAATTTTGGAATTGTGGCTATTAAATTTTATACAGATACCTGTGACAGTTTGTGTAAGACTACTGCTAAAGGCAACAGAATACAAAAACTGAGTGCTGTGTTTCTTTCTGCTTTCAGTTGAGAATGACATAGTAATAAGTTAAAAGACAGTACCTCAACTAAAAACATCTAAAAGAAAACCATATATACTTCATAAGAGCTAAGATTCTATCAATTTATAGAAATATTTCTGCATTAATCGTCATGAACTTCATGCAAAAATATTCTGCAGTGACAGTAGAACATGATGTAAACTTAACATTTTAAGATATGAGACTGATTTTGCAAAGACCATGAGGATATAAGGCTTTGCTCCCCCCCCCCCACCTCCAAAAGAAAAAAAAACATATGAGGCTACTTTTATAACTGAGCAGATTTTTTTTTTCCATTATCAATATGCTCTTTGATATGAATCCTTGTAAGGTACCTGAAGGCAGACACCACTAGCTAAATAAAGACTTATTAAGTACCCGTGTGGATGAGGAGCTGGTTATAAACCAAAAAGTAAGAAAGAATGCACTCAATAATAAAAGAAAGAAAAATGGAAAAAGCACACGTAGTCAAACCAGAAAATATATTTTTAATCTTGCTTCCCTTCTGGTGACATATAGCCTTTTAGCTGCTGTCCAAAATTCCACTCCTTCCCAATCCTCATATCTCACAGTTGTACTTTCTAGGTACAACTGTAATGGCACTCTGCAGGGTGAACTTCTAGACTCCTTGGGAAGTCAACCTTGATGGTAACTTCTTTACAGCCCTTGGAAGCAGGAGATGTGTTGGGGAGCTGCATGCATGAAAACAGTAGCAGTCAGTCCTTATGCCTGCCAGAAAATGTCCATGCCTTAGGGAATGGTTGGTGTAGTGATATTATAGATGTCATCACTGACCCCCTGTAGTGAAACTAGATGACCTGTTAATCTCCACCAGAGGCCACATAAGCACTGAACTTCCTCAAACCTTAGTGCTGCTTCATCCTAATCTTGCAGTTGGTCCTACTGATGGCACAAGTATGCTACTGAGCTTGGGTCATCATTAGTGCAAGTATATGCCATGCCTGTGAATCATCGGACCAATATCAACTAGAAAGTAGCTTAGTGAACTATAACAAGTGATAAAATATACTGGTTTCAAATGGGATCATTCATTAAAAAAGTTACAGTTAACTAAATTTGTCCATGTAAGGTATAGCTCCCACATCATTTTACCAACAGTTAAGCTGGCACCTATGCCTCTAGTAGACATAGGAATCTTACAAATGCTTGCCCCCCCCCCCCCCCCGCATGCTCAAGTCGACACATACCCCTTAAATAACACTAGGGTAACACATCTTGTCAGATACAGTTGTGAAGCACAGCTAGGCTTGAAAAGGTTCCCTGGGACTGTCAGCCTAGTAATCACCTAGAAGCACATTCTACCTATAAAAGTTACATTTGAAAAAAAACATTTCAGTTCAATAAACATGTACAACTTAATAAACAATAATGTAAGGGAAATATACAAACTTAAATTTATAATATCTTGAGCAAGGAACTCAACTTGCAGGTCTTTCTCATTCAATTAAGAAGATCAGTGTAAGGACGATGCATTTGTAAGCTATGTAAGTATGTGAATGGAGAACAGGGCTTCTCTACCCTTGAGTAAACCTTTTTGGTTAGTGGTGGTACTTCCACCCATAATCAACAGGGGCTATAGACCTTTTAGAACAGAATCTGCAGGTTTATAACATGGATAAAAGGGAATCAGAGCCAGGTGTCCCCATTTTCAAATTAGATTTAAATAATGTCTTGCCCATTACAGAGCATGTGTTTCCTTATTTTGTAGTGTATAAGGAATTATGTTTTAGAGTTGCTTTGAATAAATTAAAACTACAGTCATGTCTATGCAGATTAACTGTTATGGGCTTTTGTTCCTTAGTTACATCACAACATGGAATCATGTATCTGTTCATTTGAAGTAGGGAATGCTTACATGAGGAAAGATACTGCAGTGTATAAAACAATAATGATTAGTAGAATGGGTGAAGCGATTGGCCACAAAAGTACACTGAATGTGTTTTGGCAATGAATCCTAACTTCTCTATGTCTGGCCATGAAAAGGCGTGCAAGCGCTGTGTGTGAGCACTGCTAATGTTAACATTCCACTATGCATGTGCATGAAACCAACAAAAAAGCCAGGCCTGAGACACAGATGAAGGGCACCCTGACTACAGTACTTTCAGTCTGGCTCAGAAGTGAGCCTAAGTGATGGAGGATCAGGATAGGAAGATGACAGTAAATGAATGAATTCAGTCACCCACCTCAGCAGAAGGGCATGTCATGTGGCAGCAGCATTGTGAAGGTCAGGTGGTGTAACAGCAAAATGGGATGGCTGACTAATGATATGATATACTAAGGAGTACAGAGCACTTTATCCAGAAGGTGTGTGTGCTTGTGCACATATGTATACGTGTGTGTATGTGTGTGTGTGTGTCTGTGTGTCTGTGTGTGTGTGTGTGTGTGCATGTGTGTGTGTGTCTGATGGTATGATTTACTAAGGAGTACAGAGCACTTTATCCAGAAGATGTGTGTGTTTGTGCAAATATGTATATGTGTGTGTGTGTGTGTGTCTGATGGTATGATTTACTAAGGAGTGCAGAGCACTTTATCCAGTAGGTGTGTGTGTGTGTGTGTGTGTGTGTGTGTGTGTGTGTGTGTGTGTATGTGTCTGTATGTATACATATGTATATGTGTGTGTGTGTGTGTGTGTGTGTGTGTGTGTGTTTGCTTCCTTTTCTCTTTCTGCAGCCAACCTCAACTGTCAAACATCATGGGAAGTCATTAGGAACATACACAATCTCTTTGCTTTGCTGGATGATGGGCATTACTTCTAGCTCTCCTCTCCAATTCACTGTATCCTTGGATGCTCAAAGAAGTGGGTTACAAACAGTGCAAACTGGCACATGAAATCAGTGGTCACTGTGGAAAGATGGGCCAAAATATAACTACAGCAAAAGGAAGGACAGAGAGATGTAAGAATTTTCACTCCCATGGTTTCAAGACTTCCTTTTTTTTTCAGTAGTAAAAAAAAAATAGCAAGTGCACATTTTGTAGAAACTGTATAGCAATTGAAATTTCTTGGACACTGACTGGAAAATAACATTTCACAAAAACATTTATTTTAATGTATGACACACATGAAGGGGATGCAATATATTGATCTAAGAGGAGTCATCAGCATCTTACACTTGTGAATGACATCTTTAAACAATGCATTCAGGCAGCAGGCACTTATTTAAACAATCATGGTACAATAATATTTGTAAATGTATATATTTATTTCCCTATGTGACAGGATAGACATTTTACTTCTATACTGGGTAAATGATGAACATCATTTCTTCAGAATAGCCACATAATACACGGCTGACAATAAACTACCACACTGTTCACGCTTCATGAATTTCTGATCATGATACGTAACCTCAAAAGTGAAACACACTCAATCAGAAATGACCTGTTTATATTATAGGGATTGCTTAACTATGTCATGAATCCACAGAGCCTGGGGAACAAATCAGCTTTCCATTTCATTATAAAGCTATTCTAAGCTGAGAGACAATGTTATTGTAATGGTACCATATATCCACAGCTAGGTTCATGTGCATTAAACTGCAACTTTCAGATCTTTTAATTACCTCATGTGATCAAAATGATTAGAAAGATATCAATTTATTGTGGTTTAAGAAAAAGCTTTGCATAAGTCTCAAATGTATGCATGCCCAGTACATTCTCTGGCAAGTTTTTTTCTAACCCTTTTTACATCTTCACTACTGTCTCTATCAAAACTGCAATGTTTATACTGTTTATTTATTTTATTTATTTTTATTTTATTTATGTTTGATGACCGAGCAAGCCCACTGGGCCAAGAAGAGCCCGTTTTCAGTGGAGGCCCGGGGAGAAAAGCTCCACAATAATTGCAAGTTACATTTCACATGTTACAAAAGGACATAGTTCATACAGCTAATTAAACATTTACAGATAAGCTCCATGATATTTGTAACTGGCTTGCCAAAATGTTACAAAAATGAAAAGACATAATTCAATACAGATATTTCAACATTTACATAAAGTGAATACTTCTGTTATAAACTCAACTGTAGGTTTAACATTTCAAAATATATAGCTACTAGCCATTAGTAGGTTAGGAAAATATTATGCATGGAGAGGGTAATAGTATAATTGAGATTGGAGAGTATAGTACAATAGATATTAGAGAGAAAATTAGTTTTTGGTAGGGGAGGGATTGTTTTGGGTGGGATGAAGTAATAGTAGAGATAGTTGGATGAGTCAGTGCAAGAAGGAATGGGGGGGGGGTTAAGTTGGAGCGTAGCGAGGGCATTCACATTTGGAAGAAAGATGAGAGAGTAGCCAGAATTTGAAATTTGTATGGTTAGGTAGGTTGATTGCGTAAGTGTGTAGGGAGAGAGTTCGATTGTTTAACTAAGGAGTGGGACAGCAGTAGATGGCCAGGAGGTCGTGCAGGTTTGTGGACCTGAAGGAGATTTTGTTTTTTGGATCTGAGTGAGTGGTTGGGAATGTAAGGTTTTAAGGAAGTAGCGAGAGCTGGGCAGTTGGCAGGTTTAAAGATGAGCTTGTGGGCAATGGTGAGTTGTAGGTAACTGAGGTAGTTGGGTAGTTCAAGCCAGTTGAAGGTGAGGAGGGAGTGGCAGTGGTGGGATGAGTTTTGAATTGGTTGCAAATTTGGAGATATTGTGGTAGCAAGATTAAAGTTTGGACCGAAGGCCAAGATGTAGATTGGTGAAAAGAGGGGCACCATACATAAGGGAGGGGAGTAGAAGGTGGATGCAAGAGTTTGATGGGTAGAGGGGCTTAGGAAGTGATTGTGCCTGTAGAGACCACCTAACTTTTGGTGGGTTTTCTTGATTGCGGAGCGGATGTGGGTGTCAAATTTTATCTCTTCATCAATAACGATGCCAAGAAGCTTGGTGTTGGGAACAATTTCAAGGAGGGTGTTTTTTTGGCTCTGTATGGTGAATGTGGATTTGTCAATGGAGGTTTTGGTAGGGGAAAAAAATATTAGTTTGGTTTTATTTGCATTTAGTGCCAGATGGTTAAACTGCATCCAGCTTTCTGTTTTGGAGAAGGCTAGTTGGGTCCTTCTAGGAGGAGCAGCAGTCACCAAACAGAAAACAATCAGTGAGAAGGTTAGCAACTACAGAAATAGGGCAGCCTATCATTTTGGTTTGAATGCTACCTTTTGGTTTGTTTTTATTATTTATACACCAATGGGGAGCTGCAGTTCACTGAAGTAGGAAAACAATGTAGTTATGCCAGGGGTTTTAGAAAGGGAGCTGCAGTAAATTATGACTCAGTAGAGTACTAATTAAAAAAGAGTGGAATATGCTATAAACGAGTACACTACTGGGGATTCCTATGAAGCAAGGGCAGAAAAGCTAAGTCAAAAGATGGTGCCTTTCTACATCAGGTTTTTTGATTCAATATGTAAGCACAATCATAAGTACAAATGGTACTTACAGTTGTGCACACTACTGAGGGATGCCTGTGGGACAGGCAGAAACAGAGCGTAGTTAGGCAGAGGTTTTTAGTATTTAAAGATTGCGCCACAGCTCAGGGGATGAATAAGTAAACTCTCAAGAGGAAGAAGGAGGGAATAGACAGGACTGACAGGACTGGGAAGCTTACAATAAGATTATGTTAGGGGACCGAGAGAAGGGGGACTAATAGTCAGGGCTTGGAGAAAGCTGTGAGAAAACAGGTTTGACAGGGCTAGGAAACCTACACTAGAATTATATTAAGAGAACAAGAAAAGGGGGGAAGGCTATTGACCAGGACTTGGAGAAAGCTGTGAGAAGAGAAAAACAATCAACCAGCAAGCCCAGGTCAGTACCTAAAGGCATCTGTTTATTTATGTGAATTCAAAAGCAGATTTAATAGAGCACCAGGGAAGTAGAATACAAATAAAATGTGAAGCTTTGGCAAACTGTATAAATTTGTTACAATAAACGGGAGAATAAAATATAAGAATATAAAAGAAATACAGACTGTTGCAATCACGAAAAACCAGAAAAAACAAACTGTGTCAGGGTAGTCAGAGAGCCACAAAGTCCACTTCACGATGATTAATCTTAACGGACCTTTTAATAAAAAACAAGCAACGTTTTCGCCACAAACTCTGTTGTAGCTTCCTCAGAGTACAAAATAAGACCATTGAAAGTTACTTTTTAAACATAAAAGCGCGCCAAATCATGGTGCGCGTAATGTGACGAATTACATCTCATTAAAAAGTGACATCCATATCACTACAAGGTTAAAAAACATATCCCTACGACCTGTGTATAACCAGTTACAGATAAAATTACTAATACATTTATTATAAATGTGTGGATCTGCTTGTTTGAGCAAGCCGTTCATTTTAAAATCCAAAACAAGAATGTTAAATGGTAAACAGGAAAAAATAACTGTCAATACCGTATCAACAAGTAATCTGTCCTTACGTTCTAACATTTGTTGATGAACCACACTAACACAAACCTTAAAAAATAACATTCTACAATTCTAAACCTGTAAAAATTAAAGTGGGTATCATGCCTAAACTCAAAAGAAGTTATTACGTCCCACGGGGTCTCAAACTTCAGTATGATAGTCCGTTACAGTCAAACCATGTTACATATCGTTAGAAAATAACTTGAATGTAACAAGAAAGTACCTCATATTGAACCAAAAAGACATTTAATCAAATTGTAAATGTATTAAACACCATATTTTGTGTAATCATTACACTATGAAAACAGATCGTATATAATAGTGCAAACACCGGTCAAAAGGAACCGCCAGCTCCGCTTCCAAGCCAGTCTATTTTTAAAAAAATAAAATTCATCCACTCTTCGCATAGAACCAGGCAAGCATTATTCTATAAACTCTAAATCCACAAAATAAGGATAAAAACTATGCACGCTTAAGTCCACAAGGAACCGGAAAGCACCTCATTCCAGTAGGTCTCTATGATACTGCCCACTACCGACTAAATAAGTCACCAGTGTATTATAAGACTGCTTAAGGTAAACTTAAAAGATGTAGTCTCAAAACAAAGGAGGCTTAAATTGTTCCAAAACATAAATCATAAAGAATGTAATTAATTCAATTTACTGAAAAAGTCAATTTTTTTAAAAAGAATAATAAAAATAATGTGGTCCAGGAGACCAAGGGGTGAAAATACCACTCCCCCATAAGGTCAAACATATAGACCACAGAAAAAAATAATAAATAAAGAAAGCAAAAACTCCAATCCAAGCCAGAAGCTGTGGGCCCCACCATGTACCACTAAATAGTACCGTAAATGTTAAGAAAGTCATGAATGTTAAAAGTAAAATCACTAGGTTCAAAATGTACTAAGAGTGAAACCACGCTATACCAAATAGTATAGTGAATATTCCATTGTGGGGTATGTGACCACATTGGGAGAGTATTATAGAGTAGTACAAACTCAGAGTATAAAAATGTAAAAATGTGAAAAATTAAATTAACAACTGCAACCCTAGGCAGATGATGAAAAAAAAATAATAAAAAAATAAAAAAGGAGTGTAGGAAGGCCTAAGAAAGTAATAGCTATCTGAGATAGCTTTTAAGTTTTAAAAGGCAAGAAATGTTGCAGTTGTCATTCAAGCCCGGTGGTTGGAATGCATTGAGTTTTAATTGCCACTCTAGTTCTTTAGTCTCTAAAATAATAGGTCCAGGGCCTCCTCTGATATTATAAGGGACATGGTCAATGGCAAAAAATTGAAAACTGTGATCTTTGTTTGTCAAGATGTGTTTAGAGAGTGCGTTGTCTTCCTTGCCTTTTTTAATGGCATACATATGCTGGTAAATTCTCTCTTTGAATTTTTGCTCAGTTTTACCAATATAGTAAGCTGAGCAACAAACACAATGAGCCAAGTAAACTATGAATTTTGTGTTACAGTTAACTTTGTAGTGGCTAATAAGTTTTCTGCCATTCAATACCATTGAATTCCCTGTTCTAAGGCATTTACACCAGTTACAGTTACCACAAGTGAAAGTGCCTTTCTGACGAGAATGGAAATCTAGATGTTTTTTAGTTTCCAGGAAAGGCACTTTCACTTGTGGTAACTGTAACTGGTGTAAATGCCTTAGAACAGGGAATTCAATGGTATTGAATGGCAGAAAACTTATTAGCCACTACAAAGTTAACTGTAACACAAAATTCATAGTTTACTTGGCTCATTGTGTTTGTTGCTCAGCTTACTATATTGGTAAAACTGAGCAAAAATTCAAAGAGAGAATTTACCAGCATATGTATGCCATTAAAAAAGGCAAGGAAGACAACGCACTCTCTAAACACATCTTGACAAACAAAGATCACAGTTTTCAATTTTGCCATTGACCATGTCCCTTATAATATCAGAGGAGGCCCTGACCTATTATTTAGAGACTAACTAGAGTGGCAATTAAACTCAATGCATTCAACCACCGGGCTTGAATGACAACTGCAACATTTCTTGCCTTTAAAACAAAAGCATCTCAGATAGCTATTACTTAGGCCTTCCTACACTTTTTATTTTATTATTATTATTTTTTTTTCATCATCTGCCTAGGGTTGCAGTTAATTTAATTTTTCACATTTTTTTATACTCTGGTTTGTACTACTATAATACTCTCCCAATGTGGTCACATACCCCACAATGGAATATTCACTATACTATTTGGTATAGCGGTCTCACTCTTAGTACATTTTGAACCTAGTGATTTTACTTTAACATTGACTTTCTTAACATTTACGGTACTATTTAGTGGTACATGGTGGGTCCACAGCTTTAGGCTTGGATTGAGTTGTTGCTTTTATTTATTATTTTTCTGTGGTCTATGTTTGACCTTATGGGGAGGGTATTTTCACCCTTGGTCTCCTGGACCACATTATTTTTATTATTCTTTAAAAAAAAAAAAAATTTACTTTTTCAGTAAATTGAATTAATTACATTCTTTATGATTCATGTTTTGGAACAATTTAAGCCTCCTTTGTTTTGAGACTACACCTTTTAAGTTTACCTTAAGCAGTCTTATAATACACTGGTGACTTATTTAGTCGGTAGTGGGCAGCATCATAGAGACCTACTGAATGAGGTGCTTTCCTTGTGGACAAGCGCATAGTTTTTATCCTTATTTTGTGGATTTAGAGTTTATAGAATAATGCTTGCCTGGTTCTATGCGAAGAGTGGATGAATTTTATTATTTTTTTAAAAATAGACTGGCTTGGAAGCGGAGCTGGCGTTCTGACCGGTGTTTGCACTATTATATACGATCTGTTTTCATAGTGTAATGATTACACAAAATATGGTGTTTAATACATTTACAATTTGATTAAATGTCTTTTTGGTTCAATATGAGGTACTTTCTTGTTACATTCAAGTTATTTTCTAACGATATGTAACATGGTTTGACTGTAACGGACTATCATACTGAAGTTTGAGACCCCGTGGGACGTAATAACTTCTTTTGAGTTTAGGCATGATACCCACTTTAATTTTTACAGGTTTAGAATTGTAGAATGTTATTTTTTAAGGTTTGTGTTAGTGTGGTTCATCAACAAATGTTAGAACGTAAGGACAGATTACTTGTTGATACGGTATTGACAGTTATTTTTTCCTGTTTACCATTTAACATTCTTGTTTTGGATTTTAAAATGAACGGCTTGCTCAAACAAGCAGATCCACACATTTATAATAAATGTATTAGTAATTTTATCTGTAACTGGTTATACACAGGTCGTAGGGATATGTTTTTTAACCTTGTAGTGATATGGATGTCACTTTTTAATGAGATGTAATTCGTCACATTACGCGCACCATGATTTGGCGCGCTTTTATGTTTAAAAAGTAACTTTCAATGGTCTTATTTTGTACTCTGAGGAAGCTACAACAGAGTTTGTGGCGAAAACGTTGCTTGTTTTTTATTAAAAGGTGCGTTAAGATTAATCATCGTGAAGTGGACTTTGTGGCTCTCTGACTACCCTGACACAATATAAAAGAAATGTGATATGCAAGATAAATAAAATATAAGAATATAAAATAAATGCAAAGCTTTGGAAAAATGTATAAAAATTAAATTTAAAATACAGGAAAGATGGCTGAGTTGGAAAACTACACCATCAAAGAAACGGAAATGCTTCTGGAGTCCTATATTAAAAACGAGAAGAAGAAAAAAAAATCATGTCAGCTGCTTAGCTGATTTTGTCTGTTCCTTTAAATGCTATGTTGAACAACGTGGCATATTTATTAAAATACCACAAGTCTATATATACAAGTTAGTAAGCACATGGGATGAATGCAGCAATATACAGAAATAACTATGCAGTGAAGTTACAATGCATGACCCTCCTATCCATCTATCCATTTTTGTAAATCAGTTGTTCTGGTGAAGGTGACAGTTTAAGTAAGCTGAAGAGAGTATATCAGACTTCCCTGCTCCCCAATCCCATTGTCCATCACATATTGCAGAAGATTAGTGTTTCAAGATGTGCTAAGAGATTTGAGGTACACCCATGTTCTCTGGGACTGCTCTGGGTTCATCTCCCACTGCGCCAAGCCTACCTCACTTTCCATGGGTGGTACAAACAGGTATTCTCACAACTTGTCCATACCCCCTCATCTCACTCCTTTCAACATTGATAAGCAACAGATGTACTCCAATAACCTCCTGAACTGTTGAGATTGCCATTCTGATGTGTAAAGTGAACCTAGCAACATCACAAATTAACCCATTTCCACTGCACTGCTGCTGTTTGTCATGCATACCCAAAGTTTATTAATATAAGTGATGATGGCCCTTAGACTGACTAGCAAATTATAAACATTGTCAGATGACTAAATTCTTATTTCTCTGCCACTGTTTAGCACAACTGCAGTATAGTCTCCTCTACACACACTTGCTGGTCAACATCCTGAGCCCATCTACCTTCACGCTTGGAGAATATTCCAAGATACTTAAACTCAAACTTCTAAGATGGCTTGACACTGAGTAACAGCTTAATTTCAGCTCTCCCAGTGTCAAAACAGAAACTCAGAAAAGAGAGACAGTGAATTTGTCTTTTTGGGTAAATTTCAATTACGCGCTAGTAAATGCACAGCCTAGATGCAAGCAAAAAAAGAATTCAGAGAACCTGAAAGAAAATCATTCACAAAACATGAGGAGAAACTCTGGTAGGGAAGAATCCTGCAGCTGTTCAGCATAAAGCAGTTCAAGCTCTGGCTTTGGTACAAGATATGACTTCCAGTAACCTAGATGAAAAAAATGTCAAGCCAAATGTGCTCACAGCTGAGTAAAATAAATGAAACATTGAAGGACTAGAGCAACTCAAACTACAAAAGGTTGGATAAAATGGAAGAACCTTAAAACAGATATTCAGATGAGCTGATAAAACTGCAAAAATCAGTGATCAAAATGAAGAAAAGGGTGGTTAAGTTTGAGACTGCTGAAGAAGAGAGGTTTCAAAAAATGGTAGAATTAGAGGAGACAGCAAGTAGGGAAAAACTAACATTTTCTGCTATACCAGAGAAACTGGAAGGAACAGAGTATATTACTTTTATGAAAGCAATAAGTTACTGGACTGCGTGAACTTACATTCACCCACAAAAATCATTCAAAACCCCAATAACTGTCCAGCAATTTCAACCCTGTTTCAACTACAGATAAACAGCAGGTCCCTTAGGTCTTCTTATAGGCCACTGCTCAAAATTACACAGTCTCACAGCTACCACGGTGACCCCCAGGCCACTGCTCAAAATTACACAGTCTCACAGCTACCATGGTGATCCCCTCTCCTCTAACAAAATAGCTAAGTCCTGGAATGCTCTCCCCTAAGCATGCAAAACACTTCCTGCTATTCTTCCTTCAAAATAAAACTAAAGGAATACCTTAAAGATAAATGGCTCTGCTTGAGCTGATCACCAGGATAATCTCAGCTCTCCTAGTACCTTCTCTCCCCATGTCTGTCATCTTTTACTGCTCAATTTATTTTTCTAGTGTCATTATTGCAATGATTTGTTTTATTCACTGTCAATTTTACACCACAGTATTGCAATTAATCTCTGTAAACATGCCACATACTATTGTGTATCTTATGGATCTGTTGCAATGCTCTCCAACAGCTTCAATTGTTATGCTCAATCAACCACGAAATTATGGACTACTGTTCTAAGAAACATGTTCAAGAACCTATGGACTACTTTTATAATTTATTACTAGAATTTCTCTGTATCATATGTACTATGTATTATTTGTACTACATTATTTCATTTTATTGTATTTTTATTGTATTCTTTCTCTTGCACTTATTTTACTTTATTTTATTTTTATTAGTATTTACTTCTATCTACCTTGGTACTGGAATTTTTTTTCCCAGGTTTCCACTGAAAATGGGCTATTTGCCCAGTCGGACACTACCTGGTAAACAAATGTAATAAATAAATAAAAAATAAATAAATAAAACATTCCACAGCAGGTGTTGAGGAGTTGTTAATTGAAAGGGAACATCATTTGTATGCTCTAAATCTGGCCATGAGAAAGTAGCCAAGACCTTTAATAGTAAAGATGCAATCCTACCAGCAGAATGAGTTGATTCTGACCAAACTGTGGAAGAAAGTCAAACTATTAAAAGATGGAGACAGTAGAGTGTTTGTGGAAAATGATTACTCACTGTACACCAGGCAGAAGAAGAGCAAATTTATTCCAGCAATCATGGAATGCTGAGAAGCAGGTGTAAGAGTCAAGCTGCTATATCCAGCTATCTTCAGAATACAGAGACTATGCCTGTGAAACTTTTTCCAGTGTTCCAATAGAAAATGCTTGAGAGACAGAAAAAAAAGCACAGGAGTTGACTAGAAGAACCAGGAGTTTGTTGGAAATGAACTAAGAGACTGGATTTGGTAGATAGAGGTTGACAGGAAAAAAAAACAGCAACTCAGAAATCAATGAATAAATTGGGATTATAAAGTATTAATTATATTTGTGAATGATGATGCAAGAAAACCTGGAAATGTTGGGTCTATTTTAACTTTGTTAAACTTGTAGTAGACTCCAAAGCGTACCCACTACTTCATATCATTAATGTTTGGAAGAACACCAAAGAGATGGGAGCATTTTTATAATGCACAGCATATACTGCATGCTATAAATTAAAGTTTTTTCAGTTACCTTTGTGTGCAATAAGGATACTAAAGTAAAGAGGTGCCCCTATTTTATTCCTTCTTTCTTTCTTTTTGTTCAGCTTTAAGATATGTAGGCACTGCAATTTAAAAAGAGAAGAAAGCCTGGACAAAGAGCATGATATAAGCAAAACTGATATGCTTTTTCTTATTTTTGCATAGGGGGATGACTGGATTAAAGTCCTTTGCTTGATCTAATAACAAATTTTAAGGGGAAGCAAGTAAATAAAATAATTAAATGTTTTCCTCTAGAAAATAAATGTTCACAGTGCAACATGTGAAGATTGTACTGGAAGGCAACTGTGTGTCTAGTTCTCATGTTTCTATGGAGACAAGCTATAAAACAGTCAAGAAATTACTTTAATGGCTAAGAGACTATGTTTTCTACATCTGGGAGAGGAATAAAGATACAACAAAAAATAGATAGATAGATAAAGAAAGAAAGAATTAACAGACAACACTTAGTGTATGCAGAAGCAGAGGCTGTACCATGCATCCTAGCATGGATAACCTTCATTATAGGCTAATTCAAGCCTCTGAGTTTGACTGTCAGTCTGGGACAAGTGTTCATATTAGTGGGGCTAACCTACATTATTTGAAGACGTACAGAGCTTTGTGTGTTTATATTATGTTAATAGGTTCAGGGGGGTGTTCTGGGAGTGTTTTTTCTTTTTTGAGGGTTTTCATTAAAATAAGAACTCTTGCAAAATATGACATAAGTTCAAATGAAAATGACAATAAACAACTGCATAAAAGATCAACCTGACAAATATTACTGTACGCGTGTAACACAAAAGCTGAAACTAGACATAAAAAGCTGTTATATATAATAAGCTGGAATAATACCCTCTTATCACAATGACAACACTTTCCATATTATCTTTTAATGCGGATGGTCTCACAGATCTATACAACAATGAAAGATTAGTGAACTATAAAAATAGAGTGCAAATAGCTATGTTATAGGAGACACATATGCAAAGAACTGTGCATGTGGATTTGAAAAGGAAAATATTTCAGGATGCTTATTTAGTGCTTATTCAGTGGGATATCTGCGACAAAGGAAAAGGAGACTCTCTATATTAATTGCAAGAGTATTTCTAATAGTGATAGGAGAGGGGGAACAAGATAATGATAGATTTGTAGTATTAAGAGGCTTCTAGCAAGGGAGGAGGATTACACTGGCATGTATTTATATTCCACCTAAAACTGCTACAGTGGAGCTTAAGAAAATATGGGGAGAATATTAATTATAAGTTGGGACTGGAGTTTGATTTGCAATAGTAAGGATGTATTGTTGGGGCTACAAGGAAAAAAATATAACAAAAAAGGGTAGATTTTTGAAGAAATTAATGAAAATATTTGTTATGGAAGATATGAAATTCAGTAGTAGGAATTCAGACAAAATGTACACATTATTTCCCAAGGTACAAAAACTGGGCTAGTCTAGACAGAAATTATACTTCACAGGAACATGTGCATTTAACTGAAAGTTTTGATATGCATCCAATAACTATTTCAGATCATGCACCAATAAAAAGTCTTTGTCTTTTCCCAGTAAGGGGTCGCCACAGCAGAACTCCCGTCCACTAATGAATAGCAGTGGATTTCTGTGGTTCCGAGTTGCCAGCCCGATGCCCAACCTTCAAAGAAGGCACGCCCATTCACGCAAGTACCTACCTGCACGTCTTTGTCACTCAACCATGGAGAGGACATGCAGACTCCATACAGAAGGTGCTCCAGCCGAGAATCAAACGGGAGAACCTCTTGCTGTGAGGCGACAATGCTAACCACTGCACCACATAGTTATCATCACGCACCAATAATAACCAAAATAAAAATGCAGGGTAATGAAACAAAAATGAGACAATGGCACTTCCCCACCTATCTGTTAAATATAGAGAAATTTAAGGAACGAGTAGTGGAAATTATTTGGCGGTTATTGTGGAAGACTGAAATTTCTTCTGAAAGTACAGCTAGGGGGTGTGAGAAAATAAAAGTTTAGTTTAAAAATAAGGTTGAAAAAGAGATATGGTTAAGTAGTAACCATTTATATTTAGAGGGACTGACAAAGGTTAAATTATTGCAGAATAGAGGAATGTCACAGAACAAGACGAGGTACAGTTGCAGAATGCTAAAAAGAAAATAAGGGACTACCTCAATAATATGTATGAGTTTACAAATATTGCTGTTAAGCAACTGTTATTTTGATAATAACTCCAAAGCACAAATGCTTTTAGCACAATGGCTCAGGCAACAGAAAGCAGAAAGGGTTACTGCCAAGATCAAGGAGTCTATAACAAGCAAAATAACCAGAGATCCTGTAGAGGCATTAGAAATATTTGGAAAATTTTAAGAAAATCTCTATAAAGCAAAGATGTAGAAATCAAGGAAAAAGTAGAAATGGTAATGTTTATGAAAGAATTTAATATACCAAGGTTAGAGGTAGATGAGGGTCAATTATTAACAGTTAGGATAGGAGGAGATGAGATAAAAATGTTGATGTATAACCAATGTACAGGAAAGTCTCCAGGAATAGATGATATTCCTGTGGAAGTTTGGAGGGAAGAAAGTGATAAAGACCTGCAGAGTTTTGTTTAACGATATTTTAAAAGGAGGAAAAATACCAACATCCTGGAGAAAAAGAGGCGGTGGCTGCAATACCTAAAGATGGTAAAAACACATCATATCCCGGTTTATAAAGGCCCATTTTGATTAAAAAGTGTTTGTGAATATAACGTCTAAAAGGGTGGCAATTGTGATGCCAAAACTGATAGATATAGATCAATATGGTTTTGGGGACAAGAGGCAAACAGTGGGGCTAAAATAGTAGGGCTAACCTACATTATTTGAAGACGTACAGAGCTTTGTGTGTTTATATTATGTTAATAGGTTCAGGGGGGTGTTCTGGGAGAGTTTTTTTTCTTTTTTGAGGGTTTTCATTAAAATAAGAACTCTTGCAAAATATGACATAGGTTCAAATGAAAATGACAATAAACAACTGCATAAAAGATCAACCTGACAAATATTACTGTACGCGTGTAACACAAAAGCTGAAACTAGACATAAAAAGCTGTTATATATAATAAGCTGGAATAATACCCTCTTATCCTAATGACAACACTTTCCATATTATCTTTTAATGCAAATGGTCTCACAGATCTATACAACAATGAAAGATTAGTGAACTATAAAAATAGAGTGCAAATAGCTATGTTATAGGAGACACATATGCAAAGAACTGTGCATGTGGATTTGAAAAGGAAAATATTTCAGGATGCTTATTTAGTGCTTATTCAGTGGGATATCTGCGACAAAGGAAAAGGAGACTCTCTATAGTAATTGCAAGAGGAGTTCCAATAGTGATAGGAGAGGGGGAACAAGATAATGATAGATTTGTAGTATTAAGAGGCTTCTAGCAAGGGAGGAGGATTACACTGGCATGTATTTATATTCCATCTAAAACTGCTACAGTGGAGCTTAAGAAAATATGGGGAGAATATTAATTATAAGTTGGGACTGGAGTTTGATTTGCAATAGTAAGGATGTATTGTTGGGGCTACAAGGAAAAAAATATAACAAAAAAGGGTAGATTTTTGAAGAAATTAATGAAAATATTTGTTATGGAAGATGTGAAATTCAGTAGTAGGAATTCAGACAAAATGCACACATTATTTCCCAAGGTACAAAAACTGGGCTAGTCTAGACAGAAATTATACTTCACAGGAACATGTGCATTTAACTGAAAGTTTTGATATGCATCCAATAACTATTTCAGATCATGCACCAATAAAAAGTCTTTGTCTTTTCCCAGTTAGGGGTCGCCACAGCAGAACTCCCGTCCACTAATGAATGGCAGTGGATTTTTATGGTTCCGAGTTGCCAGCCCGATGCCCAACCTTCAAAGAAAGCACGCCCATTCACGCAAGTACCTATCTGCATGTCTTTGTCACTCAACCATGGAGAGGACATGCAGACTCCATACAGAAGGTGCTCCAGCCGAGAATCAAATGGGAGAACCTCTTGCTGTGAGGCGACAACGCTAACCACTGCACCACATAGTTATCATCACGCACCAATAATAACCAAAATAAAAATGCAGGGTAATGAAACAAAAATGAGACAATGGCACTTCCCCACCTATCTGTTAAATATAGAGAAATTTAAGGAACGAGTAGTGGAAATTATTTGGCGGTTATTGTGGAAGACTGAAATTTCTTCTGAAAGTACAGCTAGAGGGTGTGAGAAAATAAAAGTTTAGTTTAAAAATAAGGTTGAAAAAGAGATATGGTTAAGTAGTAACCATTTATATTTAGAGGGACTGACAAATGTTAAATTATTGCAGAATAGAGGAATGTCACAGAACAAGAAGAGGTGCAGTTGCAGAATACTAAAAAGAAAATAAGGGACTACCTCAATAATATGTATGAGTTTACAAATATTGCTGTTAAGCAACTGTTATTTTGATAATAACTCCAAAGCACAAATGCTTTTAGCACAATGGCTCAGGCAACAGAAAGGGTTACTGCCAAGATCAAGAAGTCTATAACAAGCAAAATAACCAGAGATACTGTAGAGGCATTAGAAATATTTGGAAAATTTTAAGAAAATCTCTATAAAGCAAAGACGTGGAAATCAAGGAAAAAGTAGAAATGGTAATGTTT
Source organism: Protopterus annectens (assembly GCF_019279795.1). Classification (NCBI taxonomy): domain Eukaryota; kingdom Metazoa; phylum Chordata; order Ceratodontiformes; family Protopteridae; genus Protopterus; species Protopterus annectens. The sequence goes on along the minus strand of NC_056733.1, from coordinate 308,338,462 downwards.
ATGAAAGAATTTAATATACCAAGGTTAGAGGTAGATGAGGGTCAATTATTAACAGTTAGGATAGGAGGAGATGAGATAAAAATGTTGATGTATAACCAATCTACAGGGAAGTCTCCAGGAATAGATGATATTCCTGTGGAAGTTTGGAGGGAAGAAAGTGATAAAGACCTGCAGAGTTTTGTTTAACGATATTTTAAAAGGAGGAAAAATACCAACATCCTGGAGAAAAAGAGGCGGTGGCTGCAATACCTAAAGATGGTAAAAACACATCATAACCCGGTTTATAAAGGCCCATTTTGATTAAAAAGTGTTTGTGAATATAACGTCTAAAAGGGTGGCAATAGTGATGCCAAAACTGATAGATATAGATCAATATGGTTTTGGGGACAAGAGGCAAACATTTGACAACATTAATAGATCAATGATGATCCAGAGAGAAGCAGAATATACCACTGTTATTGGTGGGTCTTGTTGTAGAGAAAGCATTTAATAGAGTAAGCTGGGATTTTATGAGAAGGGCAATGGAAGCATTTGCATTCCCTGATAAAATTATGAGGTTGATTAGGAGGATATATATGGGATCAGATGTGAAATTAATGTGTGGAGGGATGTATCAGATGTGAATTTAAAGTGTGGAGGGGTTCCTCTCTGATAAGTCCTATTTGAGGAGATGAATCAGGTAGGGGTGTCCTCTTGCCCTTTTGTTATTTGTGTTATGCTGAGAACCACTGGCAATGAAAATAAGGGATTCAGAAATTCAAGCATATAATTAGTATGGCAATCAAGAAGAGTTGACTTTATTTGCAGACAATAGTATTTTACACCTGATAAAACCAGAAAAGGACATTTCAGTGTTGTGCAACACTGATGCAGTTTCATCAATTTTTTTGGAATAAAAAAAATTGTGAAGATAAAACGAAGGCTATAGTTGTAAACTATGTACCCACAGATGAATTGGTTCAACAACATCCATATTAATGGGGACATAAAAAATGAAATACTTAAGAGTATGGATTAAAAAGGATTCTATTATGGCAGAAAAGGATATGTGGGAAAAGACTAAGCAAAAGATAATGCAAAAGCTGATAAATTGGAAGCTCAGTCTTATGGATATGAATAACAAGATACAAGTAGTGAAAATGTTTTAGACCCTTTAGTTTTACATACAGGTCAGGCATAATTTGTATCAATCACAAGAGAAGTTTTAAATATCAATTAATAAAGAGTTAAAGGATTTTACCTGGGAGGGGAAGAGGGGAAACGTCAAGTGGGATAACTTGATTGTTCCAATAAAACAAGGTGGTTTGGAATTTTCCGATTTGAAGGGATATTTCAGAGCTTCACAGTTGAGGCTCCTATACATAACACAAGTAGAAAGCTATTAATTCAAAACATAAAGGGATTATGATGAAATATGTGGAAGCTCAAGATACAAAGGAGGGACTGGGCTTTTGGATGTAGATGCATAAGAACAATAACAATAACCATACAGAATATTATAGAATATTATGTTCCAAAAGTAGCAGAAAGTATACTAAGAACTAAGCCAACACAAGAATAAAGAAGGGCAATTCTGCCAATAGGGCTGACTGCAACTGGGGGTACAGAGAATAGACACGAGAGGGCTGGCTGGAATTTACTGGTGAAAACTGGCAAAGGAACTAAGGCAGTGGGAGCAAATAAGAGAGAGAGAAAGATAACAGAATGGAAAGAGGCCAAGAATTAATTTGAACTGCTAGCTAGAGATTGCCTTCCCTTTCAAGGACTGATATCAGAGTATAGGCAAAGAGAAAGAAATAGGTGGATCCTAAACAAAAGACTTGCACTGTTAGATTTTTTTGTAGAATCTAGAACAGAAGCCGCAGTTGAAAAGGGATAATTAAGATAATTAATAGGCCATCTAACTATTGCATGATAATTATAAGAATCAATCAGAGGCAGTTAGAAAGGACTGGGAAGAGAGATTAGATAAGCAATTCACAAAGAAACAATAGGAGGATATATGTATGGCTCCACATATGCAAAAAAGTCTAGAATATTTAGGATTCTTACTTGGAAGTGTTTGCATAGGTATTTCTGTACCCCAAGCAGACTCAAAAAAAATTCTCCTCAGATGGATTGCAAATGTTGGAGGAGTAATGGTGAAGAAAGAGATAACTGGGAACATATTTTTGGGAGTGTACTGAGGTGGAAGACTTTAAAAGTCTCTGCAGGCTACTGTCAGAATTACTGGGTGAGCAAATTGGTCTAAATAAGAACAATTTTTTTTGAGCTGTGATACAGAATTGGAATTACCTAGAAATAGTAAGGCTTTGCTGAGTTTAATTCTGGTGGCTGCCAAAAAAGCATTTACTACAAAATTGAAATCAAAGTTAAAACCAACTGTACTAGAATTACTGAATATAGTAACAGAAATAAAAGAACTGGAAGTGGGATCATTAGAAAAGAGTGGGAGAAAATTACATAGAAAACAATGGGAATTGTTGGAACAATACGTGCAGGATAATGCTTTAGAGGAGGAATGAGCTTTAAGGGAAGGCAGGAATTGTATGAGCTATGTAATGTTTTACTGACAATGACAGTATAGATTTTAAGTGAAGTATAATGTCTGAAAATAAAAATATGTTAATATTGTTTGTTTTCATTTATACAAATCTATGATTGCCTATGTCATACGTGATAATTCAATAAAGATGTTTCTTGTTTAAAAAAATACTTAAACTCATTCACCTGAGGTAGCTGCATTTCCTTCACCTGCAGAGTGCATTTATACTCTTTCTTGACAGAGGTCTATAATACTGGATCTAGAGCTGCTGATTTTCATCCCAGCACTCAGCAGAACATTCCTTGTATGCACCATGGAGATGACAAACACTTGAAGGTAAACAGCACCCTCACTTCACCAGAATTGATATTCTCCAAACCAAACAACACAAGAAAAAAATAACTTGGACTAGTTAAAGTGTGACTATATGGCATGATTTACTAGGATGTTCCTGCAAAACTAGAGGTACATCAAATATCTACTTCTCTTCCATCCCATAGTTGCTGTATTCCTGATATTTATATGACAACATGTGTGGTCAGCCTACAGTTTGCATGTATGACAGTACAATAAATAAACCTCGATAATGTTGTATTAACCTGGTAGATCATTAAGGTTGGGGTTATCACAGCATCCATGTTCAAACCTGTGAGCTTGCCATTTTATGGGTGTCCCCACCTACTGGCATCACAACCCCAACCATATCCATCAGCTAGGCTTTCCCTGGTAGGCTACCTCCTGTAGCTAACCCTCTGCTTCTGTCTGCAGTGCATTCCCCTTGGTTTGGAGTGACATGTCTGCATCACTGCTTCAGTGTCCAGTTCCAACCACAGACAGCACTAGTGTCTTGGAGAAGTACCTAGCACACCATTTCTCATAGCGGAAGTTCAGCACTTTCTCTCTCCATCATGTGTCACTCATGAGTCATGATCACCTACAATGGGATTAGACTCTTGGCAGGGCTGAAATTTTAATACCTACATCTTGTATTATATCTTCAGGGCAATACTGCTGCTGCTGTGTCTTGCCCTTAACCTATTAAGCTATTTACATAACATTTTAGACTATGGTTGCAGCTTAACTCCCATAAACCAGTCTTATTTAAAGCCAGCTTGTCTATTTGCTGTGGATGACTTTAAAATTGTATAGCTCATCAAATGAGGATCAGAAAGTATAAATACAAATTGTTTAAACTTTCTCAGATGACATAAGAGTGACATTTTTATACTGGCCAAGGCTCTTGCCACCCCCATAGTGCCTTTTTAGGCAATGCTCAAAAGACAAATCAACCTCCGTAATAAACAAAAATGGAAAAAAATTAAGGGTAATGCTGCTCAACGCCAGAAGTCTAAATCTCAAGATGCAGGCACTCGAAGCACTTCTCAGCATGGAGAACATCGATGTCTGTGCAGTAACTGAAACCTGGTTCAAGTTTCCTGAGAGCACTCCAGCACTACCAGGCTATACCTCATATCATGCTTTTCGGCCTCAAGTTCCAGGCCGAACCACAAAGGGAGGGAGTGTCCATTTTCATAAAGGACACCTACACCTCTCGATTGGTGGCTACCCAAGAAGCATCAGAAACAATACAAGTTTTACTCACCATAGGCAAAACTGCCATACAACTGGTCGCATGTTATAGAACACCCTCCCAATCCCAGGAATCCCATCAAGCATTCCTGAAGACACTGGAGGATATGAATGTCACACCAAACACCATCATATTGGGTGACTTCAACTACCCCAACATAGACTGGGCCCACTATTCTAGCCCTAACACCCTAGCCCTAAGATTCTTAGAATTCATTAACTCGAATGCTATGGAGCAACTGGTCACTTCTCCTACAAGGGGAGATAATATACTTGACCTGGTTATCACAAACATGCTCCGCACCAGATGTAAAACCCTCACTAGTAAGATCTGACCATAAATTGATCACGTTGGATGTACATATCCCACCCCCACCCCCACCCCCAGAACAAAAGACTACAGTGAAAAACTTTTCAAAAGCTGACTTTACGCCTTAAGTCAGAAATGGTATCCTTTAAGCCTACTGGGTTAATGGAAACCACTTCCCAAAATGCTGAATCCTACACAAAAGCCTTCTACGGACATCTCCAAGAATGCATGGATCAAGCAATCCCAACTAAAACCAAACCCTCTCCACCAAGGGAAGACGCCTGGTTTGGTGGACCCCGGCTATAAACAAACTGTACAACAAAAGAAGGAAGCTACTGCAGGACAAAGCCAAATCCCACAAGGAAAAGGCTTCCTGATCAGCACAAGTAAAAACTACGTTCTCTCATAAAACATCTAAAGGCAACTTTGAGAGAAAGATTGCCAAGGATACCAAGGACAATCACAAGGCCTTCTTCAATTATGTCAGAACCTTGGGAGGAAATTCTCAGATATGCTCTGAGTTGGTACACAACGACAAAAAATTCACTGACCCTACCGACATTGCCAATATTCTGGCAGATAGGTTCAGTGCAAATTTCTCCCCTCCCTCACCCCCGAAAGGTGAAATAATTATCCCTACTGAATGTAACCTACCTGTCATCTCAGACATACAGGTAAAATCAGCACTCAACAAAGCAAAATGGGACCCGATGGTATCCCGGTTACGTGAACTTCAAGATGAACTAAACCCGCACCTAAAAACGCTATTCAATCTTAGCCTCACTGCAGGATATGTACCGGAACACTGGCGCACAGCAACAGTGGTCCCACTCCACAAAGGGGAAAATTCCACTGACCCTGGTAACTACCGACCCATAAGTTTGACCAGCATGGTCTGCAAGGCTATGGAAATAATCATCATGGAACTCATAAATGGCGACATTGGGGATCTGCAGACCCTTGATCCCACCCAGTTTGGTTTCGTAAAAGGCAGATCCTACCTCTTAAACCTGGTTGACTTCTTCGAGTCAGTCACTAGTGCCATCGATGAGGGCAAGGCTGTCCACACTGCCTACTTGGACTTGGCTAAAGCCTTTGACACAATACCACACTCTGGCATCATAGACAAGCTCAGCAGCCTAAATGTAAATCCATATGTCACAAGATGGGTAGCAAACTGGCTAAAAAATAGAACCCATAAGGTCAAAATTGCTGGAGCCATGTCAGACTCAAAACCAGTCACGAGTGGTGTCCCACAGGGCTCAGTCCTGGGACCGCTCTTATTCGGCATTTACTTCTCAGATGTGAAAGCAAATATGGGAGGATTATGGCTGGCAAAGTTTACAGATGACTGCAAACTGGGTGCCATAGTCGATTCACCTGCTGACACACACATCCTACAGAAAGTTCTCACTGAAACGGACAACTGGTGCCAGAATCATGGCCTCAAACTTAACGCCAAAAAATGTATAGTCATCCCCTTTGGGAAAAACAAAGTACCCACAAATTATCACAAAGACAATAACCCACTGAGTACGGAAGAAGTAATCAGAGACCTGGGGACTCAAGTTGATAGTGAACTCTCCTTTGACAACCATGTTGCCAAAGTGGTCAGAAAGACTTTCTACCTTGCCCATCTCATCATGAAGGGATTCTCATCCAGATCAAAGGAGGTCATTGCACCTCTATATTCCTCCCTTATCAGGCCCATGATTGAATATAATGCTCCATTTGGGATGTACCTCACCCACATCCAACAACTGGAGAGACCCCAGAAGTACCTCACCAAGAGGATCATGGGACTCAAACATATGCCTTATCCAGCTAGATTAAAGAAACTCCAGCTCTATTCAGTAGCATACCGCCTGCTCAGAGGTGATTTGTGCCTAACATATAAGGCCATGTCCAACCAAGAACTGATGGACATGCTTCATCTCAAAAATCCAAATCCACCAGAACCACGCGAGCTAAGGATTTCAACCTCTGCACAAATATAAATAAGACATGCTGGTGGGATAGATTCATAACACAGAGGTTACCCGTACTCTGGAACAAAATCCCAGTTCATGTGAGACAGAGATCTTCATTGGCACTGTTCAAGAAAACATGGATGGAAGTTTAACCCAGGAGTCACCTCAGTGTCACTACTAGACAGAGGTATAGTATACTAAATAATGGGGTCCCACATGTCACTACTAGAGAGGCGCAGCTATATAATACGGGGTGGCGAAAGCCACATCACTATTGGCTAGGCTTGTAAATGCCCCAGGGCAGATAGCCTAGTATACTACTATGAAACTATTTGATCTTGAATATCTGCCAAAGCAACATATAAAAAAAAGTATAGCTGCGGCATCAAGAAAATATCGACTTGAGAAAGTAATGCAATATAAAGAAACTTGAACAGGAGGGAGCATTAAATATCTGGGAAAAGATAAAGGGTTAACAACAAAAAAAAAACATGAACAAGTGAGAAAAATGCTAATATTCAGAACTGTGTTGACATTATGGAACAAAGTCCAAATTATAAGACAATTTGCTCTTCCTGTTCTAACTTATAGCTTTGGTGTGACTAACTGGCCCAAAGGGAACTGAATCAATTGGTCATGAAAATGCTTATCAAATGATATATAAAAGCCAGTGTATGCCAAGATTATATATCCCTCACTCTGAAGGAAGTATGAGCGTTCTCAAAATTAATTACATATATCGATCTGCAATTGTGGGATTGCATATGTATCTGCTGACCTCATCAAATCCAAACATAGTAAAAGTTCTAAAACATGAAGAAAAGAAATGTATGATGACATCTTCCTTAGTTTAGCAGGAAGCAGGAATGGAAATCAAACCAGAAGTATTCAAAAACAGACAGCAACTGAAAGTGCCAAAAAAACAAAAGAAAGAAAAAATGTAAGGAAAAGGGACAAGAGAAGGAAAAAAAATTGGAAAGTCTACAGATACAGTGGCAAATATAGATATCTTCTGGATCAGCCTCTTATCGACTAAGGTTTGACACGGGAATTGTTAAGGAGAGGTGAATTAAAACCAAAAGCTGAAAGGCTAGTAATGGCAGCCCAAAATAGTAGACAACATAATTATTGGTTTACAAAGTCAACTGAGAAATGGGAGAAACAAACAAATGCAGGTTCAATAAAACAGCACTGAAATCAGTTACTCATCTCATTGTTGGGTTTGATACTCCCACGGCTGAGGGCCTGTATACTGAAAGCACAATAATGTGGCAATGCTGGTGCATTAGGGATTGTGCAAGCACTATAATACAGAAGTAGCTGAGGAACATTGGAAACATGAACCACAAAATGTTAGTGACGTTGATGAAATTTGTATTACATGGTTCTACCCATTACCAATAGTTCAAAAACCGGTTGCAAGAAAACCATACATGCTACAGACCTAGGAAAAAAATGACAAAAGTAGAATTGATCACTGAAATTGCTACATACCCAGTAATTATAATGCCTCGTGTTGAGAGACACAAAGCCCTAAATACCACGATTTGCAAGCCAAAATGAGCAAAGTAGAAGAAAGATGCCCAGAAAGTTGCAGCAGTAGTAGTAGCTGGAGCGATATGTCTAATAAAAACAAAAATTAAAATCTTACTTAAATATGCAACCAATACATGCAACTCTGTATGAACTTCAGAAGGAGGTACTTTTGGGCATACTGCAGGCGCTGAGAAGAGCACTCTTAGCTGACAGCAAAGACTGATGCAATACAGATTTCTCGAACTTTAATTATGCCCTGACTAAGAATGGGGTCAAAGTATTTGAGGAAATTAAACTAAGAGAAACATAACTATACATTGCACATGACTGCTTGCTTGCTTCTAGTCACACTTTCATATTTCTTAAAATCCCTTTTCTACCTCATTTATGAATCACAAGGGTTTCCATATATGTGTCCCCCAAGGCATTATAGACATCTGTTTGCTATTCCTGTTTGTGTAGCACTATGCTCTCTACCACTCTGCAGCTGAGTGTCAATACACGCTATTGTCTGCAGGCCACCAAACATATACTGCCAGTGTCTGCAGCAACATTCTGTCACAAAAGCTGAGCAATAGTGCCCACTACTGTTGCATGAACATCTCTGACGTCTGTATCTATTTCCTTATACTTCTGTTTAAATGTGTTATTGCACATCTGCATTTCCTGTGCAGCTTATCTGCAGCTGGAGAAAACTGCTCCAATGCTCTCCATGTCTCAGTTTATAACTACTGCATTTGATGCTACATTTCACTGCACATCATTGTGCTTTTTGCTATCAAGGTAAGCCAACTGCATTCAACTGTCTGCTTGATAGACTAGTTCAGAGATTGCAAGTAGAAACTGAAAGAATCAAATTCAGGACTACAGGACTGATCAGTCAGTTAATCAAATGAAATGAAACAACCAACCAAGAAACCAATTTATTCACTTTCTTTTGTTAGCTAAGTAAGCAAACTGGACCAAGAAGCCTGTTCAGCCACAGGCTGGGCCATTTCATAGGTTCATAGGTTCATAGATTAGTACTAAGCTAACTGCCCTTGCGAGCCATTTTTTAAGCCTAGCCAATTATCCCTTGTGAGATTCAAACCCTGCACCTTGTGTTTGTAAGGCAAACACCTTAACCATTGGGCCACCCTCCCAACCCCCATTTTTAGACAAATGAAATGTATAAAGCTGACATCAGAATATATATACATTGTTATAAGACTACAACACATAGCACACTATATGCCTCATTAACAATCGTCAGAATGTGAACTTTAGCACAACTATAAAGAAGACAACAAACAGCAAAATCTAAGCATCAATAATGTACAGTAACGATCAAAAATAAACTTTACGTGGTATGTATGTACAATTTATTAATATTAGCAGTAAGGAAGTAATCCAATGTGAATATTACTTGTAAAAAGTGAATTGTTTTATATCGTAAGTACTTTACAATAGCAGGAAGTTCAAACTGTTGATTTCTTTGCTGCTTTGGTTCTATGTATTGATTCATTTAATGTATTATATACAACTCTACTGACTTTATGCATTGAATTGTTTGGGATTCAGTCTATGCTGTTCACACACTGTATTCTAGTCTCACAGTACTGTTGCTGAACTGAATTTTTATGCAATATGTACTACTGTACTCATTTTATATAAAGTATTATTTTGCTGTGTCTGTCTTTTGCAGTTACCTATTTAGCCCCTGCCATGGCTGAAAAGCATCCTTGGACCAGTTCACTTTCCCAGCTAACAAATGTTAAATAAACAAATAAATAAACAAAGCTGGAGGTTTAGTAGTGCACAATGTATGTGATCAGGTACTATTGTGAAAGTACACAGAATACTATTTAGATGGTGAACGCTTTCAATACGCTTGAGACAGAGCTAAACAAACTGCACCAGGTATGTGCCTTAGAATTACGAATAGTTACATGCATCTAAGGAAGCTTAACTTACTAGATCTACCTAATCACCTTACATTCACTCATCTTCAGCTTGCCCACAAAATAATACACAAACCACACACATGCCCTTCTCTATAAAACATTCTCAAGCACTACTCCCCATCACGTTGCTTTCACTCAGGTAATCAGAGAAAATAATAGCTTCCAAATCCCATAATACATCTGGAGATTCACTATATTCATCCTGTGTCACCAGACAGTGGAATCCCACAACACGGCTGGAGAATCACTATACTCACCCTATGTCTCCAGACAGTGGAACTCCCTAGCTATCCCACTAAAGCAGGACAGCTGTGCATCTAGCTTTAAGAATAATCTAAATCAGCTCCTAAACTCCTCCAGGCTCTCGAGACTATCACCAACCCCTAATTCTCCTGCTCTCCTACCTTATCCTGTAAATAATGCAAATAAATCCCATCTACATTTATAACTATATACTGCTTTTCATCGCTCCTATGTAAATGAAATTTATTTCCATATATATAAATGCAAACCACTTATTAGCATATAACACTCCTACAGAAATCAAATTGCATTGACCTCTGTCTTGATTGTATTACATATCACATGATTCTAAAACCCCATATATACTGTGAAGAAATTTAAATTCTTCTTTTCTCTGTAAACTTTTTATATAATTTATATAGTAGATTTATTTATTTATTTATTGACGCACTTTAATGAAAGCGCTTTTTCGGTGAAAGTGCTTTCGTTAAAATGTGTTCGGTGATTGTGGATTCGGACTATTGAACTTATGTTCAATAGTCCTAAATCCATATATATATATATATATATATATATATATATATATATATATATATATATATATATATATTAGTGCACATTAGGAGTGTCCACACTAAAGCCTACAGCAGAAGTAGTGTAGTTACATCCTATAGAATTAGATGAAGAAGGGAGGCTATTGAGCACGAAGTTTGTAGCCTTAACCCTCTGAGCTAAATGTCAGACATGACTACATTACTAAGAGAAAGAATGCACAAAGCAGTAGTACTTCCTTGCCCCCAAAAATATGAAAAGTCAATAAAACTTGGAAAACAAATACATAGTTCATTAACTTTTAGCCCTCTATTGAAAACATTTCACCTTTATTAACAGTGAGGCTCTGTCCTGCATATAAATGGACAGCATAAATTTAGAGTAAAAAAGATAACACACATGCACACAGAACATTAGCTGTGTGTGTTTGGGTGTACATATGTGACTGTAACTGTAGATATGGGCATGAGCAGGTCAAGTGTACAATGCTATTCCATGTACATCATAGGTTCATAGGTAGGTACTAGGCTATCAGCCCTGGGGCCTATACAAGCCCAGCCAAAAAGGGTGCCTGGCATTTGCCACCCAAGACAATTATTCTCCTGTGCCACTGTCGAGCAGAGCCACAAAGGTGATCCCCGGGGTGAATTTCCTATTTCCCATCCAATCATCAAGATTTTTCTTGAAGAGTGCTAATGAGTAGCTTTGTTTGATACAGATAGGTAGTTTATTCCAGAGTATGGGAAGTCTTTGGGACAGGAATCTATCCCTCTGGCATGTTCTGTTTATTGTGGTGACAAGGTTTAGGGTCCCTAGAGCGTGTAGCTCGGAGGGATTGGAATTTCTTTAAGTGGAGCATGTCCAACAGCTCTGGGTTTGACATAGCTTTGTATGTTAGGCAGAGATCACCTCTGAGTAGGCGATATGCAACGGAGTAAAGCTGGAGTTTTTTGAGACGGTCTGCGTAGGGCATCTGTTTGAGGCTGGTAATCCTCTGTGAGGTATTTCTGTGGCCTTTCCAGTTGTTGTAGATGTCTTGTGAGGTACATACCAAAAGGGGCGTTATACTCTATAATGGGTCTAATGAGTGATGAGTAGAGGGGAACAATGACCTCTTTTTTCTGGATGAGAAACCTTTTGTGATGAGGTGTGCCATGTAGAAGGATTTCCTGACTACTGTGGTGATGTGATTATCAAAGGAGAGACTACTGTCCACCTGTGTCCCAAGGCCTCTTATCACACGTTCGGTGTTAAGTATACTACCGCCTATGTTGTAGTTCATGGGTACAGAGTTTTTACCAAAGGGGATGACAATGCACTTTTTGGCATCGAGCTTGAGGCCAAGGCTTTGACAGCAGGCATCTGTCTCAGTGAGGCCCTTTTGTAGGATGTCCACATCATTAGGAGTTTCCATTATGGCTCCTAGTTTGCAGTCATCTGCGAACTTTGTTAGCCAAAGACCTTCTGTGTTGGCCTGTACTTCAGAGAAGTAGATACCAAACAGGAGAGGACCCAGGACTGAACCCTGTGGTACTCCACTTGTCACTGGTCTGAAGTCGGATTTGGAGTCTGCTACTTTCAGAGTGTGGTTTCTGTCAGTGAGCCAGTTCGCAACCCCATCTTGTGACATAGGGATTTATACCTAGTTTAGTGAGTTTATCTATAATTCCAGAGTGGGGGATGGTGTCGAAAGCCTTGACAAGATCTAGATAGGCTGTGTGAACCACCTTACCCTTGTCTACGGCTTTGGTGACTGCTTCAATGAAGTCTATCAGGTTTAGGAGACATGATCTGCCTTTTACAAACCCAAACTGGGTGGGGTCCAGAGTTATGAGATTACCAATGTCTTTGTTTATAAGTTCCATGATGATACGTTCCATGGCCTTGCAGACCAGGCTCGTTAGGCTAATGGGGCGGTGGTTCCCGGGGTCCGTGGTGGCTCCCCCCTTATGGAGTGGGATAACCGTCGCTGTGCGCCATTCAGCAGGCACAAAGCCTGAAGTGAGGCTATGATTGAACATGGTACTTAGGTGGGGTGCCAGTTCATTCTGTAGTTTGTGTAGAACGTAGCCTGGGATGTTGTCTGGTCCCATGGATGCTGTGTTCATGGCTTTGGAGAGTGTGGTTTTTACCTGTGCAGCTGTGATTACAGGAACTTTGCATTCTTCCGGTATAGAGATGGGCTCTTTATGGGGTGAGATGGGGGTAAAGTTAGCACTGAACCTATCTGCCAGGATGTTGTCAATATCAGTTGGGTCTGTATATTTAGTGCCATTGTGCTGTAACTCAGAGCAGATCTGAGTGTTGCCATTGAGATTCTTGACATAGCTATAGAATGCTTTGCGGTTGTCTTTAGAATCAGTGGCAATTTTGTTTTCGTAACTAGCTTTGGAGGATTTTATCAGGGATTGCAGCTTCTTACTGAGGCTGACCAGGGAGCTCCTCCACTCATGGGATTTTACTCTCTTTTGCAACAGTTTCTTCCTTCTGTTGTACAGTTTGTTAATGGCAGGGAACCACCAGATTGGCTTCATTTTTTTGGAGAATAGAGTCTTGGTTCTGTTTGGGATAGCATGATCCATGCACTCATGTAAGTGCTTATAAAGTGCAATTGTGTAGGATTCAGTAGTCGTAACTGCATTGTCCATCTGCATGGATGTCATGAAGTTCACCACTTCTGTCTTAAGAATCATGAAGTTGGCTTTGGAGAAATTTTTTTACCATGGTTTCCTTAATGGGGGGTGGGGGCAGGATGTGGATATGTAGGGTAATTAGCTTATGGTCGGATTGGACCAATGAGGTGTTGACTTCAGGTGTGGAACACCGGTCACTCATGTTGGCAATGACTAGATCTAGGATATTGTTGCCCCTGGTGGGGTGTGGATAAGTTGATCCAGAGCATTGGAGTTTATGAATTCCAGAAAGCGTTGAGCGAAGGAGTTGGTACATCAGTAGTTTTCCCAGTTAATAGTGGGGTAGTTGACATCGCCCATTATTAGGGTGTTTGGTTAAAACCTAATATTTTCCAGTACATCAAGAAAAGAGGAGTGGGAATCCTGGGGCATGGTAGGTGATCTGTAGCAAGTTACATCCTCTTAGTAGTGCATGTTGTGATAATATAGAGTCTAGTGCACTATCCATGTGAGGTACAGTTGGTTCTGTGCATTTTAATTATGGCCCAGCATGCACCCCAATCAGCTGCTTATGCATCTTACATGAATGCTGGAACAGCATGTCTAACTAGCTGTACACACAGTGCTGAAATGCCACAGAGCTTCAGGAAAGCAGCTGTATGCAACACATGGTGAATACAGCTGCAGGCACACGTTCTAGTAACTGGAACACCCATCACTGCTATAGACACACAGCATGCCGAGGCTTTGAACCTTTGAGTGTTGTAAGCCCTTAACCCAGAGTCATGCACTATACATATGGACACAGTTTGTCTACACTGTCTGTAACGGGATAATGTTACTTGCTATGGCACTGCTAGTTTTCTTTGTCTGTGATCAAGCAGCCTGCATGTGGAGCCAAGAATGTAGCTTTTACTTTACATGGATCACTGGTGTGCTTCTACGTTTGTGGGTATTTTGACAGGAAATGGTGCTTGTCCTGCTGTCGCTATTTCCAGTTGGAATACCCCAATTATATTGCTTTGTACCAATGTGTATCACATATATCAGCTCAGTTCCATCTGTGCTGTGCTCTGCAATGATCACAGTAAATCCGTGATTCTGTTTAAAAATCATGTATACATCACTCCTGTGGCTATGGTGCCTTCTGCCTTATCCATAGTAAGCAATGTGCTGGGCATCTTTGAGTCTGACTTAAAAAAAAAATCTTGTCTTCATTTGTGTAACTGCAATAATGCCAAAATGTGTGCCATGGTGATGTACTGGCATAACCAGAAATGAGTGAAGTGCCTAGCTTCACTTCATGCTTATAGTATGCATACCTATACAAAAAATGTAATTACATTTTTCATTTGATAACCAAGCAAGTGAAATGCTGTACATGGACCCTTTTCGATCATGGCTACAATTATAAGGACATCAGTTATGGCTACAATGATAAGGACAACATATACGACCAGTTTAGAAAATGCAATTAAACAGCACATGTTTAAGAGGTGGAATGTAAATGGAATACCCAGACAAAACCTGAGGAGAACCAGGAGAAAATGGGAGCTCCAAACGGAGAATGGCAAGGGGTCAGGATTGAACACCATATCCTAAAGCTGTGAGGCAGCAATCTTAAACCAATGAGCTAACATACTACCCAAAATATAACAGTTTATGTCTTTCTAGGCTTTATTGCAAAGGTGAATGCATGGTGCTAGAACACAGCACTGCAGAGCTCCAAACGTAATGTAGTATTTTTCTCATTTTAGAGACAAAAATAATAAAATCACTGCATAATACATATGGAATCATATTTCCTTCAATATTTTCAGTTCCTGTTGTATGTCTGGGAATAGCATCTGCCACATATTAATTTATTTAACTAGAAGAAACGTAATATTAATGGATGCTCAACAGACAGCACTAATGAAAACTCAGTCCATCTAATTTCATGAGCAATACTCCCACTGTTACTTTAGTTTAAGATTAAGGTCAGGGAAATCAGGCAAGACTGCAAGCAGAAAAAGGCTTAGAATGGCCAAAATTTCCAAAATAGGCCTGTAAATCTGTCATTTGCCAAACATTTTCCTTTAATAAATATAATATTAGTCTTAAATTGTTCATTTTGTAATAGGTTTTCAAAACAGCACCAAGAAAAAGGGCAGAGAAAACTTTCTCCACTTGGCTCAGAAACTATTTTTTGTTGGAATGCTAAAACCGTCCATTGCTACAAAAAAAAAATCTGAAGAGGAAGGTACAGAAAACCAACAGCAGCTTTTAGCACATTCATAGGGTATTTTAAGCAACTAGCTACAACAGAAATCTGGGTTAAAATTAATGAGCATTGCCAGACCAAGACAAAGCCAAACTTCTCTTATAAATTTTTACACCTTTGTTTTTCTGTATGCTTGTATATAAAACGTGAGTTTATACAACAAATGAGAAATTGCCATTCATGATATGAGACAAAGAATTTTATCTATGACAGAAAATGACAGTTACCATATTCATGACACTATAGAGATTGTTCACTTCACATTCTAAATAAGCCTTCAGATGACCGCAACACAGTAACAGATCTACTGCTCTAGAGTTCAGTTTGCTCAAGAAAACACAAATTACCTTTAGTTGTATTAATAATTGTCCAAGATCTTTGATGTGACAGCTATCATATTCATGGGGCTCTGTGCAAATATGCCTGCAATGTAATTTTTAGTTAAATGCAAACCATTACCAATGATCATAACCCCCAATTCAAAAATATCAGTAGGCTTTATAAACATTTACACAGAACATGCCCAGTATCAGGTTCAGTTTACCTTATTTAATGTACAAGGACATATGGAATGATAAAAAGACTGTAGAGAAATCACTGAAAGCATGTTTTGGGATAAATTCCTCTACTGTCATTTCAGTTACTTTTTAAGGTATGGAGCCCTCTTCCCATATCAAAAGCATATAACAAATAAAATAAACAATGTCTTTAACATGATGCCTGAGAATTGTATTTAAAATAGCAGATCAAGATGAGAACATATCTATACTTCAGTGTTTTATTTTATTTTCATTTTACTTGGTAATCCTGATTGCCTAGATGCAGGAGACCCTTTCATCAACAGGTAATTGGGGAAAATCTCCATGTTCCACCAAAACAGTACAGCATAATGCTCATTCCTTAATATCAGCAGAAACAGTTAGATATTAGAAATTACTTATTAGTAATTATGCATTCCAACTATTCCATAAAAACAGTACATGTACACAGAATAAATTTAAAGAATCTTCAAGGGAAGAACATATTTCAAAACTGAGAAACACACAAATGCCTAAATGAAGCATGAATACTGTCTAATACAAGGAAAAATAGAAAGGTTGTATACAATTTACTAGACTGTTGGCGTTTAGGGGTGCAGACATCTAGACAAGTCTGTCTAGTCAATAAAGGTTAAATTTAGACGTGACACCAGAATGAACTAAAGGCAGATTCTGAAACTACTCTGATGAGTGAAAAAGGGAGGAGGAGATGTTGCTATGGAATAAGGGAAAAACACTAAAGGATCAGGAAACAATAAAAGATATAATAAAAAGGCACAACAGAAAAGAGGGGAAATGAGCAATGATACTTGGGAAAAGGAGGAGTAAAAAGTACATCAGGGTGAGATATGGTAAGAAAAAAGCTATTCATACTAATAAGGAAGATGCAGCTAATCACAAAAATGTAGTTCAATCAGATGCTAACATAAGAATCTGTAGTAAGAATACAAGCCATGAAACATTCCACCACTGCATAAAGAACCTGGTAAGTTGAAAATGTATCACTTCAACTATAACAAAAGGATACAGGAATGTTTTCACACACTGTCTCTAAATATCCAAAATCTGACATTCTTCGGCTTAGTGGTAAGGAGGAACTTCTTTATCTCCCACAGTTCCATGATTTCAATGACTTTAATGATGATAATTTGACAAAAAATGAGTTATTTTAAAAGGTTCGACTTTTCCTGTTTCAAGTAAACACAATAAGGTGGTGACATTCTTGATTTTGAAGATAATAATGCTGACAGTGGCTTACTCCAAAACAGAAGTCACTATTAAGGTTTAAATTCCATTTTACTGACTGAAGTCTATCATTGCTTACATTGGGTTCTGTTCCAATTATTTAAAAACAGAACAGAATTTAAAACATAAAAATAGTTTGTTGTGAGTCTTTCTGGTAGAGTTTGGTAAGGAGCTCAAAATTTATTAAAGTTTTGCTTAAAAGAGACCCTCTCTAAATTAATTTTTTTCTTCTGACATATTGACGGTTAGCCTCTATGTGCCTCACAATCCTTTAACACAACAATGACTGGGCAGCAGTAAACATTACAGAGAATCTTGTGAAGTAATAACTGACTTTAAACTTCTAAGGTGAAACACAACAGATTGCTTTCTTGACAGAGACAAAGTGAAGTTCTTGCTGATTAGCAATGGTAATCAATTTTGGTGTTCTGTGTACATTTGTTCAAGTTTTCTGAAAAGGCTGGAGTGGAAGATGAAGTAAAAACTGGAACCAGATATGTGGAAGTAATAGTCTCATTATTAATAAAAGTTGATTTGCTCCAATAGGAAATACTTTACCTCCTACAGACAATCTAGAAGATGAGATATTTTTGATGACAGACTTTCCAATTATTATCCTAAGAATGTTCAAAATATCTATTGCATTATTTCAGCTTGCTAACAATACTTTTCAGGCAGCACAGTGGCTAAGTAATGATTTGATCTTCAAAATTCCAAGGTTTGGAGTTTAATTTTTACTGCTTGTCTGCATAGAGTTTACATATTCTCTATCTTTTTTTGTGGATTTTCCCGGGGTACTTCAATTTCCTTTCACTTCTTAAAAACACATATATATTTACTGCCTATGTTAAGCCTTCTATAAATATGTATACATAATGCATAATACTATATTCTGTTGAGTACAGCCCATGGTTGAAAATAGTCCATGGACCAGCCCAGTTAAATGATAAAGCAACACAGATGATCATCTGTTTGTTTGTGTACAGTAGCAGGCTGGAGTCCTTTAATCCAATTGCAACTGTACTAAATTTGCTCTGACAATTCTGCTGTGCAAAATTTGCAATAAGCGCAGAACACAGGAAAGTGGGATTATTCACATCATTAGCAAGCATGTTCAAAAAGAACAGGACAAAATACTTCCCTTGTGGTAAGCTGGAATGTATGACAGAGAACTGAAATATGGAATTATCCCTCAAGATATACTGCCTATATGTATAATAACAAGTAGCAGACCAGTCCAGTCACCACAGAAGTGATAAGCAACTATAACACTAACTGAGGTAGCACAGAAGAGATACCCAACTGCTATAATACCTTCATTTAAAGAGTGCAATTCAATGTAATGCTTTCAATGACCTCACTGAAGTGAAGTCTATGCTGTTTTTCACATAAGTGTTAACAGGACTGCAAGTAAGCTGGAACATGTTTGTGTCTGCAGGCATTATACGTTTTTCAAATGGACATAGTTATGCAACTGAGTGGTAATTATAAAGTCTTGTTACTGGAACTCCGTATGTGTAAAGTACCAAAAAAGCTTCCCTTCACTTAGCTGGTACAGTACCGTTAATGATATTTCTGTTGATAAGTTTATTAATAAACCCAGAATGCCAGTACCCAGTTTTAAGAATCTTGATGAGAAATATCACTAGTTTTCTTCAAAGTATCTCTCCTTCTCTCTCTCTAATTTTGACAATCTTGTTGTAGATTCAGTACATATTAATGCCTTGCAAATCAGAACTGCTTATATAAGAAAGAGAAAAGAGTGAAGGACTGGTCTTAACTGGATAGCTAATAGTCATAAAATAATTGTAGGATATTATTAGTAGTGATACCACCATTAGCAATAGGGAGCTACTACAGGTTTTCCTTCATGGTGATAGGAACACACTATTATAGCTCCAATGTTCTTGGGAAAAACCTGGGAATGTTTACAAAGAGATATGCTTAGTGTTCCTGGTTAACTGTTTTAAGGAATCCTTGAATTCTCCGTATTTGTAGAAGGTACTACTAAGAATAACCAAAACCTAGGACTTCCAAATAGAAAAAGTCATAGGTTATGGGTCATGGGTCATGACAATCCAATATATAGCTGTGTGCCTTACTCTACAATTACATAGTTTGAACAATGGTTTAATTATAGGTTCATAGGGCAATACCAGGCTATTGGCTCGGAGACCCTTATAAGCCTGGCCAGGAATTTCATCCATGTTCCCACAAAGTCAGCACCTGTTTTCCCTGTCCAGCAGGGACACAGTGGGATCCTGGGGGTATATTTTCTGTTTCCCATCCAGTTGTCCAGGTTCCTCTTAAAGAGGGCTAGGGAGGTACTCTGCTTGACATGGACAGGAAGTCTATTCCACATATGGGGGAGTCACTGGAACACAAATCTCTCCCACTAACAAGTTCTATTAATGTCACAGACCAGATTGAGACCTAGAGTGCGGGTTGCGTGAGTGGAGTTGGACTTACCGATATACAGCAACTCCATCAAGGCTGAGTCTGAGGCAGCCTTGTATGTCAGACACAGGTCACCTCTGAGCAGTCTGTACCAGACTGAGTAGAGGGACAGGGCTTTTAGCCTATTTGTATAGGATTGGTGTTTGAGACCCTGGATTTTCCTGGTCAGGAACCCCTCTGGTCTCTCCAACTGCTGCATGGGCTTGGCAAGGTACATGCCGGAGGGGGCATTGTACTCAATAATGGGTCTCATAAGGGAGGAGTACAGGAATGTTATGATCTCCTTGTTCCCGAATGAAATATCATTACTTATGAGATGAGCCATGTAGAACGCCTTCCGTACAATGAAGGAAACATGGTGGTCAAAAGTCGGGTCCCATGGAGGCTGCATTTTTTGCCTTTGAGAGGCTATCAACCTGGGTGCCCAAGTCCCTCATGACTAATTGCATGCTTAGTACATTGTTATTAGTGTGAATTAGTGGGGACATCATTTTCCCCAAAGGGAATAATGATGCATTTCTTGGCATTCAGTTTGAGGCCATGCTTCTAGCACCAGTCATTAGTTTGGATAAGGCCATTTTGGAGGATGTTCACATCACTGAGGGAATTTATGACATGCCCACCTTGCAGTCATCTGCAAACTTGGTCAGCCACAAACCACTGGTTTTGGCTTGCACCTCAGAAAGTATATCCAAAACAGCAGAGGCCCCAAGACCGATCCTTGGGGTAGGGCGCTTGCTACGGGTCTACTACTAGAGTTGGCTTCCCTTATTTTGACTGAGTGGGCTCTATCAGTGAGCCAGTTAGCTACCCATATGGTAATATATGGGTTGATGCCTAGCTGGGAGAGTTTATCTATTATGTCTGAGTGGGGAATAGTGTCAACGGCTTTGGATAAGTCAACGTAGGTGGTGTGCACTGTCTTGTACTCATCCATGGCTTTGGTGACTGTTTCGAAGAAGATGACTAGGTTTAACAGGCATGAGCTCCCTTTGGAAAAACCAAACTGTGTGGGATCAAGTATTTGGAGGTTGCCAATGTCCTTGTTTATAAGGTCCATGATAATGCGTTCCATGGCCTTGCAGATCAGGCTAGTTAGGCTGATGGGCCTATAATTGCCTTAGTCGGTGGACGCTCCACCTTTGTGCAGAGGGATGATAGTGGCTGTCCTCCATTCTGCTGGGATGAAGCCAGTGCACAGGCTTTGGTTGAATAGGGTGCTTAGTGGTGCTGAGAGCTCTTGCCTGAATTCATGTACGACACAGCGAGGGATATTGTCGGGTCCCATGGAGGCTGTATTTTTTGCCTTTGAGAGGGCATTAATAACCTGCTCCCTGGTGATGAGGGGAGGGGTGCAGGTGATGGGGATGTCCTGGTTTGCTGATGGGGAATGGGGGGGTGAAGTTTTCACTGAACTTTTCTGCCAGCAGGTTGGCTATATCTATGGTATTTATGTATGTTATTCTTGACCACCAATTCAGAGCAGATCTGGGAGTTACCTTTCAGACTGTGGACATATGCAAAGAATGCCTTGATATTGTCCTTAGTGGATATGGCCAATTTGGACTCAACGTTAGCCTTAGAGGATTTTACCAGTGACCTTATTTTCTTGTTCAGACAAAGCAGAGATTGCTTCCAACTTGACACCTGCTTCTTCTTCATCCTGGACAGCAATTTTTTTCCTTTTATTATTAGAGTCTGTTTATTGCTACTGTCCACCTGACAGGTTTACTCTTCCTTGAGGAAGATGACTTGGTTCTATCAGGTATTGCTGAGTCAATGCAGCTATATAGGTGCTTATATAATGTTTTGGTGTAGGCTTGGACATTAGTGCTTTATTCAGCTGAAGGGATGGTGGTTATGAAGCTGCTTATACCTGCACTCAGGAGGTTGTAGTCATCTTTGGAAAAGTTTTTTTGTTCGACCCTGGCAAGGAAAGGGGGGGGGCAGGGAAAATGGTGACTTTGAAAGTAATTGCTTTATCGTCAGATCTTACCAAGGAGGATGACACTGTATGGGTACAGTGGCTACTCATGTTGGTTAGTACCAGGTCCAGGATACTTTCACCTCTTGTGGAGGTGTTGATCAGCTGATCCAATGCATTGGCATTGACGAAGTCGAGGAATCCCTGGGCATTCGTGCTTCTTCTCTATGGCTGGGTAGTTAAAGTCACCCAGGATCAGGTTTGAGGGTAGAATCTTGATGGATTCAAGTAAGCCCAGATAGGTGAAGTCAGTCTCCTGAGTTATGGTTGAGGGTCTGTAGCTAGCTATGATTTGAATAAGTGTTTTGTCAATAGTTAAATGCAGCTGGAGTGTCTCCTTATTCGTCATACTGTTTGACCAGCCTGGAAGTGTGTATGTCTTTGATAAATATTGAAACTCCACCTCCTTTGGCTTTGTAACCCTCTGTCTGGGGTCTGAAAGTATGGTAGAACAAGTAACCTGGCATGGCTAGGGTGCTCTCTGCAGCTTTGAATCAGGTTTCAGTGACTGCACAAATGTCAGCATCTTCCAGGGTGAGGAATGCCTGCAATGAGTGCAGTTTCATGTTAAGACTCCTAGCGTTTAGCAGCATGACCTTTAAATTTTATTTAGAAGAATTTTTCACATTGGTAATTTTGTCCTCATGAATTTGCCTAAAAAGGCACTATGGGGGAACCAAGAACCTTTGTCAGAAGCCTGAAGCCCAGGGGAGACAGATGAAGGCCATCTCTGGCAAAGCATCATGGTCTGTCAATCATGTCCTCTCAGGCTGTCAGGTACTGGATCCCCTTGGAATGACACCAGAAACTAAGCCAATTGTTAAAGTCAATCATTTTCTGTTTGTACTGAGGCATCATTCTGGGTGATGGTAGAATGCTGCTTAAGGCTAGGGACATACCTGCCTGGGACACATATTCAGTGAGCTCAATCATGTCTCTCTTCATATAGTCCAGGAGGTATGTCTCAAGTCAGTCACAACAACTTCGACTATGAAAGAGTCGTAATAGTACCTGTTGTTGAAAGACTTGAGTACGTGAGTGATATGGTGGATTCTAGCACCTGGCAATCAACTTACTGTGACTTTCCCCTTGTCTAGCCTGGTGAGGGGTACATCTGTGTGTTTCACGATAGTCTCTCCCATGATTAGCACTTTGGGTTTGCGGCTGGGCAACACAGGCATGTGTACTATTGTGTGGTGCTTGGTGTAGTGGGTTGTGATGTGTGTATGTGCTTTTGCCTCAGAGGTCTCTTTTGTTTAGGGATGTTTTTGCTGAGAACTTCCACATATGTAGGAGTGTACTGTACAGGTGTGGGTGGTGTTAGAGGTGTGGTTTTTGTGCAGACAACCTTCTCAGTGTCAGATATACTGGTTTGTGACTGAGACAGCAAGGATTCTATGTTCTTAATGTAACTGCATGTCTCACATATTGTGCTCCTAGATGGAAGAAGAAGAGGGTTGTCCATGTACATGAGGCAGTTGCTACACTGTCTCAGGATGCCCATATCAACAAGACTAGAAAGAGAAACCACAGGAAATTGTCGGTCCATGGTTGTCAGAATCTGTGGAAGAGAGGTAAAGGATGGCAGAGTGGGTACTATCAGAACAGAATACCTATAGGTGTGAGTAGGGCTGGATAAAATCACAGTAGTTGCAAGGGAGGGTGTCAGTTACATAGGACTCCTGGTAAGGGAAAAGTTCAACTGAATTACCTCACAATGGGTTAAAACAATGCAGCAGCAGGGCACAACAAGCAAACAAGTGCAACACCCTGCAAACACAGGGTATAAATACCAGAAAAGATGGAAGAATTTAGAAGCTCGAGTTACTACCCAATCCTTATAGCCCCTGCTCTTTTAAGCAATCACTCGTGCTAGAGAAGGTCAGGCAACCCTGCTACTCTAACAGCAAAGACAAGAGACTACCAGCAGAAAATGGCTGCCAGAAACACTGGAAACTCAACAAGCAAAACAACCAGGCCTGGATAACAGCAGGCCTCTATCCAGAATATGCTACCTGACTAGAACACAGAAATCTCACAGAAAAGCACAGATAGAGCACTCACAAACAGAAAATACAACTTTCAGCATGAAAAAGCAATTTACAGTTAAGTAATTCAATAAAAATGCAATTACAGTAATGAAACACTATCTAGCAATGAAAATACAGTTAAAACAGTATAAAACAGTACAAAAATGCAGTGAATCAGTAAAAAAAGCTTTATAACAGTGCAAAATGTAGTAGATTAGCTGTATAGCACAACTGTAAGCATTAAGAAGTGCATTGCAATGAAATAAATGTAAGTATATGGTGAGATTATGGCACTAGTCATGGATATTACAAAGAAATTATGTCATCGGGCATACATAATATGGAGAAATTATGGTATCAATTAAAATACTGAGAAGCTATAGCATCAGTTGTGGCTAATATGGACAGGTTATGCCATCAGTCTAAGCAAATATAGAGCGATTATTACATTATCACAGCTAATGTGAAAAGGATATGGCAACAGTCATGGGCAATATGGAGAGGTCACAGTAACTGTAGATAGTATGATGAGGTTACAGCATCTTCTTCTTCTTTTGGCTTTTTCCTGGTTAGGGGTCGCCACAGCGGATCACCAGTCTACTCATGACTGGCAGTGGAGTTTTACAGTGTCGAGTTGCCAGCCCGGCGCCCAACCTTCCACAGAAGGCACACACTCACATCTAGGGCAAATTTAGAGTGTCCAATCCACCTACAGCATGTCTTTGGGATGTGGGAGGAAACCGGAGCACGCGGAGGAAACCCATGCAACCACAGGGAGGACATGCAGACTCCACACAGAAGGCACCCCAGCCAAGGATCGAACCGGAGAACCTCTTGCTGTGAGGTGGCAACGCTAACCGCTGCACCACTGCGGCCGCCCATATGATGAGGTTACAGCATCAATTATAGCCAATACATTCAGATAATCACTACTACCTTGAAGATGTTATGACATCAGGCATGGGTAATTTGGAGAAGTTATGACAGTAATCATAGCTAATATGAAGAGGTAATGATACTGATCATAGCTAATATGGGCAAAATATGGCATCATACAAAGAAAATATGGGGAGGTTATAGTCATGGCACTTGTCGTGTATGTAGAGAACCACATTAATGCCTTTCCAGCTTATGTCGAAGTGTTAAATAGGCAAAACTTACTCTGTGAAGTAAGACCATGGTAAAATGATAAAAGAAAACAGGCAACTACTTGCAAATACAAGAACAGACCAAGATCAGGAATAGCAAAGTACTTAATAGCCTATGATGGAATTAAAAATCAGAATGAAAATATAGTGTGGGAAGATAAAAAAATAGACTGCAACAAGAAAAAGAAAACTGCACGGTAGGGAGGTGGGGACAAAGCAAGAACATACAAAAATATGAGAATAAGTATACTTAGTGAGACGAATGGAGGGAGAATCCTCGACAATACAGAAAATATTTAGGGATGCCTTATATGTGGTTGATGACTAGACTATCTGATTGCAAATAACTAACCACAGCTGGTCTACACAGCTTGTTAACATAGCTCATATAGCTAAAATTTAGACAAAGTGGAACTGTCATGTATGCGAGACTGCTATGAACTGTTCTGGTGATTTTTTTTCCCTCACTGCTGTATAACCATGACGTTAATGTATATACACTAAGGGAGCCTGTGTGGCAGGGCTTGCCACCCACACAGGGCATCCAAGGGTGTTATTCCCAGCAAAAATGTGCTTATTTATCTCTGTGGGTAGGTAGGTCCTCTAGTGCCACAATCAGATGGTATCAAGCAACCTTTTTCAACTCACAACACATTAACTGTTCATCGGGAGAAGCAAGAATCAAATGCTTTGCTACTTCAGGAGTACAAAATGAGGAAAACCATAAAGAGCTGAATGAGCAGCACTGTTACTCATGACAGAAGGACACTGCAAAAGAAGGTTGGATGAGCGAGGAGTCACTGCTGATTCCAAGCTGTCACTGTAGACGACTGATGGCTTACTTCCAATGTCACCACTTCAGTTCAAGAAAGAGTTGCTGAAAGGTCAGTAGGTCAGTCTGCGTTGCATTCATCTGTTATGATAGACACAGAGTTCAGTCTTATGATGGAATTCTGATTACATAATGTCATCAGTATGCTGCCGGGAACAAGCTGGAATGTTTAGAGTGGTACGTATAATTGTAAAACAATTTCTAAGTTTACACAGAGGAAAACAATATATTCTGCACTGCTCACAGAAATTAATGGTAGCTGCTGCCTACGTTGTGCTTGATTTACAAGCAGAGTGAAGTTTTCAACCTTCTTTAGTTATGAGCTCTACAAAAATGAATGCTGAGTGCACCAGCAATAAATGTTAACAGACTACTGTGGAGGTGAATGGAAAGATTTTATGCAACGCTATCCACTAAGAAAACAATTCATTTCTGGCACCAAGAGGTCTCTGTTGCTTACAGTAGTTACTAAACACAGTAAGAGCATGCCAATATACTGAGACGGTTTGACTGCTGGAGCCGTAATGAGTTTGCTGATTGATTGTTACTATCTGGGTGGACCAGGCTGTTAATGTAACAAACTACTTAGAACCAATCAGTGAATATAAGGGTTTAAATTTTTTTACAGAGAATGCAATTTAAAGTGTTTGAAACAGTCACTTGTGGGGGTAAGACAAGCATCTCTATGGCTGTTGAGTGCTGATCGTTTTCTTAAACATGTATTACTGTGGCAGCAAACATACTGACATTGATTTGTTCCAGATTAACAAGCAAGACAGTTATGATGTAGCATTACCACGTGTCCAAGCTCTGCATTCATACAGACATGAAATATCATACAATTGGGTTTATTAGATTATGATATGAATACCTGTTCTCATAGTTACCAAAAGTTATTTAACATTTTGGAGTCATTCCTAATGCCATTATGCATTAAATATGAAGTTTTAGATATGGAGCATATTGAGAATTTTTCCAGAAAATAGGATTCCGTTCCCTTAAAAAGAAGAGTAAAAATAATGCGATTTTTATGTAGATGTAAATCTTACCAAGAACCACCTTGCAAATTTTTACAGCTGATGTTTACAACCAGAGCAGATTTGATACTGAATAGCATTTTATACTGCCTATTTATCACTAAAAAGTAATTAACAGCCCATCTCAATATCATAGAGGGACATAACCTTAATTTGATTGACAGATTAGGTGCCGGAGGACACTTGGCTAAGGGTGTGTGTGTGAGGGGGGGGGAATGCTGAAAAGGAGTGACAATTGTCTTCTCATCAGTTCTAAAAGGGAGACCAGATTACTGCCAATGATGAGGATGTCTCTGCTGATGGGGGCAGTGCTGTGATCACAATGGAGGATTTCCCTACATGTTTGGAATTGAGGGAGTTGGAGCAAACGTATGATACATCCAGTGATGCGTGTAATGTTAATATCTGTCTTCAGTTAGGATTAGCAAGAATCCCATGTATATGGCTGTGTGGATAGCACCATACCAGGATGTCCTCCTCTCACCAGAGCTTAGATGGTCTCTCCTGTTCTCCCCTCCAGGATTATGGTACAAACGGGCAAGTTGGATGGATGATTTCAGAAAGTAGCTGATGGCACATAGCTACAAAGAACACCCAACACATACATGAAGAAACATAAGTAAATAAATAAATAACCAAACAAACAAAATAAAGTCAGGCAATTGCCACCTGTATATCAGATTAGCATAGATAATATTACTAATTAATATACAAGACTAGTATCATAGGTTGGTACTAGGCTATTGGCCCTAGGGCCTATACTAGCCTAGCCATAACAATTCCCTGAATATTCTTCCCACAATATTTACTTCCCTGGACCCCTGTCTAGCAGGGTGACTGACGTGATCCCTGGGGTGAATTTCCCATCTCCCATCCAATCATCAAGGCTCCTTTTGAAGAGGGCCAAAGTTAAAATAGTAAAAGTATGGCCTTACCCAAAGTTAAGTCACCATTTAAATACAGATCATAAAGCCAATGTTTACTTACTCCTCACATCTGAAGTACTGTCTATTCCTTAGCACTTACATTATGTGCTAAAATATTTTTAAAGACAGGTTTTCCTAGAAGCATCCTGATTCAGGGATGATAATGAGCTGTTAACACTTGGGCAGTAAATAAGCTTGGGAGGAGGTTGTAAATTAAATACACTGAATAGTAAAATATCTTATGGGTAGTTATAACTTCAGCAATAAATCAACATGAGGAGAATGTAGAGGTAGCAGTCAAGGATAATGGGGTGTTTAGCCTCACCTCCAGAGGAACAGAGTACATGTAGTAGTTGCATACCTTTC
The DNA here is from genome assembly GCF_019279795.1 of Protopterus annectens. Taxonomy (NCBI): domain Eukaryota; kingdom Metazoa; phylum Chordata; order Ceratodontiformes; family Protopteridae; genus Protopterus; species Protopterus annectens. The sequence goes on along the minus strand of NC_056733.1, from coordinate 308,310,313 downwards.
AACCTCGTAAAACACAAAAATCTGGACAAAGCCATAAATAATGGGGGACAAAGGCCCAAAAATAGGTTATCTTTTTAAATGTTGCTATTACAAATTTTGAAAGTTACTAGAATAACAGGTTTTGCATTACGATGAATTTTCTGAAGTGTATGAAGTCTGAAACTCAAATGTCTGTCATTATTTTCTGACTTCAGTCCTCAATGATTTACCAATAATTTGCAAGAAAACCAAAATTTTATGAGAAATAGACCAAAAATACGAGGCAAAAGTCTGGACAGTCTGCAAAAATCTGTACAGCTGAGGGGTATGAGTAGTTGTCCTTACTCTGTAGGCCATCAGTGAGGTATTCAATGGGACTCAGCATTAATTCAATGAACAGACAGGAAAATAAATATAGATGCTAGACTGAGAGCAGACGAAAGTTACTAAGACAAGAAAGGGGGTGGGTACCATTTAAGGAAAAGTTAGAAGAGGAGGGTCTGATTTTCCCTGGTCATGAAGTGGAAGGAGGAGGAGGACACAATCCAAGCCTGAAAAACCTAGTAGAAGAAATTAAATGAAAATGAGAAATACTGGAGATGTTTTTGGATCTAAACAGAAGGATTATTCATTCTGCTTTGCTCTGTGGAAGTTTTACTTCACTGACAGAGTGCTAATTAAGTAGAATTGGCTATAAGATAGAGTGCTACAAAGTAAGACAATGACATCCTTTAAAAGGGCACAAGATAATTGGAAAACAGTCAAGTCAAGGGGTGAAGAGGTAGTTACAGGAGGCTGACTGCAACACTCTGGCAGGAAGGACAGTATCAGCCTTCATCTGCTATTGTAAATATGTACATAGAAATGTTACTACACTACAAACCTCTATGATCTGGATTATGACTGAAAATGTTCTACAGTGGCTCCGAAAATTTACCCAGAAAAGAAATCAATTATACTTCAAAAGGTAGTAAAGCTAATATGAAATGTGCAAACATTTTTAGTGAAACTTCTTCTGGGGGTAATCTATTATCCGAAATGAAAAATTGAAATGGTTTCCAATTGTTAACGTGATCTTAAAAAGTTATATTTCTTGGTGTTTTTATGATATCACTCATTCACAGAAAAATAATATATCTTATTCTTCAAGTCAGAAAAAGGAAGGAAGAAAGGAAGGTATTCAGAATTACGGCTGTTAGTACATAAAGCCCTCAAGGGCTGACTACAGTGACATGGTCCCAGAGAAGAATACACAATAATGTTGTAGTTAATGCAATGAAATATACCATCCACAGAATGTGCATGTCATCCTCAGCTAAGAAATGTGATGGCCTGCTTTTAACAGTAAAAGGTATGGTTTATTTTTATGTGGGACAGCTGCTGCTGATGATAAGATTTAGAACCTACATTCTTCATAATCCTTGAGAGAGTCTTGTGTCATGTACCACAGAAAACACACACAAAAGTGCCCACAGAAATGTTAGGGTGGGGTAAAAGCAGTTGTTCATTACTGACATGACTGTGTACTCCAGGGGAACAAAATACCACACAAAGAGAAGCTTTCCTCAAAACAACTCAAGCACAGCTGTACCGCATTATAATTGCACAGCATTCAGCTTGCTTCTTCTAGTAACACCATAACAGTAAACTAACTCTTCTGGGTGTATTACAGTACTCAGAAAATGGAAACTGTTATGTCATCAACCGCAGCAGCCTATAATTTATTTCCAGTACTCTGATGATGGATAAGGTTGCAATAGAATACAAATTCCACCCCTCCAAAAAAATAAAGCAAAATAAAAAAGTTGATGCTATGCAAAAGTAAACTTTTACTGTTTCATTACCATGGTGAAAGTGAATAATTTCTGCAGAATGTAACTGCACCTGCAGACATAAACACAGTATATCCTTTACCACCTTTCATATGAAGGACAGAAAAAAAAGACACAGAAACAAGCAATTAAAGACAGAATAACTAAGAAGAAAGGAACATCTTGTGGGAAATATAAATCTGAAAGATCCAAGCTGAATAATTCTAATTGCAGGAGTTTTCAGAAAAGAGCTGTTGATGAATACAGATCATAATGGTTTGTCACTGAGACCACAAGATTGAGCCTTACAGCTAGGAATATGGCCAACATTACAGCCAGAAGGAGACTAACTGGCTATACCAGGCTACTGAGAAACACAAGCCTTTATTAAGGTATGGCATCTTGGATACCATTTTAGCACACACTAACCAAATGAAGGAAATGGTCTGGGACTCATAACATCTGTTATTTTAGGATGGCTGTATGAGTCTGAGGTCAGCTTTATGTGGCCAGTGTTTTCAGCCCACATTTCAGACTGCAGTACTGCACAGGATCTTATAACACATTAAATACATGCAATTCTTGTTTTCACAGATACACATGGCAACGTCACCAATTCCTTCACATTACACCCCTCCCTTTTAACACAAAGATTCACACTTATTCCAGAAGACAGTGTGCTTAAACTACATATACAGAAACCATCTACTACTTTAATACATTATGCATTTCCAAACTTTATGGCACACTGCATCGTTACAAGAACACTATTCATTTCAAAACCACAGGTTTCAAACGTGACAACTTTCTTCTTCCCAATGCATGAGTATTTCATTATTCCGTTTTGTACTGTCATTCAGTGATTCATATTTAAAACCAAAAGACTTTAATGGTACAACATTGAGCAGCAGATTTACAAAATACAATTCAGTACTTTTCAGTCCCTGCAGACATCTCTATAACTTTCCAGCATTCTCAGTAATCCACCTTATTTTGAATATTTAAGAGATTATGAAGTTTATTTTCCTATGGACAATCCTGCATGTGGTTCAGGATTCAAAAGAGCAGTTCTTCACTCACTGACTTCTGTTTCTGGAAAAGCCTCTGTACATATCAACTCAGATTCTCTCTAGATACTTCTCAATTAATCTCTTAAATGAATGCTTCTTTTACAGCACTCCATTGGTCAATATCCTTTTGGGGCATGCTTGATTGAACAAATGTCTCTGGTGACTTCTCAGCAACCTTCCAACTTTAGCATGAGCAATGAAATATTGTGGCTTCTCACAATTCTTAAACATGTCTCCTTCTGTTTGCTTTTCTGTGGGACTTTGCTGCACACTAACTCTATCCACCTCTTTCTATATTGCTCTTTTGTCACAGTAGAACTGTTAGGCTAACCTGACCAGTTTTTCTTGTACCGATATCATATTTTCAGCTAAAAGTAAGGCAGTCTACTATATGAACGTCAGTCCTTTAATAGCTGAGCTGGTGAAATATATCATATGCACCTTATAAGCAACATTTCTATTTGCAAAAAAAGCTAAATATATGTCTGTGTAACAGTCACTATTAATGCTACGAGAACTTTTGGATCATTGGAATGTGGAAGATACATGCTGAAATTCTCATTCTTTTGAATATTTCATGAATTCCATGGAATCTTAAAGTAAATATGATTTACTTGGAATCTGCAAGTGTAGCACATCAATGCAGTTTTACACTGGCTTTAATAATAGGATTAACAGCTGGTGTTCATTGCAGGTCGATCCAGTATATATCAGCCTGGGATGAGAAGATAGACAGCCTTACTTGTTTTGGAATGGGTAGCACTGTATCTCTTATTTAAGGGATTTGCATAATTGCAAAAGCCTTTGCTGGTTCCATATTGCTTTTTGTAGGCAGAGTCCATCTAATGAACATCCAGCTTAGTAAATCCTTCAAATCCTAAACTGGACCACATTAAGCTGAGTCATCTCAGTACCAGAGTGTTAATAATTAATCTCAGATGTTGAGACACTACTGCATTTGGAGCCTTTCCATGTATGGATGGTCACAAAGATTTGGTTTAAATGTAAAGACGCACTCCTCCCTTACCTGGGTTTATGTTTACGATGACTTCAGACCTCATGGAGACTGCAGTGGTTTCTGTGTATTTGTCAGGGACCACTTTTCAGCTAGACTAATACCCAGAGACCCTCAAGCTGAGTTCCTTGAATTTCAGTTTACCATGAGCAAAATGAATCACCAGTTTATAGAATTCTAGACAGCACCCTCTATGTCTCCAAACAGGTAACCCTTTGAAATGTCAAGACCTGTATAACTGAGTCTCATAATGCTGAGACTGAACAGCCTTAAAAACTGACTATATCAAGTCCGAGATGGCCATTTCTCTGAATATTCCATTTTCTCTGATGTATAGAAATCTTAAAGTTAGTATATATAATTTTGGTGGCTGCAGGGGGCTTCCCCCTGCAAAAAAAATAAGTTTAAAAGTACAAGATAGATGTTCGATAGTCACTCTTTTGCAATTTTGGTGTCCCCCCTCAAATACGTTGGCTGTTAGTGTTCAGTGGGCCAACATTTCTAAATGGAGCCATCCAAATAATCATACTAAAATTTAGGAAGTTTTAGAAAAAAAACTCCTATGAACAATATACAAGCGACTTCAACTACACAGTTGTAGACTGGAGCAGACATACCTCTAATGCAGAGTATACCCAGAGGTTTCTTTAGCTGATAAGTAGAAACTTTCTGCACCAAAGAGTGAAGCCACTAAAGGCCAAAATACTCTGGATTTGGCCCTCACTAATATTGCCACTCTGTGTTCCACTTCTTTAGTCTCTGCTTTTCTGTTTAGGACAGACCACAAATTCATGACATTTACTCTCAAATCCACATCCCCTTGTAACCAATGTCTCCATGCTTAAGGACTTCAAGGGGGAGAACTTTATAAATATCACTACCATAGACATAAACACAACAGCTTATTTCACTGAGGAGCTTGTTGCCCACTTTGACAGAAAGCATACATCAGTCTCAACTAAATGAACTGGTACAATTTAAAAACTACCTACCCCCCCGACATCAAAAACATGAACTTTACAATGAGAGAAAAAAATCCTTAAACTGTAAATTAGAATGAAGATAGTATAAAAATATTACCAAGAAAATGAAAAGCTCCATAAGAACTAGTAAAGTAACTCATGAATTGAGATTAGCTTTTGAAGAAAGTATGGCTACAAATCCTTCTTTAGTTATGTTATAAAACTAAAGAATAAAGCCCAGCATTGCTCTGAATTTCTCATTATTTGGTCCACCACTCTGACTCACATTACAAATAAACTAACAAATTCTCTGCAAAGTTCATTCAAGAAACTGCTATTCCAAAACCACTCATCCTAGACTCCATTACCCCGTATTATTACCAACAATCATGTTAATGTTATCTAAAACCAAAAACACTTCCTCCATGGGTTTTGATAACATGCATTGCTTTTTTATTAAATGATGTTAAAGAGGCCTCAGTGAAACACTCCTTAAAATTGTTTAGCCTAAGCCTAGCTAGAGTCATACCTCGCAAATGTCCAAAAGTTCACAGAGTCCACATTTTTGTCTCATATTTTTGGCCTATATCTCAAAATAAATCCTGTGGTTTTCTGGGAACTCACAGAGAATTGAAGTTATTAAACAGTCACAAATGTTTGAGTTTCAGACTTTGTATCCTACAGAAAATGGATATTAATGAAAAACCTGTTATTATAGCAACTAAATTTGCAAGAACAATATTTAAAATATGTCCCTCATTTTGAACCTTTATTCCCTTTTCCACCTCCCCCCCCACACATTATTTTCAGCTTTGTCCAGACTTCTTGTTCTAAGAGGTTGAGAGGTATGGCTACAGGATGTGTACCCAAATTCTGGTGCACTGTTGCAGTCATAAGCATAACTGGCCCCACCAAGTGATGAGGGAAAAAAAAAAACACTTCATTCACTGTAATAAGCTCACCGATAAGCCAAATGTATATGCTGCCCCCTCCTCCAGCTCTTGTATTGAAGTGAAAAAAAAAATGTAAATTCCTCCTACAGGCACATCAAACAGGTGGCCAGATGATTGAGATGCCCCCCTCCTGACCAGCCATTCTGGTCCTGGTTCCATGTGCCTGTCCCCAAGCCTCCTTCCACATAATTGTGTAATTTAAACTACTGCAAACTGTTTGCTACAACCTGTGGGTCGTTAATGAATGTTACATGGATACTGGAACAAAATAACATTGAAACTCCTATGAATTCTGTGAATGATATTCAACATACATTAAATACATACAATCTCTGAACTTAAATAGATTTGTTCCATCTATAATCCATGGTCTTCCTCATATTGTGTAATAAATTTTGTCTTCTCTTGGATTATTGTTAGAATATGGCATGCACACAGATAAGTCTCTAACTTCTAGTTTAATTTGTGTTGACATTTCTGGTCATTATTAACATGTTCTCCTCCTTTCCTCCCTAGGCCAATTTAAAACTAGACTCAAACAACATCTGGCACTAAACTGGCTTTGTCACTGCAACAAGCCTGGCTAACTCTCATCAAGAATGTGAAAAATCTATAAATCAGATTACTGTTGAATTTACCTCTGATTGTCACCAGGGAGTAACTCTAACCTGTCAAACTTGTCTATTCATGTTTGCTTATGTATTCTTTGTCAATACCATATTTGTAATATGTTTTTCATTGTTTCTATTGTATCTGCTTACCTTGGAGCTTTTCTCCCCGGGCCTCTGCTGAAAATGGACATGAATCCAGTCGGACTATCCCAGTCAACAAATGTAAAATAAATAAAAATAAAATAAATGTTCTGTTTTCTTTCTTTATACTTTACTATTCCAGAATTTGTGTGTCTTTCGGCTTTTCCCAGTTAGGGGTTGCCACAGCGGAACTCCAGTCCGCTAATGATTGGCAGTAGAGTTTTACGTGCTGGCTTGCCGGGCCTAACGCACAACCTTCAACGAAGGAACGCCCGTTCATGCATGTCGCCACAAAGAAGACGCTCTAACTGAGAATCGAACGGGCAACGTCTAACTGTAAGGCAACAACGCTACCGCAGCACCACCACCGCAGTCACTTTACTATTCCAGAATATGACCCACATATCCTTCCGATATTTCTTTCCTTAGCCAATTAAGAACCATTAATTCATGTGTTTTAATTCAGCTACAATATAGAGCTGGCTTACTCTTTAAAATATAGTTGCATTTCTTTCTTTACAATATACTTTGGCTATGAACAACTCTTTACTGTAACATCCTGGAGCTTTCTCAACTTTTTAACACTCTAAGAATAGTGTTGAAAAAAGTTTCTTTTTCTTTTGCCTGTGAGCAACTGTGGAATTACAACTGTAACTGCTACACTTTCCCCAAGCAAATTCTCTGGTTGTTACAGTAGATTTACTAGATGAATGCCTTTGCATGCCTAGTTTATACTTCACACTTAAGTCATCATTCCGTACTCAACTGCAATGTTTTGCAGTCATGGTAATGCTTCCTTCTGAATGGGTTTCTAAGATTGTTCTGCAGCACTGTATGGCCATTAACAAAGATATACACACACACACACACACACACACACACACACACACACACACACACACACACACACACACACACACACACACACACGAGTCAGAACATCAACACTGTGACAGCAGAGTGGTATACAAAATACTCATGCACATAAACAAAATTACAACTACAAGACTAACATTGTCCACAACATTTCCATGTACTTATAAGACATATAAAATGCGTTGGAGATTGACAGGTGTTTGACATCAACAATCTCAGAGATAGGAGACTAGGCCCTTTCTCCTTGGGATTTTGCAGTCTTGGAATTAGTATATACATATATATTTAGCAGGGTGTGTGGGGGGTGCAGGGTGGCTTGTCCCCCTGAGAAGATGATGTTAAAGTAACATGGAAATGTCATGACAGTATTTACAGAGGGTTTTTACACTAACTTTGCAGTTAGTCTTAATAGATCGAAGTGGGGGGGGGGTCTCCATAGAATCCAGGAAGGAGCTAGCTGAAGTGAAAGAAAAAAATGGATAGTGCTGCTAGAAAATGACAGATTCCTTAGAGACAGGGTTAGAAGGCATCTCTGCAGACTGAGAAGGGACCCTAACTGAAAGGTATCTCTATAAGCTGCACTGGAGGAATTATGTTGAGTTTGGGAAGCTTTTATCAGGGCAGAGGAAAGTGAATCACTGTATGACATAGTCAATTGACAGATAGAGAGACTAGAATGAACAGGATTTTCTGTAAATGGTGAACTACTTTTGGAAAAAACAAAATGAGACTACAGCAGAAAGTAGCAACCCGAACTGTAAAAGTTTTGGCATTCAATAACTGGACTGCTTTGTTTCCTGGAAGAACTGTTTACAAGCCAGATGTATCATAATTTATGTTTCCCAGGTTAAAAAAGCATATATATTTAGACACACACACATACCCTAAACAAGTTCCAATAATTTCTTTAATGACAAACTTGCATTCTCAGAATAAACTTCAAAATTAACAATACCATACCTAGAAAATATCACGATAACTTGATTGTCCTCTGATTGAGGCATCTGCATTATGATGTTTACTTTTTCAATGTTACCTTTAAGCCTTCTGACATTAAAACTTAACCTGTACATCTCACTTCCATAACTCTGATTTAACACTTTCTCATTTTAAGCTTGAAGTAATTTTCCAACTTACATTAAACACAAACCTATAAAAATAATATATATAGGAAATAAAAATTCAGAGGAAAGCACATTTGAGGAGTTACTAAAATAGACATAGTTTAGGAAATCTATAAGAGAAACCACTATGGAGTAATGGTTATGGTGGAATACACATTAAATGGCATTACTGACAATTATACAATGACCCCCCCCCCCCATTAATATTCCAAAACATGCACGCAGATTGGTCAGCGTGCACGTTGTAAATCAGAGTTATAGTAATGGAAAAAGGTCCGGTCGCCCAGACTTTTTCCATTAGTATAACTCTTTTTTACACTGTCTCGCTATGTTAAACGAGTTTAACACAGCAAGACAGCTTTAAAAAAAGTAACTGAGATCTTTCTATCTCCGTTGTTTTTTTTTTAAAGCTGTCTCGCTATGTTAAACTCCTTTAACATAGCAAGACAGTTTGTGAAAAGCAACGGAGATCTTGCTATCTCCCTTGCTTCCACCCACAGCTCTGATGTACTACATAAGCATACGCATCCGCAGTACATCAGAACTGCCGCAGAATACCAGACAGCTGTGGAAGGGCAATAAGGAGGCATTATACAATGCCATTATTTAAGAAAAGTAATTATTTTTTTTCTTAAATAATGTCATTGTATAATAGCAATAACCCACTTCTGGGTGTGGGTAATGCTGGATTTACCCACGGTTGTCTTTGTTTAGCCACTCGGGCTTCGCCCTCATGACCAAACCACACCAACCATGGGTACATCCAGCATTACCCACACCCAGGCGTGGGTTATTGCTATAATAGTCCACTTTTTCTATTATGTCATTAGTGATTCACCAATGAAGTACTACATGCAGTTCTTGAAAGCCTATTTCTGCAACAGGTGGTAGTAGGCAAATTTAGGAAGGTAGTAGGATGCTATAGTGGAAAGTAAACATCACAACGTTATATAAGAGAGGGAAAAGGTGAGTTAAACTGTGCATGGCTTTGTACTAGGAGGAAACCCTCTCTTAGGACAGGTACATGAAGGGTTTTGAAACAGAGAAGCAATATTAACAGTTAAATCTTGAATGACACCTTTATCATGTAGGGCACAAAAAATAAATAGAAAGAAAGAAAAGACATAAGAAGCAACAATTAAGTATTCTCAACCAAGTAATACCAAGTGGCAAAATCTGATTAAGTGCCTGTGCGGTACGAAGGTGATATTGCTTTAGTGAAAAGAGGAGTAAACTGAATTCCTTTATGTTTTAAGACACACTGGTGACAAATGAGTAAAGTCAGTCCAAATCTTCCTGACTCAAATTCCTTTCTTACGATGAATATGCATTTTCAATAAATACTTCGTAATAGGAGGAAAATCTGGGATACCATCCATTGAAAATGTCTACCTAGAAGCCAGGTATGGTGACATCAAATAAGCGGTACCTGATGCATACAACCTTCAGTTTTAACAGCTGGAAGATGACATTCCATGTGCAGAGAATATTCAGTTTACACGGCTCCTGTTCCATTTGTAGTATATCAAACATCAGACCTAGACACTTTACAGGTTAACTAGCTATGGTTGGCAGAGGTCAGGTACTTTCTATGTAGCATTCTTCAAAATATCTTCTAATATCCACATTTCCTTGGTGGCAGGTTTTCTCTAGGTCTTCACTCTTCAGTAGCTATCTCCATACTGTGACAAACGCTTATAATGTTGTGAATTTATCACTCTATGGGCATGCTAATAAACAGTTGTAATTTACCACTTCTTGAAAGTTATTAAACCCTTGTGAGGCCTTCAGGCATTTGTTTAAAATCATCCTAATGATGCCTCTAGATATCTAATAGTACCTCTTCATGTTTTCATTAATAATTGCACAACCATGTTACCTAGAAGCTAATTAAATACTTTATCGTAAAGCTTAAAAAGTAAACAATAAAATTACAGTGACACATGACCTTTGTCTCATACAATTGGAGACATATTAAGTGATGGTGATTCACTAATTATGCATACTATCAAAGTAGTAGTTTAACCAAACCCAGACAGGATTTCTGTTAACACTGTAAAGCTGAGGCTATTAAACAACTTGGTGTTTATATATTTTTAGTAAGAACAAAGTTCCTAGAGGTATGAATTTTTTTTCTGTGAGTTCATGACTTGATTTTGCCAAAAGGCTCACTGGAAGTTACAGTACCACCTTATTGCACTTGTAGGCTGGCATAGCACAATATCACATTCCAAGGCAAAAATCAAATTATCTGCTGGCAAAAAGTCATTAGCTGAGGACATACAAGTGACAAGTGGCATACTAGAGCATAAAATACTGGACGGCAGCAAGGTAGCAATGCTGTATGTCATTTGAGCAGTGAACTATGCAGCTTTCATAACTTTCATGACTTCCCATAAAGGTAGTATAACTCACTTCTTCAAAATACCTCATGAATGTGACAAAAATTTATTTATTTTATTTTACATTTGTTGACCGGGCTAGTCCAACTGGATATATGTCCATTTTCAGCAGAGGCCCGGGGAAAAAAGCTCCACATCAAAAAAACATTAACTGCAGTGGTACAATTAAACAAACTAGTGAAAAACATTTAGTTACATACATAGTATCAGGAATGTAAATACAATACCAAAGGAAAACATATATAGAAAGGTTGTTTATAATAGGAGAGGTTTTCCTCAAGGATAAAAGATCTTTAGATGCTTATAAAAGTGTTAGGTTGTTAGGTGAGAAGTGAATATTATGGGAACAAAAGTTAAGTCTGGAGGAAGAGAACAGTAAAGTAGGTAGACACACATACAATGTTAATCAGGGTTAGTGCAGGGGCAGGGCCACTGAAGTAGGTAGACACACATACAATGTTAATCAGGGTTACTGCAGGGGCAGGGCCACTGAAGTAGGTACACACACATACAATGTTAATCAGGGTTAGTGCAGGGGCAGGGCCACTGAAGTAGGTAGACACACATACAATGTTAATCAGGGTTAGTGCAGGGGCAGGGCCACTGAAGTAGGTAGACACACATACAATGTTAATCAGGGTTACTGCAGGGGCAGGGCCACTGAAGTAGGTAGACACACATACAATGTTAATCAGGGTTAGTGCAGGGGCAGGGTCACTGAAGTAGGTAGACACACAAACAATGTTAATCAGGGTTAGTGCAGGGGCAGGGCCACTGAAGTAGGTACACACACATACAATGTTAATCAGGGTTAGTGCAGGGGCAGGGCCACTGAAGTAGGTAGACACACAAACAATGTTAATCAGGGTTAGTGCAGGGGCAGGGCCACTGAAGTAGGTACACACACATACAATGTTAATCAGGGTTAGTGCAGGGGCAGGGCCACTGAAGTAGGTAGACACACATACAATGTTAATCAGGGTTAGTGCAGGGGCAGGGCCACTGAAGTAGGTAGACACACATACAATGTTAATCAGGGTTAGTGCAGGGGCAGGGCCACTGAAGTAGGTAGACACACATACAATGTTAAACAGGGTTAGTGCAGGGGCAGAGCCATTGAGTTTTGAGGTGAATTTTGAGTTGAGATTTAAAACTTGGAAGTGAGGAAATTGCAGTAAGCTTTTCAGGAAGAGAGTTCCAGGTTTTCCCAACTGTGTTAGAGAACAAGGAATTACCAGCCATATTGTTGGATTTAGTAGTAGCGTAAGCTTTGAAGATTACTGTAAGGGGTAATAAGGATAGTGAGTATGGGAGTTTTAGAGGGTTTGTACAGGATTTTGTGAGCTATTGTAAGTTGATGAAATTGAATCAAATTCTGCAGTTCAAGCCATCCTAAGTGTTTTAGGTTTAGGCAGTGGTGGGCTCTAAATGTAGAGCCAGAGGCAAATCTGGCAATATTATTGTATGCAACTGCAAGTTTGCTGTAGTTACTTTTGGACAGATAAGTGTAAATAGGGGAGGCATAAAGGAGAGTGGAGATAAGATGGGTATGGGCAATGGTAGTTCTGGCAAGAGGAGTAAGGAAGGGTTTAATTCTGTAGAGGGAGCCCAGTTTTTTGTTGACTATTTTTATTTATTTTACATTTGTTAACCGGGATAGTCCAACTGGATACAAGTACATTTTCAGTGGAGGCCTGGGGAGAAAAGCTCCAAAGATACATATGTGCAGACATACAGACAAATTTCATAATGCATTTCAATTATATACAGTGAGAGTATTTAATTGAGCACACATATTAAGTATATGCCAGTGACATCAACAATGATCAATAGCTGTACAAACAATAATAAAGTACTCTGACTATCAAAATTCACATCTAGTTTTATAGTGTTGTTAACATGAGTATGAAAGTTTAGGTTATTGTCTATCTCAACTCCAAGGAGTCTGGTTGTTGCATCAGGTGATATAATCGTGCAGTTGTTTGATTTTATTGCGAAGTGTAGAGGAGTGGATTTTCGGGTGGGAGAGAAAAGTAAGAGTTTTGTTTTATTGGGGTTCAGGATTAGGCATCGTGTTAAGAACCATGTCTCAACAGTTTGGAATACCTGCTGGGTGAGGGTGAACAGTGCAGAGGAAGATGAGGATGAGCAAATTAAAGTAGAATCATCTGCATATTGTATGCAGGTGGCTTGGGGAATATTAGTATGAAGGTCATTAATGAAAATAGAAAAAAAGGAGAGGGCCCAGGATGGAGCCTTGAGGGACACCAAGGGTAATAGGTAGGTGGTTGGATAAGTTATTGTCCCAATGCACTGCCTGTTGCCTGTTGTGAAGATAGGATTAAAACCATTTTACTGAGCTTGTGTGTAGTGTAAGGGATTTTAGTAAATGTATCAGTAACTGGTGATTAACCATGTCGAAAGCTTTAGATAAGTCTATAAAGAGGGCTGAGGTAAGAATATTGTTATTACGATTTTTATTAATGCAGTCAGAGAAGGATAGGAGGGCAGAGGTGGTGCTATGGAATGGTCTAAAACCATGTTGATGGTTAGCTAGTAGATTGTTATTTATTAAGTGATTGAGGAGTTGATGTGTATGCATCTGTCAGAAAAATATGTATTAATGTGTGTGCTTAATACTAATTAGAAACTAAATGAGTTAACACATTTTTCATTCTATTTTATATGCACAATTTTATATACAGCTTAATTTTATATGAGACTAAAAGATGCTTTTGAAACTGCAGTGTGCTTTCTGAAAACTTGCAAGATGCCCTCTGACCTAGTAATTGCTAGCACAGCAATATTCATGTTTATGCCTTTTGGAAATATACTTGAGAAGCAGGTGATTATCTGCTAGGTCAGGAAGCAATGAATGAACAATGCCATATTCTATAATGTAATGATTTTGAACAATTAGCTCTGTTCGAAGTATGAGAACATGCACAGCTGCAGAAAGAAGAGATAAAACAGACAAAGGACGGTTGGAGAAATGAACTGCAATCTATACTTGCTTTGTGCTCAAATTAGCCATAGTACCTTGAATGGTAACATTGCATATATCTAACCTGTGGTAGCCAAGGCCAAGTTGTTTTTCTTAGGAAGTTACTCACAAAAATTGATAGTACAAGCAGAAAATTATATAAACAAGCACTACGAAATGATGATGTTAAAACTTGTGATTTACTACGTCAGCTTGGTAGGCAATGTCTTATTAGAAAATGTATAAAAATGCTTGCATTTCCTGATTCTAGTCAGACAAACTCTGTATTAGCACGTTTTTGTCTCCTTGCTGCAAGATTAAAGTGCCTTAACCTGAACTAACCATGTATTGATAATTTTTAAAGTATATTTTTCCTTTGACAGCATCTTTCCATGATTTTGGCCAGGGGGGGAGAGTAAGGCTATGGGTCGATAATTTGAGAGTTCAGATGAGTTACCACCTTTGTGAAGGGGAATAATATGGGATATTTTCCATACTGATGGGATGTATCCTTCGAGAATGGTTCTATTAATCAGGATGGAAATGGGATAGACTACTGCTTTAGCTGCTATTTTTATATACTGAGCAGGCAGAAGGTCTGCTGAAGGAGACGACAATTTAAGTTTGTGGAGAAGTGCGCAAATGAGAGATGTGGGAACTGGTTTGAGTGTTGGAATAGACACATTTGAGGAAGTGGTAAGACTGGAGATACTGGGGAGCAGGTGGTTGGAAAGAGACTGGACAGTTTCAGTAAATAAGGTATTAAAAACATCTGCAACCTGTTTTGGGTTATCTTGGGGGGTGCCTGAGGGGGAAGGTGTGTCAAAGTGGCCAGGTTTTAAGAGACTATTTATACCTGCCCAGAACTTTTGTGGTTTATCTTGGTTAGTCTTTTGTAAATGAAAGTAGCAGTTTCTTTTATCTAGAAGTACGGCTTTTTTGTAATGTTTCTTAATTGTTTGAAGTTGAGTTGATCTATGGGGTCTCTAGTAGTCTGAAATTTGGCCCAGAGTTTGTTTTTAAGTATAATTTTTTTGCCTAGTATCTTTTGATTGCCAAGGGGCAGGTTAGGAGCTTTTTCTGATAGATCGTGAAGGGGCATGTGAATCAAGAATGAATACGAATTTTTCATTGGAAGTATTTTACAGCATCATCTAGAGAAAGGTGTTTTATGGGTGCCAGGTTGCAAGCTCTGAGTTCAGCTTGGAAAGAGTCAGGGTTAAAGTTTTTATTTGTTCTAACTATTCTGTAAGTTGTTAGGTTGGAGGTATCAGTTTTGTGTCTGATTAAGTAAGTTACTGCATGATCGCTTACATCATCAGGAAGGGTTCCTACTTTATATGTTTGGTGGTGACTATTTATCAGAATCCAGTCTAGTATGCTTTCTTTGTTGGAAGGTTTATTAGTTCTGGTGGGAGAGTGAATGGTTTGGGTAAAACCATGAAGGTTTAAGTGGGTGGAAGGGTGTTCTGAGAAACATGTCTTCCAGTCAATATTCATGTCTCCAAGGACTATGGTTTCATGGGGGAAATTAATGGTGAGCCAGCTAAGGATCTCATTGAGGGTATTCACGTTACTACCTGGGGGAAGGTAGATACAAATGATATAGATGGCTTTGTGGGTAATAAGCTGGAGTTTGGAGACTAGTATTTCTGCATTGCTTACAATGGGAGGTTTTTCCTGTAAAGCCGTAATTTGCATCCCTGTTTTGTAGATGATAGCTATCCCACCACCTTGTTTAGCTTTATTGTCAAGACTCAAGACATTATAACCAGGGGGGATAATCTCACTGTCATGGGTTGTAGGTTTTAGCCAAGTTTCTGATAGACAAAGGATGTCAAATGAGTTTGTGTCTAACAGAGCGTGGAGGTGGGCAGTTTTATTGCTAATACTATGGATGTTGAGATGAGCTAAAGTGAGAGAGTTAGGTGGTTTGGTGAGGATGTGGGAGCTAGAGAGAGGGTCAATAGCTGCAGTGTTATTTGGGCCTGGGTTGGGATGAATGTCACCATCTAGAAGGGACAGAAGTCATCTTTTAATTAGATTTGAGGGTTTATGGAACATGTATAGTGATTTTCTGTCTTTTTGAAAGAAGTAAGTTATATGGACCTTCCTATGAAATTTTGGTAGTAGGTAGCTGGGAGAAGATGTTATGTTAACATAGTGTTGGGGCTTAGACTGGGAAGATATTTTTGTATGTTTAGAGAGAGTGTGAGATTTTAATAAGGTTCAGGTGTTCATAACAGGTTAGAAAGTACAGTATAATAAGGCGAGGAAGAAGTGAGAATAAGAGAAGATGTTTTGAATATGTTGATATCTGTGAGGTATGCATTGTGGTAGGTAATGTGTAAGATGGGGAATAGGTGGAGTAAGACCTGGTAGGGGAGTTAGGATGAGGTAGTTGTCAACTGTGTTTTATTTAAAGAAAATGTGGGGTGTGATAGGTTGTAAGGGAGGGGGAGGGGTGAAGTATGATAGGAGGTTAAGGTGGGGGTGTGGTTAAGGCAGCATAAGTTTGGGATTACTGGGGGGTTGGTGGAATTTGGGGGCAGGGTAGGGGAGCAGAGTGAGCCCGTAGGTATAAACGTTTTTATATCCATGCTAAGCTGGCCCAGATGGCAATTTTACTCTTGCTTTATAGAATCTCCTATGTCACAAATGAAACTATTTCTGCTTGTATTTATGAGGCTGGGTAATAAACACATTTTGTTGAGTTCTATAGTGAAACTGTTGAAAAATGCCAAGTCATGAAACTGCATTTATTTACCGAACCCAGACTTGCATATCTGGCAGTTTTCAGTCATGATTCTCATAACTTATCCTATGTTCTTTTCTTTACGGATGCACATGAATGTTACAGGTGTCATTTCTAACTTTAAAGCCAAATGCATATATATTGTTGACCTCACTTTTTGAAATTGCTTCCTTCATCAAGGAAGGAAAATTTGTCACTTGCGTTTTTAACAGCCAAACCAGTGTAAACCTGCTACAGTGGTTTTCTGATGACAGCTGTATCACAATTAAAATTAACAGAAACATAAATGAAATTAAAATATTGCTAGAAAAGATGTCGGATTTTTATGTCTGCCTGTAGTGCTGACATGTGGGAAATAGTTATCAAAACTCAGACATGCTGTTGCATTTCATTAGGCAAATGAAGTCTCACATGTTTGATAATTTATAGTGTTTTCCCCTAAATCATGTGAAAAAATCATGTTTCCAAACTGTCTATTAATGTGATAGGCAAAGTTTTACAGACCTAAGTCCAAATGCACTACATGTACTCAAGGAGGTGATTTTAATTTTAATTTGTGAAATCACTCACTTGAATGACATAGCAAGTTTTTCTCTGCATTCTTCAGAAAGCTTTACAAAAATATTAATGAGTATGTCTACAGTGACATACAGAAAAAAGGCCAAATTTAGGCCCAGCATAAGGATGAAAAATATACCCTTCCCACCACCAAATGTATCTAACATCATTTCTTATAATCTGATCAGGAACAACAACAATTCAACTAATGTGGAAAATGAATCAATTTTTGTGTAACAAATTGAGATTCTGTACTCACTTTATGAAACTACCCTTTTTGACAGAATATTCTCACTGCTTCATTTCTGATGCTGTATCACGAAACAACAAAGTCAGCATTTGATTTGATGGAGGCAGTTTCTTAAGTATAGCACCGTTCAATATTTTCATCTGAAACTGGCAATACTGACATGTCCTTAGAGTATACAATGATTGTGACAGGAGTCATTTTTCAGATCCAGAAGAAAATGTTGTTTGTGTCTGAAAATAAGCTTGGGCTTCACTACACCATATCAACTTCCAGTTCATGTTAACATTTTGATACTTTCTTCACAAAGGGCAGCCATAAAACAAATACATAGGTGATTTAAATTATAAGTTCTGGAATCTACTGCAGCAATGATCATACATTTACTTCCCAAAGTGGAGTTTCCTTTAGTGAATATACCTTTGCACTGTGTCTACTCCAGAAAAACATCACACACACTAGACTAACTGAAGTTTGCTGAAATTTTGTTTTGCATTCTGAAGAGGAACCTGCCAACACTGTTATAAAACATGCATCCTTCAATGGGAAATCACTGATTTCATTCTTTTAATCACTGCTGCTTACTTTTATCATTTTATTAATCATAGAACTTTTTTCCCGAATATTTCAAATATTTCAAGTTTGACTCATGCACCTCAATAGTTTGCATGCTTTGTTTTATCTGGCTTCATGCGCAGATGCTCACAAATTCATTTGCAAAGTTATGACATTAAACTTGCAGTTGTCTGAAATCCACAGCTGAAATGAAAACTTCACAGCCCGTCTTCTTAATGCTGTAGCAGTTTATCTTTTATTTCCTCACTAAGTAAAGCTTTATCTTAAATGATGCCTGAAAAGACCAGGAAGACAGCTGCTAAAGTGATCTACTCTAGTTGCACTAGTTGCACTGGGGCCAGTGGATGTCCTTATATTCATATGATGCTGTATCCATAACATGAGGAAGTCTGCCTCTGGTTGACTCGTACATCCGGCTTTTCTACAAAAGATAAATGCTACGGCGAGGGTACTTGCGACGACCTGCGTCACTCAGCGAATGTTAGCCATAGACAGATGTTGGATATAAAGTGGACATCAGCATGCACCTACCTCTGAAATTTTCTGACGCTACTTGAAATAATGACTTCATTCTTGTCCACGTTCAGATAAGCACCCCATAGGGGTTTTTGTTACTTTCTTGGTACTGTGTTGTGGGTTAATGTCAGGTAGAAAGGGCAAGTATTGGTGTGGAAGGCAGATTCCACATAAAGACTCACATCAGCTCTGCCTATTCTGTCTAGGCCAAGACCACGACAATACCATTGGTGAGATGTCAGGCATTTGTACCGAAAACTCATAGGAGCCGTCTGGCTGCTCTAAAATTTTACCTAGAAAATCGGCGTTTGAAATGCTTAGCTAAAGACATGGACCTGACGTCGGGAACTTTGGAGGAGCTGCCCACAAAAAGGCCAAAAAGTCTTGGCCTGATCCTATGACTGCACCCTCTACTCTGACCATACCTCTCAAGACTGGTGAAGGCCTGGAGTCTGAGTAAAAATCTGCAGACCTTACAATGATGGGTACCCAGAGGGAAGCCGTTAAGGAGGTAGCCATCACATCGCAGAAAGAGTCGCAGGCATCTGACTCAGGCAACGAGTGGGGGGACACCAAGGCTTATTATCTCCAAGGGCCCGTGTGCAGTTTCCCAAATCATTGTTTGGGAAGACATTATTTTGTACATTGTAGAATGTTAACCAGTGTCTGGCCCTCCTCCTCTTCTTCAAATCTCAGACACTTCTGTGTCAGATGCTCCCAAAAAGAAGCAGCAGAAAACAAAACATACTTCTCCTTCTCAGCTGACCGTACAGACAAACCAAACCCCTGACTGGCAGGCCTTTACCCAAGCCTTCTTACCCTTACGCCAGGCCTCTGCTCTGGCCCAGGCCCCTTCTGTCTCCACTCCAAACAGTAAAGTGTTGTCTGATATTCCCTTTGAGGAAGAGGATTTTTCAGGGGCTGAATCCCTTACTTACACCTCCCAAATTGCTTCTCCTCTGGGGTATGCTTCTCCAAAGGAGGAGTCAAATGGAACTGACTCCCCTGGGAAAAACATTACATTTGGAGAGACTATAGATCAAATGAAAGACTTTTTTTTAAATGAGACTGCAGTCAGGTTACTAAGACCCCAAACAGGTATCATGACCTCTTACAAATGGAGTCTCCAAACCTGTCTGTGGTTCCTCTTGTACATCCTGCATTTTTGAATGCCTTCCTGGCTACTTCAAAGGCCCCTGATTCCCAACAGCCTGTACTCACACATCCAGACAGATTTTATAAAGTCCCTGAAGATGCTGAATTCCTCTTCAAGGCCCCTTCTGCAGATCCAGCAACTATTTCTGTGGCTGCAGATAAAACATCTAAGCTTCTTCTCTCCACTTCCTTACTCTCTTTGGATAAGGAAAGTAGAATACTGGAAAGATTGCGCAAAAAGTCTATACATCTGCCACTTTAGCTATGACAGCTATAAACTATCAAAATCATAGGGCCAAATACTCCTTGGCCCTTCAAATGGATGCCATTAAACAATTGGGTGACCTACCTGGTTCCCCTTATAAAGGTAAGATTTCTAACCTGCTAAATTGCTGCAGTCAAGTTACTAGACACTCTATAAAATGCAGTTAAGATGCAGTGGTGGCTTCAGCAAGGGCTGTGGCCTCAGGTTCTGTCATCAGAAGAAGATACTCCTGGCTTACACTACAGCCTTTGTCAGATGACATTAAATCAAAATTAATGGATGCACCCTTGGATAACAAAGCTCTGTTTCGTTCTGCAGCTGCTGAGGTCTTAGGCCCTTCAGGGGAAGGGTAAAGAACTTCAGGACCTCAGGCACATATTTGTGTCCCCAGTTCCATGCTTTCAGAGGAACTATCCAGCAAGAACAACCTTTGTGAGAAGGCCTTCCAGACATACTGTATGTCCTCCAAAGGGAAAAAAGATTCAAGGAAGCAGACCCCCTCCAGGTCTTCTCCCTCTACTCCAGCTCAGAAAAACAGCTTTTTCAGGCCAAACCTGGTAGTCTGTGACTGCCAGGCCTTATGCTCTCTCCCCTGTATCTCTCCCTATCCTTCCCTGCTTGGAAGAAGATTACCCAGGACTCCTAGGTCCTTTCAATCATAAAATAAGGTTATTTCATATTGTGGGAATCCAAACCAACCTTCAAAGGTATTCCTCAGCTACCTCGAGACCAAATGGCTTCCTTTCCTCCAGTCCTGCATGCCATCTTCTCACAAGGCACTATTCAAGTGGTACCCCTACATGAATGTTCCTGGTCCCCAGGAAAGAAGGTATCTGGAGATCAATATTAGATCTGTCCCATATGAGTACTTTTCTCACGGTCCCCTCCTTCCGGATGCTTACCCTACCTACTCACCTTCCCCTGATCCTTCCTCAGGACTTCATGGTGTCATCAGATATAAAGGATGCCTACCTGCACAAACCTATGCATTCACTTTTCAGGATATTCCTCCATTTCTCAGTGGGTTCTGTGCATTTTCAGTTCTGTGCTTTGCCATCTGGTCTCTCTACGGCCCCAAGAGTGTTCACAAAAAGTCTATCCCCAGTCATTGCCTTCAGCAGAATGCAGGGGATCCACCTCTTCCCTTATCTAGACGATACCCTTATCCAGGCATCATCCCCACAGATAGTCCAACAGCACCTGGACTACACTATCTTCCTTCTGAGACACCTGGGGTTTACCATAAACCTTCAAAAATCATCTCTGACCCCCCTCCCAGGATCATGTGTTCATAGGATGCAGGATTCTCACAGGACAAATGATGACTTGTCTTCCTCCAGACAAGATTCTGTCGCTCACCTCTTAATTCCAGGGCATTCTTTCTCTACAAACCCGATTGGCCAGGAAGCTTCTGAGGGTCCTGGGATTCATGGCCTCCACACATGAGGAAATTTCAATGGTACTTAAGGGCAGTCTGGAAACAACACCTGCACCCTCTGGAGTTTATGATACCCCTCCTTCCCTACCTCTCCAGGGAACTAAAGTAGTGGATTGCCTAGATTTCTGCCACTCCAGGTCTTCCCCTACAACCCCTTCCCCCCAGCCAGGATCTGTACACAGATGATTCAGACCCAGGTTGGCGCAACCTTAGAAGACTGGAGAGCGAGTAACACATGAACCCTTTCCCAGCAGAGGGAACACATCAATATCAAGGACATGAGAGCCTTTATATTTGCCCTCCAAATCTTCAAGGCTCAAATCCTCCCAAGAGTGCTGAGATGGTACACAGACAACACCACTGTGCTGTGGTACATCAACAAATGGGGGGACAAAGTCCTATCTCCTATGCAGATTGCCTCTGCAGGTGTGGGGGATTGTCCAACAGAGGCAAGTATCCCTTCTAGCCGTCTACATACCTTCTACCGAGAATGAGATGGCAGATGCTCTAAGCAAGTCCATGACTCAATCCCACTAATGATGTTAAACAGGCATGTATTCCTGGACCTGGTCCATCATTGGGGTATACCTCAGGTAGACCTGTTTGCCTCCCACATGAACAGACAACTTCTAACTTAATACACCTGGATACTCACCCCTGGGGCACGGAAGGTGGATTTTCTTTCCTTCCCATGAAAGGGGATGTTCGCTTATGCATTCCCCCCTTCCTCTCATACAAAAGTTCTGCTGAAGATTCAGAGAGAACAACCTCAAATATTGTTGGTGACCCCTTTTGGCCAAGGCAGCACTGGTTTTCCCACAGCCAAATTTATGTTCACCATCATAGATAAGATTACTGGCAATAGGCACAATAAGTTAGGATGGGAAAATATACTCAGTCACAAAGAGAAATATTGGATAGTTCATTTAGGAGCTTTATTTCCACCAGGTATTAATGATCATTTATAAAATAGCAGTTAACATGTTGTTTTTTTAGACATACCATTTGATTTAGTATGTCTTAGTATTACTAATTTTGTAGTTATACTGCTACACCATAATTGCTTGTTTATTCTGGTTATATACTTTTATATTATAAAAACACATACATACTATACACCTATGTGATATTTATAATAATCTCATAAATATGCATACTTGTCTCTTTATTTCTCTTTATTTGTATGTATTATCCATGCCCTAGTATTTACTCATGAATTATTACCTATTGGGAACATACCATGATCACCTATTGGTTGGGTCATCATATAAATACACCAATGTTAGCTGGTTGTAATCTTGCTATTTTTTATTCTCACTGAAGAAGGCTATTGCCGAAACTAGTATGAGAATTATGATCTTGTATTTTTGGACTTTGTCAGTCCATGTCTGATGCTGAATAATAAAATTCAGTTACGTGGAACTTTTTTGCTGGCTTCTTGTGTTTAAGTTACGTTGGTTGGGCCGGGCAAGCAGTACGTGCGAGGTGTGTCGTTTTTGCTTATAAACGTTTTTATATCCATGCTAAGCTGGCCCAGATGGCAATTTTACTCTTGCTTTATAGAATCTCCTATGTCACAAATGAAACTATTTCTGCTTGTATTTATGAGGCTGGGTAATAAACACATTTTGTTGAGTTCTATAGTGAAACTGTTGAAAAATGCCAAGTCATGAAACTGCATTTATTTACCGAACCCAGACTTGCATATCTGGCAGTTTTCAGTCATGATTCTCATAACTTATCCTATGTTCTTTTCTTTACGGATGCACATGAATGTTACAGGTGTCATTTCTAACTTTAAAGCCAAATGCATATATATTGTTGACCTCACTTTTTGAAATTGCTTCCTTCATCAAGGAAGGAAAATTTGTCACTTGCGTTTTTAACAGCCAAACCAGTGTAAACCTGCTACAGTGGTTTTCTGATGACAGCTGTATCACAATTAAAATTAACAGAAACATAAATGAAATTAAAATATTGCTAGAAAAGATGTCGGATTTTTATGTCTGCCTGTAGTGCTGACATGTGGGAAATAGTTATCAAAACTCAGACAGACATGCTGTTGCATTTCATTAGGCAAATGAAGTCTCACATATTTGATAATTTATAGTGTTTTCCCCTAAATCATGTGAAAAAATCATGTTTCCAAACTGTCTATTAATGTGATAGGCAAAGTTTTACAGACCTAAGTCCAAATGCACTACATGTACTCAAGGAGGTGATTTTAATTTTAATTTGTGAAATCACTCACTTGAATGACATAGCAAGTTTTTCTCTGCATTCTTCAGAAAGCTTTACAAAAATATTAATGAGTATGTCTACAGTGACATACAGAAAAAAGGCCAAATTTAGGCCCAGCATAAGGATGAAAAATATACCCTTCCCACCACCAAATGTATCTAACATCATTTCTTATAATCTGATCAGGAACAACAATTCAACTAATGTGGAAAATGAATCAATTTTTGTGTAACAAATTGAGATTGTGTACTCACTTTATGAAACTACCCTTTTTGACAGAATATTCTCACTGCTTCATTTCTGATGCTGTATCACGAAACAACAAAGTCAGCATATGATTTGATGGAGGCAGTTTCTTAACTATAGCACCGTTCAATATTTTCATCTAAAACTGGCAATACTGACATGTCCTTAGAGTATACAATGATTGTGACAGGAGTCATTTTTCAGAGCCAGAAGAAAATGTTGTTTGTGTCTGAAAATAAGCTTGGGCTTCACTACACCATATCAACTTCCAGTTCATGTTAACATTTTGATACTTTCTTCACAAAGGGCAGCCATAAAACAAATACATAGGTGATTTAAATTATAATTTCTGGAATCTACTGCAGCAATGATCATACATTTACTTCCCAAAGTGGAGTTTCCTTTAGTGAATATACCCTTGCACTGTGTCTACTCCAGAAAAACATCACACACACTAGACTAACTGAAGTTTGCTGAAATTTTGTTTTGCATTCTGAAGAGGAACCTGCCAACACTGTTCTAAAACATGCATCCTTCAATGGGAAATCACTGATTTCATTCTTTTTAATTACTGCTGCTTACTTTTATCATTTTATTAATCATAGAACTTTTTTCCCGAATATTTCAAATATTTCAAGTTTGACTCATGCACCTCAATAGTTTGCATGCTTTGTTTTATCTGGCTTCATGCACAGATGCTCACAAATTCATTTGCAAAGTTATGACATTAAACTTGCAGTTGTCTGAAATCCACAGCTGAAATGAAAACTTCACAGCCCGTCTTCTTAATGCTGTAGCAGTTTATCTTATATTTCTCACTAAGTAAAGCTTTATCTTAAATGATGCCTGAAAAGACCAAGAAGACAGCTGCTAAAGTGATCTACTCTAGTTTGACTAGTTGCACTGGGGCCAGTGGATGTCCTTATATTCATATGATGCTGTATCCATAACATGAGGAAGTCTGCCTCTGGTTGACTCGTACATCCGGCTTTTCTACAAAAGATAAATGCTACGGCGAGGGTACTTGCGACGGCCTGCGTCACTCAGCGAATGTTAGCCATAGACAGACGTTGGATATAAAGTGGACATCAGCATGCACCTACCTCTGAAATTTTCTGACGCTGCTTGAAATAATGACTTCATTCTTGTCCACGTTCAGATAAGTACCCCATAGGGGTTTTTGTTACTTTCTTGGTACTGTGTTGTGGGTTAATGTCAGGTAGAAAGGGCAAGTATTGGTGTGGAAGGCAGATTCCACATAAAGACTCACATCAGCTCTGCCTATTCTGTCTAGGCCAAGACCACGACAATACCATTGGTGAGATGTCAGGCATTTGTACCGAAAACTCATAGGAGCCGTCTGGCTGCTCTAAAACTTTACCTAGAAAATTGGCGTTTGAAATGCTTAGCTAAAGACATGGACCCGACGTTGGGAACTTTGGAGGAGCTGCCCACAAAAAGGCCAAAAAGTCTTGGCCTGATCCTATGACTGCACCCTCTACTCTGACCATACCTCTCAAGACTGGTGAAGGCCTGGAGTCTGAGTAAAAATCTGCAGACCTTACAATGATGGGTACCCAGAGGGAAGCCGTTAAGGAGGTAGCCAGCACACCGCAGAAAGAGTCACAGGCATCTGACTCAGGCAACGAGTGGGGGGACACCAAGGCTTATTATCTCCAAGGGCCCGTGTGCAGTTTCCCAAATCATTGTTTGGGAAGACATTATTTTGTACATTGTAGAATGTTAACCAGTGTCTGGCCCTCCTCCTCCTCTTCTTCATATCTCAGACACTTCTGTGTCAGATGCTCCCAAAAAGAAGCAGCAGAAAACAAAACATACTTCTCCTTCTCAGCTGACCGTACAGACAAACCAAACCCCTGACTGGCAGGCCTTTACCCAAGCCTTCTTACCCTTACGCCAGGCCTCTGCTCTGGCCCAGGCCCCTTCTGTCTCCACTCCAAACAGTAAAGTGTTGTCTGATATTCCCTTTGAGGAAGAGGATTTTTCAGGGGCTGAATCCCTCACTTACACCTCCCAAATTGCTTCTCCTCTGGGGTATGCTTCTCCAAAGGAGGAGTCAAATGGAACTGACTCCCCTGGGAAAAACATTACATTTGGAGAGACTATAGATCAAATGAAAGACTTTTTTTTAAATGAGACTGCAGTCAGGTTACTAAGACCCAAAACAGGTATCATGACCTCTTACAAATGGAGTCTCCAAACCTGTCTGTGGTTCCTCTTGTACATCCTGCATTTTTGAATGCCTTCCTGGCTGCTTCAAAGGCCCCTGATTCCCAACAGCTTGTACTCACACATCCAGACAGATTTTATAAAGTCCCTGAATATGCTGAATTCCTCTTCAAGGCCCCTTCTGCAGATCCAGCAACTATTTCTGTGGCTGCAGATAAAACATCTAAGCTTCTTCTCTCCACTTCCTTACTCTCTTTGGATAAGGAAAGTAGAATACTGGAAAGATTGCGCAAAAAGTCTATACATCTGCCACTTTAGCTATGACAGCTATAAACTATCAAAATCATAGGGCCAAATACTCCTTGGCCCTTCAAATGGATGCCATTAAACAATTGGGTGACCTACCTGGCTCCCCTTATAAAGGTAAGATTTCTAACCTGCTAAATTGCTGCAGTCACGTTACTAGACACTCTATAAAGTGCAGTTAAGATGCAGTGGTGGCTTCAGCAAGGGCTGTGGCCTCAGGTTCTGTCATCAGAAGAAGATACTCCTGGCTTACACTACAGCCTTTGTCAGATGACATTAAATCAAAATTAATGGATGCACCCTTGGATAACAAAGCTCTGTTTCGTTCTGCAGCTGCTGAGGTCTTAGGCCCTTCAGGAGAAGGGCAAAGAACTTCAGGACCTCAGGCACATATTTGTGTCCCCAGTTCCATGCTTTCAGAGGAACTATCCAGCAAGAACAACCTTTGTGAGAAGGCCTTCCAGACATACTGTATGTCCTCCAAAGGGAAAAAAGATTCAAGGAAGCAGACCCCCTCCAGGTCTTCTCCCTCTACTCCAGCTTAGAAAAACAGCTTTTTCAGGCCAAACCTGGTAGTCTGTGACTGCCAGGCCTTATGCTCTCTCCCCTGCATCTCTCCCTATCCTTCCCTGCTTGGAAGCAGATTACCCAGGACTCTTAGGTCCTTTCAATCATAAAATAAGGTTATTTCATAGTGTGGGAATCCAAACCAACCTTCAAAGGTATTCCTCAGCTACCTCGAGACCAAATGGCTTCCTTTCCTCCAGTCCTGCATGCCATCTTCTCACAAGGCACTATTCAAGTGGTACCCCTACATGAATGTTCCTGGTCCCCAGGAAAGAAGGTACCTGGAGACCAATATTAGATCTGTCCCATATGAGTACTTTTCTCAAGGTCCCCTCCTTCCGGATGCTTACCCTCCCTACTCACCTTCCCCTGATCCTTCCTCAGGACTTCATGGTGTCCTCAGATATAAAGGATGCCTACCTGCACATACCTATACATTCACTTTTCAGGATATTCCTCCATTTCTCAGTGGGTTCTGTGTATTTTCAGTTCTGTGCTTTGCCACCTGGTCTCTCTACGGCCCCAAGAGTGTTCACAAAAAGTCTATCCCCAGTCATTGCCTTCAGCAGAATGCAGGGGATCCACCTCTTCCCTTATCTAGACGATACCCTCATCCAGGCATCATCCCCACAGATAGTCCAACAGCACCTGGACTACACTATCTTCCTTCTGAGACACCTGGGGTTTACCATAAACCTTCAAAAATCATCTCTGACCCCCCTCCCAGGATCATGTGTTCATAGGATGCAGGATTCTCACAGGACAAATGATGACTTGTCTTCCTCCAGACAAGATTCTGTCGCTCACCTCTTAATTCCAGGGCATTCTTTCTCTACAAACCCTATTGGCCAGGAAGCTTCTGAGGGTCCTGGGATTCATGGCCTCCACACATGAGGAAATTTCAATGGTACTTAAGGGCAGTCTGGAAACAACACCTGCACCCTCTGGAGTTTATGATACCCCTCCTTCCCTACCTCTCCAGGGAACTAAAGTAGTGGATTGCCTAGATTTCTGCCAATCCAGGTCTTCCCCTACAACCCCTTCCCCCCAGCCAGGATCTGTACACAGATGATTCAGACCCAGGTTGGCGCAACCTTAGAAGACTGGAGAGCGAGTAACACATGAACCCTTTCCCAGCAGAGGGAACACATTAATATCAAGGACATGAGAGCCTTTATATTTGCCCTCCAAATCTTCAAGGCTCAAATCCTCCCAAGAGTGCTGAGATGGTACACAGACAACACCACTGTGCTGTGGTACATCAACAAATGGGGGGATAAAGTCCTATCTCCTATGCAGATTGCCTCTGCAGGTGTGGGGGATTGTCCAACAGAGGCAAGTATCCCTTCTAGCCATCTACATACCTTCTACCGAGAATGCGATGGCAGATGCTCTAAGCAAGTCCATGACTCAATCCCACTAATGATGTTAAACAGGCATGTATTCCTGGACCTGGTCCATCATTGGGGTATACCTCAGGTAGACCTGTTTGCCTCCCACATGAACAGACAACTTCTAACTTAATACACCTGGATACTCACCCCTGGGGCACGGAAGGTGGATTTTCTTTCCTTCCCATGAAAGGGGATGTTCGCTTATGCATTCCCCCCTTCCCTCTCATACAAAAAGTTCTGCTGAAGATTCAGAGAGAACAACCTCAAATATTGTTGGTGACCCCTTTTGGCCAAGGCAGCACTGGTTTCCCCTTCTACATCATCTAGTCAAGGGCAATCACCACAAGTTACTCCTCAGGATGGACCAACTCACACAGGAAAAGGGAACTCTCATACATCTGTAAATATCCACCCTGAACCTTACGCTATGGGTGATAGGACATTGATTCCCTTTAGACACCTTTATAATGAGGACGTGCTTCAGGTTCTGCAGGAGGCCAGAAAAAGCACTACCGGAAAATCCTATTTATCCAAGCGGAAAAGGCTTTCTAATTGTTGTGTAAAGCAAGAACCTTCAACCACTGGCTGTAGAGCCTCCAGTGATTCTGTGTGAACTGATGAACACTGGCTTGTCATACTCTTCTATTAAGGCACATCTATCAGACATCTCAGCATGTTTACCTCTCTCCCCTTCTTTGGCTTCCAGACTGGAAGTCAAGCTCTTTTTAAAAGGGGTACTACACATTAGACCTCCAAGGAAGCCTATTCTCCTCCTTGGGATATTAATTTTGTATTGGAAAAGCTGACCTTACCACCCTTTGAGCCAGCTAAAGACTGCACTCTCTAACACTGTACATGGAAAACTATTCTCTTGGTGGCCATTTCTTCAGCCAGAAGGGTCTGTGAATTTCAAGCCCTCATGGCCTCTTCTCCTTTCACAGCTCTTCACAAGGACAGAGTTTGCCTACGTACTAACCCATCCTTCATGCCGAAAGTAGTTAATGAACTTTCCTTAAATCAGGCTGTCAATCTTCCTAACTTCTTCCCTTAACCACAGTCCTCCAGCGAAATGTTCCTTCACTCAATGGATGTACATTGACAACTCAGATACTATTTGGCCAAAACCAAATCCATTCGCAAATCAGATAGGCTTTTTGTCTCCTATCACCCAAGAGCCCTGGGACACCCTGTTTCCAAGCAAACCATTTCCTCATGGATCTCAAAACTGTTTCCTTTTGCTACACAGCCCATAGCAAAAGGCTCCCCTTCCCAATAAAGGCACACTCCACTAGGGCTGTGTCCTCCTCTGGGGCCTTTTTTAAGTGTTTGGATACAGCTGCCATTTTAGAAGCAGCTATATGGTAATCTGTCCACACTTTCACCAAACAATACAAATAAGATATAATTTCCAGGTCTAGAGCAGGATTTGCTAGGGCCATTATTCATTGCTTTGTTGAAAATGTCTCGTTTCCCCTCCAATCCTTAACAGCATGAGCTTTTGCACTCTTCCCTCATGTTATGGATACAGCAGCATATGAATAGAAGGACATAGTATAGTTGTGGAAAATCTTACCATAACTTTAGATGTCCTTCTCTTTTATATGTTGCTGTATAGTTTCCCACCCTGTCTTCCCCCTGACACTTGCCTGACTCCTGAGTACCCACTCCATAGTCGCTGGTTTCCAGCAGCATTCAGTTCTGAGGTAGGTGCATGCGGACATCCGCTTTATACCTGATGTCCATTTATGGCCAACATTCGCTGAGTGATGAGGGCCATCACACGTACCTTCACAGTAGCATTTATCTTTTGTAGAATGGCTGGACATACCAGTCAACCAGAGGAAGACTCCTCATGTTATGGATACAGCAGCATATAAAAGAGAAGGACATCTAAAGTTATGGTAAGATTTTACACAACTATACTTTCTCTAGTCATGCTACAAGCGTTCTCACCTGCTATACCATCTTTAACCATGTACGCTTTTACAAACACGGATGCATGTTGCTTTGCCACTATATTAAAAG
This sequence comes from Protopterus annectens, assembly GCF_019279795.1. NCBI lineage: Eukaryota > Metazoa > Chordata > Ceratodontiformes > Protopteridae > Protopterus > Protopterus annectens. The sequence goes on along the minus strand of NC_056733.1, from coordinate 308,279,907 downwards.
CAGTTTGTGGCTTTCTCTTCATAAATAGGATTACAGGTTTAATTGTTGAGGGCTTAAGTAAAATGTTCTATGCAAACCACCTCAAGGCACTATCCCTGTACTCAGTTTCCTACAGGCTTTTGAGGGGAGACCTATGCTTGGCATACAGGGCATTGTCAGACCCCACTCTGATGAACCTCCGGCATATCTGCAAAACAAACAGCACCAGAATTACCCATTCTGAAGACTTAAACCTTGCCTGTGATATAAATAAGATCTGCTGGAGAGACAGGTATGTATCCCATAGAGTACCTCATCTCTGGATCAGGCTCCCCATCCATGTGAAGCAGAGTTCCTCCCTAACCCAATTCAAGTGCAACCTGAACAATTGGATGGGGAACAGAAAATGCATCCCTGGTTTGGCACCTATGTCTCTAATGGACACAGGCAACCTGTAAATGGTTCATCTCCCAGGCCCTAGCTTGTAAATGTTTCATCTTGCAAGCCCCTGCTTACACTTATCAGGGGTGCCAGAACTTCTCAGATATTTGGGATGCATGGCCAGGCCTAAAAAGGCCCTTGTGGTCGTTATCCTAGTAAACAACTATGAATCTATGAGATAATTTAAGGCTATAGCCATGATGGAGATTTCAGCAGGTTGTCTCTTTTTAGGGAAACAGAAGAATTCTTTGAGGGTAAAAGTGCAGAAGGCATCTGCAGTGCATTAGTTCTCAGTGACCTCTGTATCTGCCTCTGTGACTGCATCACTTAAAAGATGTAGGAACAACTATTTCTCTTGAGAGGAATTACCACCAATGAGAACAGTAACTGTCCAAAGTGTTCTTTTAGGGTAGCAAGTGTAAATGAGTTCTTATCAACTGTGGTATAGTTCCTGTAACTGGAAATCCTGTAGACTGGCACCTGCATATTTATTATTAATAATCTACCTTCACTTTTCACTGGTTAGCACTGTCCTGTAGCATACAGATTTCAGCCACTGGCAAATTTAAATGGTTATCTCTCTCTATCTCTGGCCTGAGAAAGCATATATATTCCAAAAATCTAGGTCATCCTTGCGCTGTGTTAGTAAATATGGGCAACTACGCAGTCTGTAGTTCATTACTGCATGTCACATTCAGCAGCCATCCATTCATAGTATGCAACTATGTTACTCAAGACACACCTGTCTCAGTAGGTGGCTGTTTATAATTAATTTTATATACATCTTACACTGTCATATTTACATCACCCACCCCCTCCCCCTTTTTTTCTGTAGCTCACGTGTCTCACTGGCATTATAGATGAAGCTTCAGCACCATATGCATTGACACCACTAGCTGTTTGTAGTGATGTGGTTATAAGGGGTCTATGTTTCTGGTCAGACACACACACACACACACACACACACACACACACACACACACACACTGAATCTGTTTATCAACCTTTGCCTCACTAGCTGAAAGGGACTGTATGGGCTTGGTCCTGGGACATGAAAAAAAATGGGTCATAAGACTCTCACTCAGCCCAGGATAATGTTGACTTTATTGTGGAATGTAGGAACAGACTGGAAGAATTAAGAGGAGGCATTGTTTAAGTGGATTGTTTTGAGAGACAAAAAAATGAATTTATATATGCAAGGAATTTACTTCAACTCAAGGACTGACCAAACTTTGGAATAAGACTTGCCTTCTATACTCCTCCATTAAGGGTATGCAAAGAATAATTAAACTGGAGGTCAGACTACTGTCCCTCATGGAGATGCAAACAGATTGCTACCCTGCAGAAACATTCTCCTATCATTTTCTATTGTAGTTGTCTAGTTAACCAGTGGACACAGGTTTTTTTTTATGTTTCATGCATACGCATTTTGATCACTGATAACATAACCTGAAAAGGTATACTAAATTAGACTGCATGAAGAGTAACTAACAAGTTTTTCAGATGGAATTACTATTCTGTAAAATTCATGTTGTTAACTAATAATTTAATAAAGTGATGCAGCATAAAATACATGGTTCCGAGTCTTTAGCTCTACAAAATACAAAAAGATTTTATAGTGAAGTCTCACGACCCCTTCAATATCCATGCAAAAAACTAAGAACTGATGTGCAGTTCTGAAGATACAACAAAAACTGCATTGTTCCTCCTGAAAAAGTGAATTACTGGCTCAACAACAAAATCAAGTTTTCTTTCCCTATGACTACAAAAGAATTACCTCTCCTTAAATAGACACATCCCCTTGTCCTCCTTTTTGAAACTGGGGCCACCCTCCCATCTCTGTAATTCAAAAACTATTTCTCCAATCTTACATTTCACAGTTCACACTGAAAATGTGCATTATACCTACCAGTAATATCCAATACCTGAGGCATTTCCTGCTGGGTCTCATGCATCCTTACAACCTTGCAACTTTGGAATGGTTCAACTTTCAGAGGGTCTTCATCTACACAGTCAGACATAGTCTGGCCACTGTTTGGGGCACTGCCTCCTCAAAGAAGGGTATATTCATTTGGATTAAGAGTTCTCAAAGTATTCTTTGCACCTACTGAAATAAATCTCCAGTGCAGATCAATGTTTGCCCACCCTTATTTGAGCAATGTCTTTACCTAACAAACTTTCACACTCCCCATTTTCTCTTTGGCAACTACTGCAGTTGGTGGCTACTGGAATGTTAGCAGGAGCGGTCTTTGGTCAACTGGTGACCTACGCAAAAGTTCTCCACAGCACCACTCTCCGTGGTCTATCTACACCATCCAGATTACTGGAAAAGCACCCCTGCTAGAGCGGCGTCCTAGGCAGCTGCCTAGTTGGCCTATGCCTAAGGCTAGCTGTGAATGTTAGCACCTATCACCAAAATTTGGAGACCTGCTCTTCCCCTACTAGCACTACAAAAAACTGCCAGGTGTATGTGGTCCTCTGGGTGCCTGAGGCAGTCTGACACTGATTGTAAAGTAATGTTGTTGGAAAACTCTGACATTGAGTGTTAAGTGGCTGGTGAGCACCTCCAAGCCAGACGTTTATGACTCTTTCAGAAAAATGATAGACTACTTTCTGCAGGCAAGTAGAAATCAGCTACTCAAACTGGAGGAGTTTAATTATCTTATATCTTGTTTATCATGCATGAAGGTAGAAGGAAACTGGACATTCACCAGTGGACTTGAGCAATGGTGGCAGTACTGCAGGCATTGTGTTGAACTACTGTGGTGAACTCAGTGTCTGTTTATCCACCCTCACTAATGGTCACTACCTCTAAGTAGTGTCTGAAAGGATAAGACTGCAGCCAGAAATAGCAGAAATATAGTTTCCCTGGGCATCTCCATGTGAGGTGTGCAGTTGGTAAAGAGGGTTAACTCTGTAAGTAGAAGTTCCTGTGGTGCAGGGTTTGAACCCCTCAGCAGTCAATGGCCTATTGTGTGGCCTACAGCAAGTCACTTTACCAGTCAGTGCTTGAGGACAACTGAGAATTTGGGCTTGGCTCCTCAATGGTCCCCTGAACTGCAAGCCTAGTAGCTATCTATGAATCTATGAAAACCCACTGGGAAGAGGTCCTGGGTACACATACTTCATGCTGAAGACATTGTGCCTCTCATCATTCCTGGGAAATCTTGTGGATCTCACAGCATAAACAGAACAATATTAGTGGGTACAGGGAAATAAGGTCAGCCCTACTCACCAAGATAAATGTTTCAGACAATGGAAGATAGATAGACTTTTGAATAAATTCTGTTTTCAGACTATGAGACAGTCTTTGTCTTTCAGGTCTTCCAGCTTTTAGTAAAGCATGATTATTCTGACGAATGTATTCTGAGTTGCCACTTTCAATAAGTATAACTGTATTTTCCTAAGAAATATTTTTAAATTTTAAGATGTTGTGTTGCATATTGCAATGTTTTCTTTGATTATATTTTAAGCTCTAATTTATTATCTACTGGCTTCAACTGCAACTGCTACCTGTTATCTGTGCTTGCCAATCTGGCTAAAGCAGTTTAATAAATACACTGACTGACTGTCTGATTGTAAATTTTGCTTACTTTCATTTTTCTTCTACCTTCTTGTAGCTGGTTATGCTGTCTGTGGTTATGTAGGTACAACATGGTACTCCTGAAATTAAATCTAGCATTATTACCGCACCACCTTCAGAATGTATCTGCCTCAGATACACCATCGTGTGGCAACTGAAAAGGATGAGGTAAAAAATAATGATACAGCCAACTGCAAGAGGGACTCATTGGCTGATGTAGTGTCTGTTGGATGTAGAAAGCATAACTACTTCATTGGCCAAAAGACCACCCCCCACTCACATGCATATATTTCTCATCTCGTAGATGGAGTGGAAGTGTGCTCATGCTGAGTTTAGGACAGCTACCTGGCTCATCTTTTAGCCAACCAGATCATGCTCCTCTACAGTGTAATGTTTCTTAACCACTGAAGCAGTCATCCTTTCTTGCTTGCTCAAAGAAGGCAAATGTTCAATTGGAGGTTTCATACGTCCTCCTCTGGTTTCCTGGATTTATTCTCAAACACATGTTTCAGGAACCTTAGGCAGTAACACAGATATTAGTAATAACCACCTCCTGTTCTGTGGCTGCACTGCAAAAACACTCTGTGAACGCCTTACTTGAGCTGGAATGCTGCAAGTCATAACAGGAGGTGGTGTGGAATAAAGCAGGGTTCCCGTCGAATAATGTCTGTCAGAACATTCTGACTAGAAATACAGACTTGTCAAGGTCAGAACAAATACAAGACTCAATTTCCTGCTTTATTTCTGTTTGTGGACTTTCTGCATTTCTGCAGTTTACAGGAAGTTGCAAAGTTTTATCTAACTCCACTAATTACAAAATGAAACCCAGTGAATGTACTGCAGGATATTGCTACTGGGACTCCTATGGGAAATGATAAAGGTCTGAGTGTAAAGGCAAACATTCTTCTGAGGTTTTAGAGCCTGTCAGCCAAACTGAATCTTCAACAGAAATAATTCCTGTCTTTTCACTTTCTTATAACAGTAGAAAGCCTATTTTAATTCAGAAACAGTCACTGAAAGGACCCCATTTAACTCTTTGTTCAGAAGTGACTGCTACCCTTTTCCCGTTGGTCTTTTTTCTGTCAATCAGTTTCTTCCACACACTTGATACCTGTCAATGTGTGGTCAAAGGTCAAAATTTATCTGATAATGGTTTCAATATTTTCTGTAAAAGGATTTAGTTTTCTTTTAAATTTGCAGTATAGGAAAATAAACTGGATACGTTCATCATTTCTGTTACACGAGGCTGAAATAAATCCATCAAGTGTGTCTGATTACAGCCAGTTGCTACTTAAGTCAATGTGCTGCTTGCTACATCATGTAAATATAACATATGGCAAGATAATTTATGCTATCCAACCCTGGTAGTTCTGCCAATTTCGGCTTCACAACATTTATTCTGTATGGGATGCCGAAAGCAGAAACAGCAGAATGCTTGAAATGCAGCCTAAAAGGACTACAGAGGTTTATAACTTTGTGAAACAGAGTGACATGCCAAGTTACAAGTATTTTTCAAAATAAAAAAAGAAGATACAAGGAACAATAGGTTATCAGTAACATAACAAATGCAGTGAGCTTAATTCAAATGAAAGAATAAGATTTATGGCTGTGAATTATTTTTCATCAAAATCTGAACAGGTGAAACTGTTTATTATAATGGATGACAAATGGCACTATATTCCATGTGGGGAGAAAGCCCCCTCAAAGCTTCCTGCAAAGGCTTTGACAAACCTTAATATAATAAACTCTGAGATCACATAACTTTGATGCTGGTTAGAAAAAGTGCCAGACATTGCCCATTTGACTTAAAAGGAATGCTTTTCCAAGATTTGTTGGGAAGTAATCTGCAGACCTGAATGAAAAATGAAGTTGTCAAGATACTGCATGCACACCATATATAAGTGCAATTGTGTTAAATATATCATGGTATACACCGTACAGACAACAAGGTGTGGTGATGGCTGCAGCATCTCTAGACAAAGGAACAGATTCTGAAACAATTTACTTTTGGGGCATGGTGCTGCCTTGTGCTTTCATAACCGACATGACCATGATGCTAAGAGAAAACGTGTATCCTTCTCTACTGGTGATTATGAAGATGAGTATAAATGCCTTTATGGACAGTCCCCACACCTACACCTGATTCCAAAATACTGCAACCCTAACTCACTGAGTAAGTATAAATTAGCTGTACATCACTATTACTTTAGAAGATGGTAGCTCTTTTCTGCAGCCACCTTCTGCAAGCAAAATGTTGTGACTGCTAACCAGTCAGGCATCAATACTTTTGTCTGCCTTGTTTCCTGTTGAGTTCCATACATTGTTCAGTACATTTACTGCATGTGCTACCTTCCATGTCACTAGGAAATAATGGCTTCCTGAGCGAGAGGAGAAGCCAATACAGGCCTATATGTTATGTTGGAGTGCTGTATTACTGTAGCCTGAGCTGCACTGATTAATGGCACAGAGCTCAGCCCTAGTCTTTCTTCCCTCCACAGTCAAATGACATCCATTGTGTTCAAGGGTTCACATCACATATATGTACCCAAATATGACCCCTGTATGTAACCATACACTGTGCTAATTTCTGTAACATATTCCTGAAGGATGCCAAGTTTGGTAGTGTGGTAACAGCTGCACCTTCCATGTTACAAAGTTGATAAGAATTACATGCTGCCATGATCATACATTTTACTTCTGCAATGGTACTTCTGTCAGTGCCACCCAGTAGCTAGAATGATATAACACCATTCCCCATTCACAGGTCACCAACCCGCCCAGTAACACTCTACCTTACCATTGCATATATGTGTCTGTGACAGGTACTGATATTTTAATCTGCAGAGACATATACTGCAATAGTCTCTTTTCAGAATCTATTGACAGTCAAAGTGCAACTTAACACAGAACTATCTGGGCACCTTTGGATATCCCCAACTTTAATCGATAGAGGGTTGCATTGAAAATATGACTGAATTACAGAGAATGTTTAAATCACATTATCTCTTGATGAATGTTGTGAAATGCATGGTACAGAGGCTAAGAAAATAGGTTCCAATTGGCTGTAATAAAAACTCTTACCCATTCCCTGTCAATCTGCATGGGTGTGATACTACGGACAATATCAGGCTACAAATACATCTCAGGGAACAGCTTTGTCATTTGCCTCTAAATATTTTAGAATCCAACCCATTAAGTGCAGCATTCAGTGGGATGCAAGGGTCTTGTCCTTATTCATACAGACTAGTCTCTACACAGAGCAGCATGGATTGTGTCAGATATTTTGAATTTTACTGAACATTATAACTGGAGTGTTTTTCCCCGAGTCTTCGCTGAAAACTGGCTTCATTCTAAGTCGGACTTTCTCGGTAAACAAAATGTAAATGTAATTATGACAATGGTAACAGCAGCATTAGTGTTCATGAAAAAATAACATTTTTGGAACAAAAACTAAATTTCTAGACATCTAGAGTAAAAATAAAGCTATGAATATTTTTTGTGCAATGTAACATTTAGTTATTTTTTTTTATGAAAGAAACTTCATCAGGTGCTCAATATGTTTTTAGTGAATTCATGAAAAAGCAAGACTCTACATAAAAAGATTAATAGCAGCAGTAATAATAATAATAATAATAATAATAATAAAAATGATAAAACTAATAAATAAATAAGGAATGCTATGCAGACACATGGTACCCAAACTGTAGGTATGAAAACCTTGATGATTTTACAAGAAATGACGAGTGCGTTAACTGTAGGTATGAAAACCTTGATGATTTTACAACAAATGATGAGCATGTTAACTGTAGGTATGAAAACCTTGGTCATTTTACAACAAATGACGAATATGCTGATGAGCAATGACAAATCTCACTCTGTAAGACAAACTGCAAAGTAACTTCAAAAGTTGAAGCAACAACATTACGTGCAAATTTCATATAAAAGTAGCTGCTAAAAGCATTTGTAAAAGATAGGCAGGCATCACATTTTACAATGAAAGAACCAAACTCCACATTACTTCAGAGATTTGTAATGAAGACTAAGCCTATTTGGAAATTATAATAGATAATTTTTGAAGCAAATTACTCCAACCAAAATTAAAGACATTCTATGTGAAAGATATACATGTTTCACTTGTGTGAAGGGTGATCAAACTGTGCAACTGAATTAAGGGAAAAAGCAAAAAGTTATGAATCTGGTGTCATAAAAGACAGAAGCGATTGCTGTGTGACTACTGGAACTTAACTTCAGTGGTACAAAGGGTGGGGGAACAAAAACAAATAACCTAAAAATGTGACACAAAATAAACAAAGACTACCATCGTTATAAGCCTGTACTGATTTTGGTGAATGCTAAGCATTATTGATGTTTTCCATATGGCTGACAATGCATCCATAACTTCTAACACACTCATAAATATCCACAAAGCAGAAGTAATAAATTAACCATCCACAAGAATCAAGCAAGCGGTCGATAATACAGAAATGAACACGTGGACCTGTAAAACGAGTCCAAATTTAATAACAGTAAGCGCTTTCACCTTTCGGCTTCATCAGACATCTAAAAAACAGCATACCAACATTTAAATACATAATCCTTAAATTCAATTGGTGGGACAAGTGATGACGTCATTTGAACAGATGATATGATTTAAAGCGAAGACATACACAAAAACTTCTATGTACAGTCAAATCATGTACTAATGCATAACTAAAACAAATCTAAAACTAAACTAAAACTACCTCATCTGATTACATGCTAGCCATTTTACTATAAATGCAAAGTAAATAAAACTAACGCTAAACATATGTATAGCTAATATAAATGGTAAAACATACTGGTAGCAGCACCGTATATATGACCATAAAATACAAAAAATGAGATAAAAATGCAATTATCATCTGATAAAACATATACTATGCAAAGAAACACCATTTCATATATGAAAAATAAATGAAATTCATATCAAACAGATACGGTAACCCTACGTTTGCGTAGGATAGGTTTAAGAGAAGCTTTGTCATTGAGCCCAGGTTCTCTATCAGCTAAACATCTAACTATCCACCTAAGTTCACTCTCCTCAGTTAGATTAACAATGTCTCCACCTCTAATATTCGTTCTAAAAACCTGCATTACTGAAAAGCTAAAAATGTGGCTTGAACCCTTGTCCATATGGTGTTTGGCCAAGGCATTGGTGTGAGTGCCTATGCGCATGTGGTAAACATGCTCCCTGATGTGTTCCCTGAGTTTCCTATTAGTTTTACCTATATAGAAACACTCACATGAAATGCACCTAGCCAAATAAACCACATGTTCACTCTGACAGTCAGTATTGGTATAAAAAGAATATTGCTCCCCAGTGACTGGATGTACATATAAACATCTTTCATCTATATATTGACATTGTTTACATCTCTTACAGGGGACGGTGCTGCTACCAGTATGTTTTACCATTTATATTAGCTATACATATGTTTAGCGTTAGTTTTATTTACTTTGTATTCATAGTAAAACGGCTAGCATGTAATCAGATGAGGTAGTTTTAGTTTAGTTTTAGATTTGTTTTAGTTATGCATTAGTACATGATTTGACTGTACATAGAAGTTTTTGTGTATGTCTTCGCTTTAAATCATATCATCTGTTCAAATGACGTCATCACTTGTCCCACCAATTGAATTTAAGGATTATGTATTTAAATGTTGGTATGCTGTTTTTTAGATGTCTGATGAAGCCGAAAGGTGAAAGCGCTTACTGTTATTAAATTTGGACTCATTTTACAGGTCCGCGTGTTCATTTCTGTATTATCGACCGCTTGCTTGATTCCTGTGGTTGGTTAATTTATTACTTCTGCTTTGTGGATTTATTTGTTATACAGACACTACCACAAGAATCTTTGTCCTCTGGTGTTGCTTTTGTGTGCTATTGTTTTTGACACTCATAAATATGACACCTGCCACATTTTTGATAAAGGCAACATTATTTTCTTTGCTTTCCAAAAATGAAATTATCCTTATGGAATTATCTGTACTGAGCAGGTCATGAGGTAAGGTGCGGTCATATGCCTAGTAATGTGAAAGTTTGGATAAATACTGTTGGTAACTGTTTAGTCAGCATGTGTACTTCATGGTAAAACTGAAAATATTTTCCAAGAAACTTGTAATACAACTACTTCTGGAAACTGTGTTATGACTGCATCATGTGTTACTATTTAAACATAAACCAGAATATTTCTACACCGTCCTAAAGCAAGATATCTGTATATTTGAAGAAATGGCTTTTCCAGCAAAGTACTTCTGATTTTATTCAATGGTCATAATAAGAATACATTGAAAATGATTAATGAGTACAGAAAATCTCCAAACCTGTGACACAAAATTTACTTTGGAAAACTCATCCCTCATTTGTTACAGACATCTCAGTAACTTGTTACAACTCTGACCATTTCTATGTATTATCTCAAAGGCCACCTTAATATCTCGCTCTGACAAGTTCTTGTTTTTAGTTGGCCACTGAGATGTACTCCTGAAGTACATTATTTTAGTCATTTTTAAACAGTCATCAATGTATGGTGAGTCCTAGATAAAGCTTTCGGATAAGCAGAAACCATGCCTCTCAACCTTGAAACATCAAAAATCTGGACAAGGCCCATGAAAAATAGGTACAAATCTGTATGCTGTTTAACAAAAAATTTACATACATAATTATGCAACCCTGCCCACTCCAGTGGAATTGCGGGATACCAACTTTCGTGCAAACTGAAGAACAGACAACCAAAATATGGTATCAGAGTCCCCCTGCAGCCATTCCAATGTCCCATTACCTGGCTATTTTGCCCCATTTACCATAAACATTAATGTGGACATACTGCTTTACTTCTACAATGATTATTTGGATTTTATTTTTACACTTTACAGCACAATGCACAAACACCGATAGACATCTGTTAAACAAAGCAATACTGTCTCACAATGAAAATAGACTTGGCATTAAAACTTCTCTGCCCTTGAAACTCACATTCATTAAAATAGCATTGAAACCTACACCACAACCAAAGAAAATGTATCTGGCCAGTGGTGGATAAAGATTACATTTGGGTTGTTTTCAAATCACTGGCCCCTTGCATACAAAACAAGAAACATACATGTGCTCTTTGATACACCTTCCTGACTTTAGTAAATTATATTCCTTGTATAATATAGCACACTTGTTCGAGCACATTTTAAATTTATTATTTGAACATTTTTTCAGTAGGCAATGAAACGAAATGCATGAAACAGTTATGACAAAACTGCACAATTCAGAACATTTCCATCATAAAAGTCTACTTACACACACACACACACACACACACACACACACACACACACACACACAATATACATATAAAAATAGAATGACAGTAGTATAAGGTATAGGCATCTTGCACAGATTCTTACACTTATTTTCAATTTAAGTTTTTTATTTTTGGGGGGGGGCAAAAGGCCAGGGACACATTTTAAACACTGCTTGTATAATTTTGGAAATTTGCTAGAATAAAATGTGTTACTGCCATGCATTTCACTGGCAAATCTTGAACACAGGACTCTGTGCACTACAGTCAGAGCAGCATACCACTATGCCAAATCAACAGCTTGTTTCCCAAAAGACAGGAAGACTGAAACTTGCCCCAAATTAGGTACAGTTTTCAAATACTTATCTTATAGACTTAGAAAATTGCTAGAATAAAAGGTTTTTGTTACCATTTATTTTCTGAAGAATATGAAGTCTGAAATTCAAATGCCTGTCATTAATCAATAAATTCAACTTTCAGTGATTTGTCACAAACATCCTGAAACCACAGAGTTTATGAGGAACAGAGCAAAAATTTCACAAGTGCTGGTGGCTAGGGACATTAGGCTCTTTTTACCCTCTACCCATGGTACAGGGTTTGAGCCTGAGTACCTCTAGCCATCAGGTGTATTATAAAGCACATCCAGTGCATGCAATGGTTTGTTTTTAAGAAGTATTAGGGCTCAGATAAGTAAAGGTATACAAACTACTATGATGTCTTAATTTTGGAAGAAATATTAGTGGCCATTTGAAAGTATTCTTACATAGTGTGAGTATAAGTAAAGCTGTGAATTAATCTTTGAGGGTGGTCACTGCAAAAATAGTTTCTTCTTCTATACAATAACTCCAAATTCAGATTACAGTATTTGAGTGGTGTTGCAGAGACCACAGGTTTTCACATGGAAGTGATTTCCCACTCCCCCAATCAAGTACATTTTTTCTGTCTTTTTCTTTGCAATGGGCATTGAGCAGGGTGAGGGAGGGCAGTGCAGCTGTACACAAAATAGCAGCGCAGAGGAACAGAGAACAGTTTAGCATGTCTGTAGAGGCCTGCACAGTCAGGAAGAGGGATTAACCTAAAGATCTATTAACTGGCAACTCTACATTTGGTACAAATTTGCATTTGCCCTAAGCATGCTTCCAAGGTAAGGGAAGCAACTACTGCAGCATCTAATACCTACCGAGGAGACCATTATTTTTCTGTATATATGGGAAACAGAGGGCTAGCTTAATTTTCCAATCAGAAAGCTGATTATTACCTGCATAAGTTAAGCTGTTGGTGATAAGCTGGTTTTGGTGAAGTGGGAAAAAGTTTTTGATTTAAACTGCATCAATGGTCATCACTTCTACTTTAAAGATATGATGGCTAGATTAGCATATTGCAGACATGCTGCATCAAGGTTAGTCAGACTTCATTTATTCATTTATCCTCTCACTGACTCACTCACCGTGTGATTATCAACTTTGAACAAGGTGGATCTTATCTGGGATACACCACACACACACACACACACACACACACACACACACACACACACACACACACACACACACACACACATACGTGATGACGTCAGCTCCGAAATTGTCGAAATTTGAAAATGGGAAAAAACATTAAGAAAAAAATCAGAATTGAAGGGGTGCCCCTCGGGAATCGTGGCACCCCTTCATTTGGACCCCAAAACTCGGTAAAAAACGAGTAAATCGGTATGGTTAGGAGGTCTGGCAGAAACAAGGAGGGAAGGAGCTTGTTTTTCACAAAGATAAGCCAGACAGCTGTAAACACATACCATGGACATTTTTAGAGAGGTGAGTTTACAGACTGCAATGCACTGCACTACTTACATGGCACTATATGAAACAATTAATCTTTTTAGAGTGCAACAGTTATTCCAGAGGTTCATATATGTTAAACAGACTGTCTGAACATGATACCATACACATGGGTGACTTTATTTACCCCACTATTAACTGGGAATCATATACAACACCAAACGTACAGGCACAGAGATTCCTGGAATTTGTAAACAAAAACTCCCTGGACCAGACTGTCAATGCACTAACCAGGGGCACAAACATACTCTATCTGGGCATCACTAATATTGGAGAGTGCTACACATCCCCTAGTGTTATGTCTTTTCTGGTAAGGTCAGACCACAAAATGGTTGTTCAAGGAAATGTCTTGACTAAAAACCAGATGCTCTAGTTCTATTACTGTCCATGAACTGTAGAAGTTATCAGGGAGAGGAAGAAGTTACAGGAGGCAATGCCTTCTTGCCTTATATATATATATATATATATATATATATATATATATATATATATATAAATACACATATATACACACATGCATGCATACACACACACACACACATATATATATATATATATATATATATATATATATTGGTGAGGTTAGACATGTACATCCTTGATTTTCACTTCATTCTGGACACCTCAGTGGAGACCGGAGGTACTATGAAGGTACTTGTAGATGTTGTCATGGCCCTCAGAGTTACATAAACAGAAAAAGTGAATGATACTTCTGGCAAAATTGCATTGTTCACCTACCCACTGAAATGTCTAAGGGTATGTGTGTGAGAAGGCAAGGCCATAAAGCAAAAAATGGCCCCCTAATGGAATATTGCACCACTCCCAGTGAAATGCTTCTCATCCCAGGGAAAAGAAATGAAATGTAGCGTTCTTAATTCTGGAGGAAAACATAAGTCCATGAAATTCCCAAATGGGAGATTTGGTAGTCAGAGGGGCACCAATGAAAGAAAAAAAAGAATTACAAATGATTCAGAAAGACCCAGAAGTATAGTTTACTATTAATGGCCTCCATCAAAGCTGTGAATTGCTGAACTTACTGTTTATATTTTCATCCTGAGTGACAGTACTGAGTTTCTCTCTTGATGAGGATAAGCTTATTTGCTTTTTTTTTTAGTTTCTCCAAGTCTTTTTGGTTTTAATACCTTGACAGGAATGGAAACCATTCCTAAGTCAAAGTATGATTAAAGTTCATGAAATTAGTATTGTTTAAATTTTTGATGTTAGCTAGAAGTACTCTTAGCAACACCCACAATGTGCCCAGTACTGTCTCCTCCTGCAATTCATATGGTGTTACATGTATTGGTAACATAGCTAAGCATGAGTGTAAATTCTTTTTTATAAGTCCCATTGCTCCTACTACTAATGGAGCTGTCTGGGTATCCTTCCTCCACACTGCCTTCATTTCTGCCTGCAAATCCCGGTATTTTATGAGTTTATGTCTCTCTGTACATAAGACAGTATAATCTTTGGGTGTAGCAATTTCAATGATCAACACTACTTTCATCTTCTTTTCATGGACCACTATATCTTGTTTTCTCACATCTATTTTTGGACTGTTAGTAAAGGGTGATCCCACGTAATATAAACAATCATTATCTAAAATGCCTTGTGGCTCATGTTTCCAATGCTTCTCAGCTATTTCAGTAGTGTAAGATAGATCCTGGCCTGTTCTAATACTGCACATTGCTTTTATCATGTCTATCTTTCTAAGTAATTTGGCTGATCTGCTCCCTCTTCTATACTCTTCTAACAGTGGCACTTCTTGTCTTAATTGCTCTATAGTTTTCTCTATTCAGTACTTCCATGACTGCATTTGATTTCTTCCCTTCCTCCCCCTTTCTGCCCTGTATTTTTGTGGCAAGACTTTATCTGTTATTAATTTTGCTGCACAGCAATATATCCTATTTAATTCTGTTATATCACATGAAATTCTGTTAATGATATTGATTACTGGGTTCATTTGTTTCCTCAGACTTCTAACATTATGGGACTTATTGACTTTTTCTAATCTGCAATGCTTTGCCACAGATGGCCTGCATCTGTCTCCCCTGGGGCTTTAGGTCTTCTGACAAAGGCTCTTGCCTCCCCCATAGTGCCTTTTTCAGGCAATGCCATGAGGTCAAAACTACCAACATGAAAATTTCATCAAAACGCAAATTAAAGGTCATGCTGCTAAATTCTAGAAGTCTAAACATGAGACTGCAGTCATTGCAAGCATTCTTAACCCTGGAAAATGTTGACATTTGTGCAGTCACAGAAACCTGGTTCAAAGCTGCAGACAGCACCTCAGGCATACCAGGTTACTCATTCTATCATACATTCAGACCCCAAACCATAAGAAGTAAAGCAAAAGGAGGTGGAGTTTCAATATAGATTAAAGACATACACACCTACAGGCTGATCTAACAGAATGAGTCACAAGAGACACTCCAGTTGCAGTTAACCGCTGACAAGACCCCTATCCAAATCACAACTAGCTGCAGGCCTCCAACTTTGACTCAAGATGCCCACTCCACCTATCTAGATCTGTTCGAATCTATCAAGATTCAACCCTTTACCCCGATCCTGGGTGACTAACTATGCAACCATAGATTGGAAGAACTACTCATGCCAAAATACAAAGGCCCAGAGATTCTTTAATTTCATCAGTGCAAATGCCTTGGACCAGCTGGTCAACACCCCCACAACAGGTGATAATATCTTGGACTTGGTATTAACCAACATGAGTAACCACTGCAGCATCCCTACAGTGTCATCCTCCCTGGTAAGAGTTAACCACAAAGTGGTCACTTTTGAAGTCACCCCCCCCACCCCCCCGCAGCTAGGGTCAAACAAAAAAAAAATTCTCCAAAACTGATTACAACCTCCTGAGGGAAGGTATAAACAGCTTCACAACCCCCACTCCCTCTGTAGGAACTGGCACAAATGTCCAAACCTACACCAAAGTACTATATGAGCATTTATATAGGTGCATGTAATCAGGAATACCCAAAAGGACAAAATCCTCCTGCTCAAGGAAGAGAAAACCTGTCTGGTGGACATCTGCAATAAATAAACTCTATAATAAAAGTAAAAAAAATTGCTGTCCAGGACCAAGAAGGAGCATGTGCCTAATTGGAATCAATCTCTCCTTATTCTGAACAAGCAAAAAAGAGCACTAGTGAAATCCTCCAAAGCAAACTTGAGTCCAAACTGGCCACATCTACTAAAGACAATCATAAGGCCTTCTCCACATATGTCCACAATCTCAAAAGAAGCACTCAGATCTGCTTAGAATCGGTGGTCAAGAGCACCACATAAACAAATGCTGTAGATACAGCCAACCTGTGGCAGACAGGTCCAGTTAAAACTAACCACCCCCCCATAAGTAAATCTGCACATCCCCAGCACCTGCCCCCTCCCCTTATCTCTAGGAAGCAAGTCATCACTGCCCTTTCAAAAGCAATAAATACAGCCTCCATGGGACTTATTAACATCCCAGGCTGCATCCTACATGCACTCAGGCAGGAACTTGCAGCATCCTATTTAACAAAAGCCTGAATACTGTCTTTGTCCCAGCCATGTGGAGGGCAGCCACTGTCATCTCTTTGCACAAAGGTGGAGCGTCCATTGATCTAGGAAATTATAGACCCATCAGCCTAAGTAACCAGATCTGCAAAGCCATGAACAGATCATGAACCTCATTTACAAGGACATTGGCAATCTCCAAACATGATCCTACACAGTCTGGCTTCATCAAGGGGAGGTCATGCCTGTTAATCTTGGTCGACTTCTTTGAGACAGTCCCCAAAGCCATGGACGAGGGGATGACGGTGCACACTACCTACCTTGATCTTGCCAAAGCCTTCGATACTACTCCCCAATTGGGTATAATAGATAAACTCTCTCAACCAGACATCAATCTGTATGTTACCAGATGAGTAGCAAACTGGCTCGCTGATAGAATCCACCTGCTCAAAATAGGGCAAGCCACCTCAAGCAGTAGTTCTGTAACATGTGATGTACTCCAGGGTTCGGTCTTGTGCCTCTGTTGTTTGGGATATACTTTTCTGAGGTGCAGGCCAAAACTAGTGGGCTATGGCTGACCAAGTTTCCAGATGACTGCTAGCTGTGCACTGTCATCAATTCCCTATTGATGCGGACATCCTCAAGGAGGGTCTCATCCAAACAAATGACTGGTGCCAGAAACATGGCCTCAAAATGAATGCCAAAAAATGTATCATTATCCCCTTTGGGGAGAGTGACATCCCCACAAATTATCACATTGATAACAAGGTACTAAGCACGCAATCAGTTGTGAGGGACGTGGGCACCCAGGTTGATAGCAACCTAAAATTTGACCACCATATTGCTTTTATTGTACGGAAGGCTTTATACATAGCCCACTACATTAGGAAGGGTATCTCATCCAGGGACAAGGAGGTCATAACATCCCTGTATTCTTCCCTTATAAGACCCATCATTGAGTACAACACCCCTTTCAGCATGTACCTCACAAAGGACATGCAGCAGCTGGAGAGGCCATAGAGGTTCCTCACCAGGAGAATCCAGGGCCTCAAACGTCTACCCTACACAGATAGGCTAAAAGCCTTGTCCCTCTACTCAGTCTCATACAGACTCCTCAGACGTGACCTCTGTCTGGCATACAAAGCAATTTCAGACCCCATCTTGATGCATATCCACAAGTCAAGCTCCACTTGAGTAATCCACACTCGTGACCTCAACATGGTCTGTGACATAAATAGGACTTGTTGGCAGGACAGATTTGTGTCCCAGAGATTCCCCGTTCTGTGGAACAGACTCCCTCGCCACGTCAAGCAGAATACCTCATTATACTTTTTTAAGTGCAACCTGGATAACTGGATGGGGAACAGAAAATTTACCCCTGGGAATCCACCTGTGTCCCCTGCTGGACAGGGGCATCGGGTGCTGACTTGTTGGAACATGGACTGAATTCTTGGCTAGGCTTGTAAGGATCGTACGGCCAATAGCCTAGTAACTTCCTATAATCCTATTTCTTTCATTGATCTTAATGTGTCTATAAACCTCTATTAAACCAAGCAACTCTTGCCATGGATCTTCTTCTTCTAAACTGAGTGCACATTCTTTATTGTCCATTTACTGTGGGCATTCTACAGAAGGTTCTGGAACATCTTCCAGTGACATATTCTCTTCAGCTGCATTGTGTCATCTGTTTCTCTTTCATAAGGGAACTCACTGACCTATCACTCCACAGCAATGACTGCATCACAGTTGCCACCGTTCCCTGTTCCTTCCCTTTCTGTGCAGATCCAACTGAAATTTTAAACTGATTTCCTAAGCTCCAGAGTATCAAGTGGCAACTGATCAAATGCTTCCCATTCTACCAGTTTCTCCTTAATTTGGGGACTTACTGTTCCATCATGCTATGACATTACCAGATTTGGATCTTCTATACTAAATCCTTCACTTTGCAGGTAATGCATAATTTCAGTTTTTATTTCTGTAACTTCTCCATTAATAAGCCTCTTTTCTACTTCCCCACTTTGTTTTCTTATTTCTTGCATTGTAAAAGTTTCCATATCTGGATGACTTTCCCTGTATTTCTCTTCAAATAACTTTGGAGCTGCTTTTTTGAATTGATTAGTTTTGCTTTCGCCTGTGCATAAATATTGTACCATATTAAATCTATTTTTCTTTTCTTGTCCATATTTCCTCTTTAGATGTCTCCAGCTCCACCTCTTTCTATCTTACTTTGGGGACTGATTGTTCCATAATGATGTGATATAACCTGCGTTGGACTTTGCAACTAAATCCTTCACTTCACAGGTATTCCATAACTTCAGCTTCTATTTGTTTAACCCCTAATTTACTAATCTTCTATTCTACATTCCTCCTTTCTGATTTTATATTTTGTACTGTGAAATTTTCCATATCTGGGTGCATTTGCCTCTATTTCTATTTAAATATCATTGGTGCTGCTTTTTTGTAATGATTAGCTTCCCTGCTACTGTGTTGATTGATTAATTTGGCTTTCTCCTTTGTATAAATGTTGCACCATCTCTGATCTCTGTTTCTTTTTTATACCTTTCAAAAATCTCTAGATTTTGTTCTTTATATTTTCACAATTCCTCAGCTGTTTTTCCCAAAATTGCCCAAGGATTCTTGGTCTATATAATGTTTTTCATGAACCTGTTGTAATAATGAACAATAATTTGCATTTGAAGCTTTTGACAGTTTTTCTTGTTTGTGTATTTTTCTTTCCTTTAATTTCTCTCGTAGCTTTGCTGAATACCTTCTATCTGGAAATTCTGGGCTTCTTAAATAGTAGTAACAATACATACTTTCTTATGCTCAATAATTCACTCTATCATCTTTATGGCTCTTTTTTCGCCTCTTAGTTTTTCTAGTTTGTCGGGACTACTACATCCTCTTACAACAGGGGAGCCATCCTCCCCCTGAGCTTGGCCTAACCCCATTGTAGGAATGCTTCCGTGTCTTGAGGATTCTACACTGTCATTTTTCCACTAAGACCTCCATCAACAGAATAAAGTCTGTATTTGTTAATGTCAAAGATAATACAGTGGAACTCCAATATTAAGAATATCTTGGAAAGGAGCACTCCTATTACGAGATTAGGTTGGATGAGAAAATGTGGGTGATGTTCACAATGTGGCTATATTATGGAATGTGACAGCATCCACATCATGGGGTATGGAGAAGTAAAACTGAGACATAAATTAAATTGTCTCAGTAAATGCTTGGTGTACATACCAGACAGTTTTATATAGGAAAAACAAAAAAATGCCCTTAACAAGTACATTTATTAGCATGTCTAGGACATACGCAGAGGCAACTTGAACAATACCATAGCCAGGCATATTTTTGAATGCAGTGGCCATTCCTTTAAATTTGCAGGGTTGGAGCAAGTAGTTAATAAAGATGGTAGGGGTGGGTCAAAAGAGATGTTTTTGGAGTACAGGGAGTTATTATGGCAGCTTAGGTGCAACGCAACAGTTGCACCAGGTCTCAAAGAGACAGTGTCTATTTCAAGTTTACTAAAACTAAGGTCTGAATTCCATTTTTAGAGTGTAACGTACAATTAACTAAGTTATTTATTGATGTTTTTTACTTGGTTATTTTATATATATATATATATATATATATATATATATATATATATATATATGTGTGTGTGCGTGTGTGGTAGTAACTAATTTACTTACATATGTATTATACCATTCATGTATTAACTTATTTATCTTTATATCAAGATGGGAATTAATGTGTTTGATTTTTATGATGTTAGAGAAGTTATTTATTCATTCATTAGATGCATGGTAGAGCTTATGTTTCTAAGGTTTTAGTTTTATATGAGCCTATGGGAATTTTATTTGCGATCATGTGATGGAGTGACTATATAAGCAGTGTGTGCAATGTAATTACTTTTTCTGATGACGTCAATGGCTTAAGGCAGATGAAAGCGCTAAATAAAGTCAAGTTTGCTGTGGTACTTTCTAGTATTGGTTCCTGCTTCATTGTGGTTATTAACGTCAAAGATATCACAAACTATAAAATTAAGTTTAATAAATCAAAGCTTTGAAATTAACTTCTAATGTCAAAACCATTAAAACAGATTCTGTGTTGTGAAAGATTAAAATAATTAGGATGGACTTGTTGCAGTTCAGAACATATCACAGGCGAGCAACTGTAAATACCTATTACAAAATGTAAATCTGTCTTTTACAGGCAGAATTAATTTACTCAAATTAATACATATACCCATATTTTTTATCCAAAACATTATCCTTCCCCAGAATTTAAATGGAATATGAAAGTCGGGTTGATTTGTTATAAAACATGGGACATCATGATGCAGCCACATGCAAAAACTGGATAAAATATCAGAGATCTGGCCTTATCCCACTTTCATTGTTTAATTAACTATATAAGCTGGAATTTAAATTTCCAAGTTAATTTTAAGAATATAATGACTACTGTCTGAAAATTAAGACCATCAACATGGCTTCCCTCGTATAATACCAAGATTGCATTTTGTGCGTGTGCGTAAATTTTGTACCAAAAATGATTTTCCATTCTGTATTCTGTACTTGATTGTTGTATAAAAACGTACTTTTTGGAATGCATATTTACAAACCCTTATATAATTTCATTACAGAAAACAAATGTATTCCAAATGTTCAGTTATTTAAAAATATTTTGGATCCCAAAACAAAACAGCATTATATTCAGTTAATAATATAAATGAACTAATATTAATCTTCAACACTGACTAAGCTCAAAATGTTAAATGATTTCAAGAAAAAAAAAACTTGCTCACCTTTCCCTTCATATTACATCACTAAACGCTAAACCAACTGAGAATATGATTGGACAATGAAACAAAGAGATAAACTGACTTGAGTCAAGCAGTTTAACAAACCATATTGCAGTCAAAATTATTAATAAAGTTATATAAGAACAAGAAAATTCAACAAATGGTCTTAATAAGAACATACTTGATTCTAGTAAAACTTGGATGGTAAAGCCAGCAAAATTATGCTTGCACTAGTGTAATAATGAAGAAGCGTAGCTGCATAGGAGGTGATCATGTCCTAGTTTTCATTCTTGGTGGACTAAAACTTAACAGTTTTTACATGAATTTCAGGATTGCAGTTGGAATGTACTTTTTCGGTTTGGGGGGGTAATAAATCATCTTCAAGAAAGTACAGTTGTGTAAGGTCTTATCATAACAGTAAACATCCTACCTTTTGCAGTATCTTCACTCTTGAGATAACCTGGTGAGGACAGCCAAACATCAGGCCAGGATAACAAAGACATTACGCCTTCCAAGCACCATACATCAGACGTATATCTTATGTGCAAAGTGTAAAGTGCACAAGTGATGTACGAGCACCTAATCCTCACAAGTGAAGTGCCCTAGAAGAACCAGAGGAACACAATACCATGTACATCTAGGAAGGGAAGATGAAAAAAAAAAAAGAAAGTAAGAATGACCCCTAGGCCAGAAGAAAGCCAGCTGAAAGTAATGGGTAGGAGGAAGGTACAAAATATTGCAGTACTGCTGCTAGGGTAAGATCTTACACAATTGTGCTATGTCCTTTCTAATCATTGTTGCAGTATTCCTCATTCTTTGGAAAGTACAATTGGTACTAGAAAATATGGGAAGAGGTATTCACAGAAGATGCCTCCAAGAACCCATGAAGGATGGCTCTGACAAAACCTGCCCTGACCCTAGAAATGGCATTTAACCTGTAATGTTTGGTGAAAGTGTGAACAGAAGACCAAGTAGCAGCTTCTAAAATGGATCTAGTGTCCAGACCCTTGAAAAAAAGCACCAGAAGTGCCCAGTTCCCTAGCAGAATGAACACAAACAGAAGATAAAAGCTGCTTCCCATAAAAAGAATAGCAAAAACTAAAGGCCTTAGCGACCCAGGAGGAGATGGTCTGCTTAGACACAACTAAAAAACAATTTCCTGGCATGAAAGGAAACAAAAATCTGATATGTTTTATCTTGTCTAGACAATACCTGAGCTGTCTATGCAAATCCATGGTGGGAAGAAATCTCTCAGCAGGATTCTATGGAGAAGAGGAAAATGAACAGACTGATCATAGGATTATAGGATGTTACTAGGCTAATGGCCCTGGGGCCCTTACAAGCCTAGCCAAGAGTTTATTATTATAGGAGGTTACTAGGCTAATGGCCCTGGGGCCCTTATAAGCCTAGCCAAGAGTTTATTATTATAAGAGGTTACTAGGCTAATGGCCCTGGGGCCCTTACAAGCCTAGCCAAGAGTTTATTCCCAAAAAGAAACCTCAGTCAGCACCTGTTGCCTCTGTCAGTGAGGGAGAAAGCTGGAACCCCTGGGACAAATTTGTCATTTTTCAACTACCCATCAAGGCTGCACTTGAAGTGGGTCAGCGAGGTACTCTGTTTGATATGTATGGGAAGTCTATTCCAGAGACAGGGCAGCTTCTCAGAGACAAACCTGTCTCTCCAGCAGGTATTGCTGATGCCGCATATTAGATTTAGGCCTTTCGAGCAGGTAATATGAGACAAGTTAGACTTACAAATATGGAGCAGCTCTAGTAGTGTAGGGTCTGATATTGCCTTGCATATGACACACAGATTACCTTTAAGCAATCTGTACAATACCGAGCAAAGTGATAGTGATTTGAGCTTGTTCACATGGGACAGGTGTTGGAGGCCATAGATTCTCCTTGTGAAGTACTTCTGTGGCCTTTCCAGAAGATACAGGTGTTTGGAGAGGTACATACCAAATGGGGTGTTATATTCAATTATAGGCCTAATGAGAGAGGAGAACAGAAAGTAATGACCTCCTTTTTTCTAGATGCAGTCCCTTTACATATGAGATGAACCAAGTGAAAGGCTTTTCTGACCACTGCCACTACATGATAGTCAAATGTGAGATTGTTGTCAACCTGAGTACTCAGGACTCTCACCCCAGGTTGTGTGCTTAGGGGGTTGCCGTTGATCTGGTAATGAGTAAAGGCCATGTTTTTACTGAATGGTATGATAATACATTGTTCTGCATTTAACTTAAGGCCATGACTTTGGCACCAGTCATTTGTTGCTGTGAGACCCTCCTGCAGTAAGCTATCATCATTTGGGGAGTCAGTCATAGCACTCAACTTACAGTCATCCACAAACTTGGTCAGCCACAGCCCCTTTGCCTTTGCCTGGACCTCTGAGACGTAGCTGCCAGACAGTAGGGGTCCCAGGACAGATTCCTGGGGAACGCCCTTAGTGATAGGTCTGCTGTCAGAGGTGGTGGCACCTATTTTGACCTTGTGGGTCCTATTGGTGAACCAGTTGACCACTCACCTGATGAGATAGGGATTTATGCCAAGTTGAGTTAGCTTTTCGATGATGCCTGAGTGGGGGATTGTGTCAAAGGCCTTGGCCAAGTCAAGGTAAGCTGTAACTACTGACTTTCCCTCATCCAGGGCCTTGGTAACAGTCTCAAAGAAGTCAACCAGGTTTAACAGACAAGATCTGCCCTTGCAAATCTGAATTGGGTGGGCTCACATGCTTAGAGATTGCCTATGTCCTTGTTTATGAGATCCATAACAATACACTGTATGATTTAAAGACAAATCATTAACCACCTTGGGCATAAAAGGATTGATATGAAGAAACACCCTGTCCTTGTGAAAAACCAAAAAAGGGTGGCATGAAGTTCAAAGACCAACTTGACAGAAGTAAGAGCCACTAACATTATAATCTTCCAAGCACAATGCTGTAGGGAAGAGGATACTGCAAGTTCAAAGGTTCAAAAAAGGTATGGAGTCAATTTCTCAAAAACAAAATTAAGGTCCTAAGAAGAAGGAATAAGCTTTCTTGGAGGCCGAATACGAAATACACTTTTCAGAAATTGTTTGACTTCAACACTAAAAGCAAAGCTGGCTTCACAACCAGACAAGTGGAAATGGCTGATAAATGAGCTTTAACAGATGAAAATGGCATTCCAGAATTGAGCAATTCACACAAATACTAATGGACAGTAGGGATTCCCACAGAAAAGGGGTTCAGGTCATACACGAGACATCAAAAAGAAAATCTCTTCCATTTAGCCACATAGGATTTTCTAGTGGTTGGTTTTCTGGCCTCCTGCAAAACCAAAAGCACATCCTCAGGAAACTGATATCTAAAAGGAATCAAAGCCCTATCACCCAAAGTGTGACATGAAGTGTGGAAAAGTGATGGAGAATGAAAAATCCCTTGTCTTGGGTTACAATTTTCATCCTGGAAGGCAATTTATGATGATTGCCCCTGGCCACATGAAATAGAAAGGGAAGCTAGTGCTGCCTGGGCCAAAAGGAAGTCATCAACAAGACTTGGGTCTGTACCACATGATCTTGTGCAGACCTCTGGTTGTACAGTAAGAGGGGGATAGGCATACAGGAATATTCCCTTCCAAAAAAAAGACATGGTGTCCATTTTCCCAACTAGAGTACATGCCATTCCATAGCAGAACTGGGGAAGTTGTCTGTTCAGTGGGGAGGCAAAAAGATCTATTTAAGGATTACCCCAGTGATGTACAATATATGGAAACTCCTCCCTGTGAAGCATCCATTCATGAGGATTTGTCCTTGGTTTGTTCAAAGACATTGCCAGAAGATTGCACTCTGAAGGAATGCAAACTGCCTGAAGAACCAAGTGATAGCAGACTGCAAATTCCCAACCCTGAAGAGCCAACCTGCAAAGAAAATAATATTTTGTGTCCCCTTGTTTGTTGATGACTGTGGCATTGTCTGTAAAAACCTTGGGAGTGGAATATCTGCAGAGCTGGAATTAGAGCACTCATCTCCTTGATGTTGTTATGGTCTGCCAGTTGTTGATGGGACTAAGGACCTTGGAGTTTGAGGTTTTTGGAAGAGGCCAGTCAATCACTCCAAAACTGTAAGTTAGGACAGGAAGAGCAAATTGGTTTATAGCTTGAATTTTGTTCCTAGATGTCAGCACTGTTTTCAGGATTAATTTAAGTCTTCTAAAGTATTCTTTACTAAGTTTCATTTGCATTTGTTCGTGTTTTATTATTGATCCTTCATCAATTCCAAAATATTTATATACTCCCTCTTGCTCAAGTTCTTTTATATCACATTCTTGTCCCAAAATTATGTTTTCTTGGTTTTGCAGTTTTTCTGCTTTAAAGGTTGCTTTTGCACATTTATCAAGACCAAATGACATTCTTATATCATCTGAAAAATTTTGAAAACTTGCAGTTGTACTTTTAGTTTCTCATCTGATGAGCTATCCAGTTTTAAATCGACAAAGAGAAGATGAGAAGTCTTTACACTTTGTTGTTTTCTAGGAGCCAAAGTATAGCCATGGCCTAAGCTGTTAAGTAGACAGCTTAATGGGTTAATGGCAAGGCAAAATAGCAGAGGTGACAGAGTCTCCCCCTGGAATATCCCCCTTTGAATTTTATCCCTGGGATAATAATTTGTCCTTTATCATGGCTTAATTGCAAAGTGGTCTGCCACTGTTTTATGGTCACTGTAATACAGTCGATCAGTATAGGGTGCATGTTATACATTTTTAAGCACTCTTTTATCCATGAATGTGGGATACAATCAAATGTTTTTTTGTAGTCAATCCACTGACTGCATCCAAAATCTTGCTCTCTCCTTTTTTCTTGAATTTCACCCATGCTTCATTATCATTCCCTTCTACTCTCAATTACAGCTTTCTGTTTGTGCTATTTATGTGAACCTTAACTGTGCAGATCTAAAATATCCCTTAAAAATCAAGTAATACTAAACCACCTTATTCTGTTGGAAGGATGAACTTATCCCATTTGACCAATGTTTGAAGTGTTTTAATTCAGTCTTGCAAAACTGTTTGCATTGTTCGAAAGCTACTGCCATTTTGGATCTAATTTACAGACTGGTTAAAGCTATCTTTAGATTATAAATTGACATTTATTATTTAAAGGGACCTTTTTTTCTAGTCCTTTGTCCTCTTGTTCATCTCATTTTCAACCCCAAGGTATTCCTCAGATATTAGAGAATGGTGCTCTCAAAAAAGTCACCGTTCAGGGACTGGTTGCACACATCTTTATATCCTCATATGTAGAGTCTCTGGTCTTGTATGGTTACTTGCCACCAGCCTACTGTGAAAATGTATTATTAGCACTGGTATCCCCCTGTCTGGTGCTGGTACCTCAATTGTCAAAATGATATAAAGTTATTAAATAGATATACACAATGCTACTGTT
The DNA here is from genome assembly GCF_019279795.1 of Protopterus annectens. Taxonomy (NCBI): domain Eukaryota; kingdom Metazoa; phylum Chordata; order Ceratodontiformes; family Protopteridae; genus Protopterus; species Protopterus annectens. Next base: position 308,253,000 of record NC_056733.1, on the reverse strand, counting down.
TAAGAAGGAATTGTCCTGCTAATGCCTTGACTTGGGATAAGTTAGTTAAAAAAAATAAAAGGAAAACGGGAAACCAAAGGCAAGTTACTTTACTGTAAAGACAACACTTTCACACTCTAAGTGCTTTGCAATAAAGTTCTTTGGCTCTAGCTTTCAGTTTTCCTTTTTTGCTACTATTCTACATGTTTTTGGATTATAACTGGAATTACCTTTGTGACGAGGTTTCTCTGTTATGAGTTAGTTACTGCCAGGTCAATCATAAATAAATAGGACTGTATCTAGCTTGCTCCATATGATTGACACACTGTTCATCACTGAAACCTGGCTGGATGACAAAAGTGGACCGTATTTAATATTGGCTATCCCATCATGGTCTGCCTGACATTAATAGCCAGAAGTGCTAGCATAGATTTGATAAACTTTTTAGTACTGATTTTTATTCTAGTGCTTTGTCTTTTATGTAAGTTTTTTTTAATGATGCAATAATGTCTGATAGAGTGGATGATACTGTGGAAATATCGAATTGCGGGGGATGCTGTGAAGCTTAATTCGACAGGCAAGGGGGCTTCTACCCTTGAATGCCCATTATTCCTCCCATTAACGCCCACCCTGGAGAGCACTGTTGTGCTTAGAAAATAGTACATGCCTTAACTTGGTTTATGCTTGTTTTGGTATCTGTACATGCAGTTTATTTTTTTTTTATATATTTTTGATGTAAAATAATTCCTCTGCCTAAAGTTTTATATTTGCTCTAGGGTATGTAATTGCTGTTGGAGGATGTGTTTTGCATCCAGGATATAGCTATATACATTCTGCAAGTATTTAATGTTCACACACACATACGTATGTACAATGAGTTTCATATATAAACACAATCGCAGGTGTAGAGGCAGAGAACGACACACATTCAGAAACTGATACCGACCCACAGCCATACATGGACAGAGCAGCGGAGAGAGAGAGACAGGCATGCAAATGTGCCCAGAAGTTACAGCTACTTTCTTGACTGTCTACACCTCAAATTCCTCATCTTGATCAGATTAATGAAAAAATGTCATACAGTACAAAGCAAAGCATCTTCTTCCTCCTCCACCCCACATACATCTCAAATATTCCTGATTTGGCTTATATTTTTGGTCTGTTACTATCATTTTCTTAGTTCTTACTGTATATAAAAGCACATTGATGCAAAATCTGTTGCTCTGTAAAATATTTAAGTGAATTAGAGTTATATTTAAAATTTTGTCTGATTTTGAGTCTATGTCATCCCATTACTGTTGGCTTTGTCCAGAATTCTTTATCAAAAGTTTAACAGTATGTGCACGTACACATACACAGATACACACCATGCTAATGCAGTTAACTGCATTAGCTCTATTTTATTTACTCACGGTCACTAAATGTGTTTGTAAGTTCCTGTCAATAGTAAACAGGAAAGTAAAATGGCAATGGCGGCTCCTTTTAACTGCTACTGCATTGTTTCTGTTATTCTCCTTATTTATTTTTTAACCTGATGTTCAATAAAAGTCTCGTTTAGGGAGTAAAAACAATATGGTGGTCACTTCTTCATTTTTTCCCATGCTTCACAGTGGCTTAATTTGCTGCTGTGAAGTTGCAGACCTGTTGCCAGGCTCTCCTTGTACATCAATGCTCAGTTGGAGAATGTGTGTTCTTCAGTAGTGTACTGTGGTTATGTTCTGCCCAGTTTATAATGAAGTTTATTTTCTCATTTGGTTTGATGTAAAATGCTTAAGAAATATGCATTTACATGCAGTACATATAAATGAAAATACTACATATGACAAGCACTTATTAGAGTGGGGGCATTATTTGGGGGCATTTTACTTTTATTTTTCATTATGGGCAATACAGGAGTTAAAGAAGGGGGTGTAGCTGCTGTTCCCTGCCAATGTAAACTATAAAAGTATGTAAATCATTCCTGCAGGGTTATCTGCCTACCCTGCCAAGGTGCTGAGATGTGTGACATTTTCACAAATGAAATGCAATGTTTCCTTTGTGGAGAAAAGAAAAAAAAGTCAAGTTGACTAAGAAGTCTACGACTCCATAACAGAGTTTGGTCAGAAACTACACAATTATCTGTTATTAAAACTCTTTCTTCTGTTCTCAATAAACAAGAGATCTAAACATTTATAGGAGCTACTTAAAATACAAAAAGCAAACTTAACATTCAAAGCCACATATAAACAAATTAGTTTGAATGACTATCATTCGACAAACACATTTCTTGGTAAAAGCAATTATTCTGTGTAGTAAGATGACTGACAGAGTTAATGTATGCTTATGGCAAATTGCAGTCTGGAAAAAAAAAAACACCATCTGCTGCCATTGAGTAATAAGACGACTCAGTCTTTGCTTTTGCTCAGATTTTTTTTTTTCTTTAACTACATGGAACAGATGGAAAGTTGCATATCCTATCTATAGTGATGACTGGCTGTAAAGATATTCAGAAAGAGAAATGGATAAGGTAGCCTCTACTCTGTAGAAATGACTCCTCAACTCGGACACCCATATAAATATAATTAGCTGTTAGTCCACACAATATGACAAACAGTTAACTACTTAAAAAGAGAGCTAGCCATACGACCTGTTTTCTTATCTGAATATTTATTTATTTATTTATTGACATTTAATTACTGGGAAGGTCTGACTGGGCAGAAGCCCATTTTCAGCGAAGGCCCAGGGAGAAAAGCTCCACATTATTACAAAACATTTTAAGAACAATAAGTTTAGAATCTTCAAAAATAAAACAAAAACATCTACAGTGTAAATAATTATAACAAATTAGACATAGTATAAAAATATTGGTTAAGAATCAATACAATGTATATGACAATCATTTAACATTTAGAGAAGTTTTAGATAGTTTGTAGAGAAATTAAAGGTAAGTTAGTCTAATACAAATAGGAACTGCCATATGAAGGGAGGGAAAACAGGCATATGTATATTTAGAGAGAAAATCAGGGAAGTAAATTAGATGCCAGTAAGGAAGTAAGTGAAGAAGGGAGAGTAAGGAGGTATAAGGAATGAAAAGGTACCTGTTCACATTTAGGGATATAGTCTTTGCTGGTTTTGAGGAAGAACAAAGACAGATTTTAGCAAGGAAGTCTTTCATAGTGGTTTTGAAACTTGGCGGAGAGGATATAGCCTTGATGGATACAGGTAAGGAGTTCCACTCCTTAGCAACCATGTAAAAGCACAGAAAATGCCCAACAGATTTGCTAGCTTTGTAGGCAGACTGGAGTTTTTGATCACTGGATCACAATGACTGACTGGGAATATTGTTGTGTAGTATGTTTTTTAGTGCTGGACAGGCAGATGTATGCTTGATAATTTTATAGGTGGTAAGAAGTTGTATTTGTTGATGTCGCAGTTCTAACAGATTTAGGCTTTTCAGTGCTGTACAGTGGTGGGTTCTGAATGGGGTATGTGCTGCAGATTTAGCAACTTTGTTATAACATTGCTCAAGTTTTAATTTTTGTGAAGCCTAGAAGTTAGTAAGGATGGTTGCACCATAAAGAAGAGTGGGGAGGATATAAGTGTTGGTAAGTCTAGTTTTTGTTACGTCTGTGAGAAAGTATGCGGCTTTCTAAAGCAACCCTGGATTTTGATGAATTTTTCTTATGCAATTTTGTAAAAGTAGGTCGAATGTAAGATTATCATCCACTATCATGTGTAATAGTTTGCTATGAGAAGTAGTGTCTTCAGTGGATATATTATTAAGAGAGAGGACTTTAAATGTTACTTTTTCATGACTGAGGAATTTTGGGGGAAATAAGTATTGGTGTGGTCTTTTTTGGGTTGAACATGAGTTGTGAGTTACAAAGCCATGTTTCAGTGACTGTTAAAGCTTCCTGAGTAATTTTTTGGAGGTGTACCATGATGTCAGATGTGCAAATGAGAGTGGAATCACCTGTGTATTGTATTCAGGTAGCCTGTTGTTTGGAAGTATAGTGTGTGTGTTGGTGAAAATGTTAAAGAGGAGGGGACCATGGATAGAGCCTTGTGGTACACCGATGGTGACTGAGAGGTAAGGAGAGAGCATGAAGTGCCATTTTACTGACTGATACCAATTGGACAGGTGACTTTTGAACCACAGAAGGGTGGGCTGAGACAGACCTAATGAGGATATCTGAAGTAGAAGTTTGCTGTGACAAACTGTGTTGAAGGCTTTAGACAAGTCTAGAAATAAGGAAGAGATTAGTTTGCCACCATCTGTAGCTTTATTGCCAGTATCTATACAGGTCAGAAGGGCAATGCTAGTGCTATGGGAAGGATGGCAGCCATGTTGTTTAGGGGATATGAGTTTTTCCTGAAGGAGAAAGTATAGCAATTGTTTTTGAATACATCTTTTAAAGTATTTTAGCAAAGGGAGGTAAGATTGCTTTATGTTTAACGTTATTAATGTCTGTTGAATTTCCTCCTTTGTGCAGAGTAATAATGTGGTACTTTTTCCACACAGAGGGAATGTGGGATTCCTGGACTGACCTATTTATAAGGACTGAGACAGCATAGGCAATGCTATTAGTTGCTATTTTAGGTACTCATTTGGAAGGTTGTCAGTTGAAGAAGTTGGTGATTTAAGTTTAACAGTGGTTTTATATAGGATATGGGCAAAAGTCTGAAGGTGAAAGAGGATATGGTGATATGTGGCTGTTGGGGAAGGTTGGGATAAGATGTTAGGAATCCTTGGTGATAGATGCTATACGATCTGTAAAATAAGAGTTGAACTATATTACAGTTTTGAGTAATGAATTATTGGGAGACAGGTATGGGTTGAATTTTTGGCCAGGATGTAAGATTTATTTAATGGTTGTCCAAAATATTTTAGGGTTGTGTTTAGTATTATTCTGAAAGTTATTATAGCACAGTTTTATGTCTTCATTTATTTGCTTTTTAGTATGATTGAGAAGCATTCTGAAGTTTTCACGATATTGAGGTGTTTTACATTTCTGCCATTCTTTCCATGCTTTTTCGCTGTCCTGCATTAGCATTCAACTCTTTTTCAATTGACAATTTTCAGTTAATAGATGATAGGGCAGTACTGAACATTTCTGAGTTAAACTCAGAAAGGTTATGACTTCTGTTATAAATATGCTGTTTAACTGGATGTGTGAGATTTCTAATCATATCGATTGGGAGATGATCACTGAGAGTGTCGGACATCTTATCTGTGGTGGAGTATTTGCTGTAGTCTGATACTAGGATCCAGTCTAATAGAGAATTTGATTACTTGCTATAATGTGTGGGGCTTTTAATTAGTTGTGTGAAACCATATAAGTTCATGCTGGGTGTAGAGGAGTTACTGTTTATATCCAACCAAGTGGCATTTACATCACCTAGCAATATTTTTTCTTGTGGAAATGTTATGGATATCCAATGTAGGATATCTTCCAGTATAGCTTGTTGCCAGGAAAGATATAAAGGACAATAATATATATCTGATTATAAGAAGCTCTGATGAACTGAATTTTAATGTTGGTTTACTGTAAGGCGAAATGTGGTAGGTATTGGGAAATATTAAAGCAATACCAGCACCTTTCCTCTTTATACAGTCATTACAGATAATATTATAGCCAGAAGGTATACCTTCAGAGTAATATATGCTGGCTTTAAGCCACATTTCGGTTACAGCAAGAACATCAGGCTTATATTTGGAAGTCCAAGCACGTAGTCCAGCAGTTTTATTTCATATGCTTCTGACATTTATTGCAGCAAAAATTAGATCACCAGGGTTTGAGACTGGCTGTTGTTGGGAGAGAAATATTTTTGTGTTCATTGTGATAGGCGGAACCAGAATTAGCGTAATATTTTCCTTGAAGGATTTTAGTATATTGGGAAGTTACATATACTTATGGCGACTATTCTTGCACTTATTTTTGTTTTCATTTGAGTTGAAGAGCAATTAATTAGCCTATATTTGCAATACAGGTAAGGGGCAATATTAAATAGGTTTGGTAGATTGTGTAGAGTGTGTAAAGTGGAAGTATGGATAGGTGGTTGGGACAGAGTTGGAGAAATGTTGCGATATATTATTGAGTCATGGTAATATGAAAGATGGCACAGTAGGAAGAGAAGAATAGAGGGTAGGCTGAAGAGTAGCATAATTAAGTACAGGAATCTGTATTTTATAGTTGTCAGGTAGTGGGGAAGGAGCAACAAAGAAGGAAACAAGAAGATGCAGGACAGTAGGAGATTCAGAGATGGACTATGAATGCTGGAAGAGGATAGGTAAGTGAAAGTATCTTCTGTAAAAGGAGAGAGATAGGTTATCATGGTATCTTCTCTGGAATGTAGAGGGATATTAAAGGCTCGAGTATAATGATGTGGTCAAAATAAGAAGACATGAACCTTGTCTTTTCCTAAGAAAAAGGGAACTTTTGTCTAACTTTTATTCATATCTGAATCAGATTGATTTATTTACTAATCTATTCTCAGGCCAATATAAATAGTGTATATAGTTTGTTACCATGTTAACTTATTAGATCATTTACAGGCAAATTATTTGTTAATATCTTTTTTCTTCCTTTTCTTTGTTGTGAAAAATAAATAAATAAAAAATAATTTGAGTAAAAATAAGAAGAAATGCGGGTTTATTTGGGAAAAGAAAAAGATGCAAAGTGGAATAGATAGGTACTATCAGGGAGGGTTGTGATTGTAAATAGATATAGCGCAAAGCAGTATGCAACGGAGAAAGTTGGGAATGGGGCTAAAAATTAAAAAGAAGTAAGAAACAAGAAACAGAAGTGTATGTATGGAAGTAGTAAGGAAAATTGGGGAGGGTATAAGAAGAAGAGTCACAAGTGAAATGTGTATGTAAGAAGTATACCATTAGAATAAGAGGGGGTGAGTGGGAATTGGGGGTAGGGAAAGGGAGTGAAGCAAAGCCATGCATAGTAGGCTTTTCACCCTCAGGTCAATTTATAACCAACAGCAATCAGTTTTCAGCCTGAGAAAAGTAATTAGCAAAGAGATACAGGTTGCTTGTCATTTCCTGAGACTAAATAACTGGCATATGCAGTATAGTCTACTTGTTAAACTAAAGGGGACAGTAGCCAACTTAGTAAGAGGTCCTTAGAGTGCATGAACTATTTCACAGACACTTTCAATCACAGATCAGGCATGTATGTAACTGATTAAAGTTAATCCTCAACAAGGTTCTTCCTGATAAATATGCTTACAGTAAACAACAACAAAACTCTCAGTAAACTTGTAGGTGTAGGGCCTTGTGGCAGAGCTCCTGCAATATTGAGATCAGATGTAGTGACCGCAGGCTCTGAAATGAAAGAAAGAAAAAAAAAACTACTAAGCTGTAAAATTATATTTAGGCAACACAGTTAGTACTTATTATACATAAAAAGAGATAGAGGAAGGACCACAGTAAGTTAGATCGAGAAAATACAGAGGAAATATAAGAATAGTGTGATGGTAAAAAGTGTATAAGTGTAAGCTCAAAGTAATATTAGCAGGGGTATACTGTCACCCCCAACTGAAGAGATGATTTGTGCATACCTTGATGAGCATAGTAGGTTTGATAGGATTTGTATAGACTTGATTTGTCTATTTCTTGAAGTGGTTCTTGAAAACAATGTTTTCCTTTCTGACAATATTTCCTACAATCCGCTGGCATAGCTATGGGCACTCTTTGTTCCAATAGCTACGCCAATATGGTTTTAGCTCAATGGGAACATATGTGTGTGCTTGGTCAACATGATTATTCTATGTACATTAGTTTTTACTCCAATTTTGTGGATGATATTTTTATGTTGTGGACAGGTACGGTCAACGAGCTTATGGATTTTATTGAATTTTTGCATAGTACTACATCCTTTATTAGGTATTCTGTTAAGCATTCCTACACTTTTTTGGGTGTTGAAGTGCTTAGGCACAAGGATAAGTCTTTTGTTACAGGACTGTTTAGGAAGGTGTGTTACAGGAACTCCCTATTTCACAGGACTAGCATGCATCCTCAACGTCTTTCTGAATAACAAGAAAGGTCAAGTTATGCGTGCTTCTAGATTGAATGTGAGTGATAAAGGTTTTAGGAAGGAGATGACTGTCCTGAAAGATAATTTTTCATACCATGGGTACAAACCAAAGGAAATTGAATGGGGGTTAACACTGAGTGCCCAGTTGAGGCCCTGACATGCTAGACCATATTTTTCGAGAGATATGGATTTGGTAGATGCTGGAGGGCCCAAGGTTGAGGAGGAGAGAGATATTTCCCTTTCCCTACAATTTAGCAGTGATGTCAGTATTGTTATGGACATCATTAGTAAGCACTGGTCTATACTTTGTATGGATGACAAGATTAAAGACATGGTAGGGGGATATCCATCTTTTATTTTTAAAAATAAAACACATTTGATGAGGTTGTTATGCTATCCGGATAGAACTAGGAAACCAAAATTAGTTGGTGAAACTCCAGGTACCTTTCCCTGTGGTAAATGTCATTTTTGCACCTATATCAACAGTAATAGTAGTTTTACTAATCCAGATACTGGTGTCATATTTCATTTTAATGTTAGAGCTGATTGGAATAGGAAGGATATTGTATACCTGGCCCACTGTGTGATGTGCTTATGCTTCTATATTGGTAAGAGTAATCGTAGGCTTAGGGAACATTTGTACTGTATCAGAATTCAATATATGTAAAATGATCTTCCCAAACATGTCTCTGAGAGAGGTGTTTCTCGTGAGTTTAGATTTTGTGTGATAGAGTACATTTTGGTTCAAGATTAGGTGACTTGAAGAATAGGACTGAGACAGTAGAGCTAGAGTGGATCCTTAGGATGACATCGAATATGGGTTCTGGATTGAATGACCAGGTTTCCTTGAAACTTGTCCTGAAATCACGGACTTTAAGAAAGAAATGGATGTTTTTATTGTTATTATGATAAAAATGTTATATGTGTATGTAATGTTACTTTATTATACATATTTTTATTAGTATGATTACAGGTTTAATTATCTTAGATGGGTGTGTCTTTTTTGGTGTGCTCTGATTGGATGTATCTTTTATATTGCTTGTTCTTTACTTTGCTGTGGTCTGATGAAGTAAATTCTATTCTCATGAAAGTGCTTACCATATCAAATATTATTTTACTAGCTCCAGTGTGCTTCTAGTGTTCGTATTCATCTTATTTTACGTGTTCTTCATATATTTTTTACATTCACTGGTTTATCTGAGCTCTGGTAGCTCGTTTCTCTAAAAATTCAAATTTTTATGTCTAAACTAGTTTTTATCCATTGTAGTAGAAATCAAGATGATGTAACTTTATTAATCTGAATCTCAACTAATAAAAAAAAATTCTTAACGTGTTATCCAATTTTTAATTCACTTCGCTTGAAATGGGCACAAAGCAGGATTTGCTGTAACCTAGATGAGCTCCGGCATTGTGAATGGTTGATGCTGACTGATCCTGTGTGATTCTTAAAATAAGCTGTGAAAGACACACACACACTTCCATTTACAAAATGCAAAGCGCCCAGAAAGAATGCAAAAATGACTTTAAATGGATTTGAACCATAACAGCAGTGGCAGTTATCCCTTTGGAAATTAAATTTTACCAATTAAAATAAAGTGCATCATCTAAAGATTGCAAGTAAATTCAGTTACATTTAACTGTTCCTCCAAATGAAACATTTGGTACTTAGTTCATTATTTATAACAAATGTGAAGTTTTGCTCCCAGACCAGGCTTTCAGACCATATAGTGTAGGACTCATAATCAGTCGGTGCAACATTCAGCTTCCATTAGTCTCTTTCTTATTTCTAATGTATGACAACACCACCCCCATAGAGTCACGCCTCCTTTTTTTGGTGCATGAACTGCCTTTTATATACTATAGCATGGTTTATGGCCTGCACTCATCTATGATCCCTGGAATGGCATCTCAGTAACATTCCATGTGCAGTACATTCTACTGATGAAACAATAAAACACTTACTCCACATGTGGCTGTCAATATAAAACAAAGAACTGCCCTGTGAATAGTACCCTGTCATAACAGCCCAGAGGTGTCACTTATTGGTATTTATAATCTAGCCCTGCACCCCCCTTTGCTTGAGTATTTCATGTCACGGGTTTGAAACATTTCTGAACACCTATTATTGTTAAAATTTGGCAGTAGGGTACTTATACTTTAATGATATTACAGCAAGATTCAACACTTACTGTATTCCTAAGTTATTCACATTTTATTTATTTATTTTTTGTAGATGCATGATTTGCTGTTACAGGTCTTGCATTTGAAGTAGGGAGTCGTACATATTATGTGGGTTTCAGATCCACAACTCAGCTAACAAGGTATGTATGCTTCCATGAAGAAAACTGATGATAATAATGTAGCCTAACTGAAGGATGAATTAATAAAAGAGAAAGTCAGAATCTTTCTGTGGCTTTAACCTGTTTGTTACATAGCACTGGGAAACAGGCCATGCCTTTCCCAACAAAAGAATGTGACACTGGAATTGGTAATTTATGTTTTTGGGTACTGGGGGGTGCAGACTCCACTTTGTGGCACAAAAATAATTTCCCTCTCATTGAAAACATTGTTTCAGTAGTCAAATTGTTTCAGAACACGTGTACAGGATTGTGGACAAAGACAGACTTTGGTTTGAATCATGTACTTGCACAGACGTACCAGAAGCTGCTGAAGGTGGGGGTAACAGGGGCACTTAAAGATGTAAAAAAGAACATTTATTTATTGATTGATTGGTTGGCTGGCATGTACTACCATGAGAGAAACATACAGAATCTACATTAAAAAATGACAGAAAGTTTTATTTTCATAACTGAATACTAGGCTAACTGCACTGAAGGGCCTTTTTAAGCAAAGCCAATAACTTGGGGTCAGAATCAAACCCTGCACCTTGTGCTTCTGAGGTGAAATACCTTAATCATTATGCCAAATCCACCTCCTCATCCTGTATAATAGCATTAGTTTTGGTTCTTATTTCATAAGAACGCACTGATGATATGACTGAGAGACAGACTGTTTGTTAGGTTGGAAAAATACAAAATGTAGGTTTTTGTGAAACCGATAGCAAAAGTAGAGCATCCAAAGAATCATGAGACTTCTGGAGGAACCTAGCAACAGAGAACCATTTCTCTGTAACCACAAAAACTATTACAGTAATTTAATTAGAATAATATAATGACCTTCACTTAGATGGTGGTTCCAGATGTATAAACTTGTATACATTTTTTGCCTTATAATATAGTTTACTGCAAATGAGTCTACAATGGGGGAGGGGCTCAAGTCGAGTTACGAAAAGCAATGTATTTGCATCAGAGTGAGTAAGTATTTTAGGCTATTACAGTACTGTGCAAAAGGTAATTATAACACCCACAATAAAAACAAGAGTATAACATAAAATGTTTGACTCTGGCACTAAAAGCTGATGAACTAAAGCCACTGGGACCTGCCTTTGAAAGTGTATGTCTTTGTCTTCCTTTGAGATTTTATTATAGAACTTTCATATAAAAAACAACATAGTAATAAGTAATGAAACAAACTAAAAACTGTGGCTCTAACCTCAGAGCTTCTTAGCACACTTCAACAGTTCATCCCATAGTCTCAGCTATTTCAAAACATTATAGCATATTAGAACTAAATATAGATATTGTTATAGATATAGCATTTTTTGATAAATTAACAAATAGTTTTTACCTCAAAAGTATTGACAACTCAATAATCAAGTGCCTTAAGTCATTATTTACATACTGTACTGACAAGTTGTTCACTACAGTGCCCACAATAAAAAATTACCATAATCAAATGTCAACTGTCAGTAAAGGCTATGTCTCTGTCTGCCTTTGAGATCATTGCAAAAATTTCAGATAACATGATCCTTAACTTCAAAACACACTTAAGACTACAGTTCAAGAAACAGAGCTTCTATGTGTAACATACCTCTGAACTTACTTCCACACCTTTGGTTGCTTGAAAACATGGTATTGAAGCCACAGCATATTACAACTACAGCAAATACTTTTTTCTGGAAAATATATAGTATTGTCACTTCTGAGATACTGTGAACTCAGTACACATATATTCTGTAAATTAGTTTTACTCCACCTTTTCAGCAGAGGTCAAATTGCTTCTGGGTTGAAACAAAAGATAATACCAGACCGTGACAACAAAAGCTTTCTAAAAAGTCTGGGTTTACTAGTTGTATAGGAGAAGCAATTTGTCATATACCTGAAGACAACTCACAATAAAAAAAATATTGTCCTTTGGTACAAATCATATGCTGTTCCAGTGGTTTTTGTCACTTTTTAAAGGGTGCACGATCTCTGACTGTGAAGAGATCACATAAATGTAATGGCCATATAGCTCTTTGACAGATCCTGTACAACCAGCAAGCTATATCAATAATCAATCTGATATGATCCTGAAACTATTTACATTCCTATATCATCTGCTCCCAGACTTTTGAGCAGAGACCAAATACTCTCCAAGTAGAAACCAAGCAGAGTGAGAGACTGTGACACCACAAACCCTTTGAAATGCAGGCTTTGCTCTCCGTATATAAGAGGCCATATGTCAGGTCCCCAAAGAAAGTTCATATTATAAAGCTTCACAGACTTCTAATAAGGTACTCTGTTATATAACACAAACATATTCCCCCAGAGGAATGACACCCTTTTGCGAGGTTACACTACTTTTGACTGTGAAGCAATCACACAAATATAATGGCCATGTTGCTCTTTGATAGTTATCATCCTCCTAAAAATCTTATCAATAATCAATCAAAAGTGATCCTATAATAACTGTTTGATTTTATACATGGTGTTACTGAGCCCTTTTATCCAGAGGTCAGTTAACACCCAGGTGGACACCAGGCATAGTGGCAGGCTGAGACAACAAAATCCTTCTCAAAATTTGGTTTTACCATCTGTATATAATAAGTTTCATGCCAGTTCTCCAAAGAGCTCTGAATTAAAAAAAAATGAAAGACTTCTGTAAGGTACTTAGAACAAAACTCACTATTTCAATGGAATGTTGAACTTCTCAGAAGGTTTACTAAAACTGACTGCAATAGAATCATATAAATATAATGGCCATATGGCACTTTAAAATATCCAGTCCCCCACTAACAAACTATATCAGCAATCAGTCAGGAGATCCTGTTAATCACCTGCCCCTAACCTTTTGTGCAGAGTACTCATAATGGAAAAAGAGTATATCGCCAGACAGTGAGAACAAAAGCCCTCTGAAATGCTGGATTTATGAGACCATATTTCAGATCCCTGAAGACAATTCACAATAAAAGAAATTATGGACTTTTAATAAATAACTTTGGTACAAAACATACACATACTGTCCGATAGGAATTTGCCTCTACATACTGTAGATTTTGAAGGAATCATAGCAATGCAATAACAATATTGTTCTTTAACAGATACTACCTTTGTAAAACACACACATTAACAATCAGTCAGAAGTGATCCTGTAACTGCTGTTTGCTTTCATATATCACATGCCCCAATTTTTTTCTAATGTCTCACTAAAAAGAAACATAACAGCCAAAGTATCCTGTTTCAACTTGCTGCTATTAGACACATACACTGACCCAGATAAGCTATATTTATATATGATAGTTTTCATGTAATGACCATGTGTTTTCATATACAGAATGCCTTCTCTCCCTCTTCTCCATAAAAGCTTCCGACTTCTCTGTACACCTCTGATGTCTGTTTGTGAAGGATGTGAAAAAATGAGGACAATAATTTATTCCAATCTGCCACTCTTCAATGCATATGCATGCTCCGAGTAACTGGTTACTTGTAGTGATACTGCCTAACTCAATTGCATACTTTGTCTTTCTAACTGGCTCCCCATCACAGGATTTTGTCAACTTGGCTCTGGGTATTTTGAGGGACTACATCCCCTAACTAATATAACCATTCTCTGGATCACACCATGTATGGGGAAGGGGAGTCAAATTACATGAGTCTATAGATCAGCTCTTTGCTCACTACAAGCAGACAATGTGAATTATCCCTCTTCCCAAACTAGCAATATTGATAACTGCTTTCAATAACGTACATGGCTGCCCTTTGCTTACATGCACAACTTGCCCTCCCTACATATACACACACACACAAAGTCACTTATGGCAAACACCTCTAATGTCTGAAGTGAAATAAAAATCACAGTAATCAATTTCACTTGCAACTAATGGGCAGAAATAACAGACACAGTAATCTACTGTCGTTCAACTATAGGACACATCACCCCAAGTCAACTTTCATAAAAAATAAAAATGATATAAGATGTATGATGCTGTGGGCAGTTTGTAGCACTATCACTACCCACACATGTATTGTATACATTCCTGCCAGAAAAAGTGAAGAAAAGAATCACAACTAATGCTTTTAAACTTGGAGCTTTCAGGTCCTGTGCTCTATTACCCCAATCACCAAATGGGCCACAGCAATGACCACTTGATCATTATCATCCGAGATGACCTTTGGTTTCACATACCAGCATTACTGACCGACTGTAGTCTTTAGTAACTTACCAGAAAAAAATCAAAAATTTTACAAGGGACAAGGCAAAAATATGTGGTATCATCAAAGGATGTAGCGAAGAATTTATAAATTGTATACAATGGAGCCATATTTTACCCTCGTACAAAAGGTATAGTTTATGCCTGAGTGCTGAATTACATTGTTGCAACCATGCTGCACCCAGCATACCATGTACAGGCCATGAGTTGGCAATGCAGTACATCATCTCTTTGGCTACATCATATAGACTGTCTTTTGGTTAAAGTGCTGCACTGCAACAAGTGTTATAGAAAAACCTGGCGACTTCACTTACAAGGCAGTACTGTGGCAGGCCAGGTCCCTATAGGCTGATCAAGTTTTCAGAAATTCGTATGATTGAGACCATATGATAGCGTTTTTGAAAACCCAAAGCTTTTGAATGGAGATTGCTGTACAGTGCAGATTAGGAAATTTATCCTTTTCCTCACTTTAGTGGGATCTTTGAGTTGGTATATATAATTTGCAGGGAGTGAAGGGGGGCTCTTCCCTCTTCAAAAATGTAAAGTTAGGGTAAGATTCAATAAAGCCTACACTAAGCGTAAACTAGGTGTACACAATATGTATTCAAGAACATTCTTATTACATTTTTTTGCTTTCTAGTAACTCAGAAAGATTGCACTAAGTGTACATGTAGTATACACTTTGTGGTAATATTTAAAGCTGCAAGAATATCAGTAAGAAAACTTAAATTAGGAGGAAGAAGGTGCGAGTTATGTCTGTGCTGTCTGTTCACTGGGAACGGTGTGCACTTAGTGTAGGTGTTACTGAATCCCAGACGTAAATTTTTGTGTCTTTTTCTGTTTTTTTTTTATGTTTGAGTTTTCGGAAACTCGATCATATGGAATCAACCATATGAATTTCGAGTTTATGAAGACTCGATTATCTGACGTAGACCATTCAGGCCTCTATGTCATATCATAGCAGCCAGTCTTACAGATGTCCATTGACATTTATTTATTTATTTATATTTGTTTACCGGGAAATTCCGACTGTAAGCAGGCACATTTTCAGCGGATGCCCCGGGAGAAAAGCTCCATATCATGTACATGATAAATAGAGATACAAAGTTGCAGCAATAGTAAATAACATTACAGGTTGTTGGCTTTAATACAATACAGTAAATGTTGCAATTTATGATAGTTTCTTGTCGTTTATAATATTAGTAACAAAGTTGTCATACAAGATTTTAAAGTATGTAAAGACAACTAACTAATTCTGACTGTGCTTAGTAGTGGCGGTAGTATAGTTGGGGTAAGAGTCTAGGTGGAGAGGGGTAAGGGTGGATTAGAAATAGGATAAAGCCAGTGCAAATTTAAGTGGAATTTGAGTGCAGTCTTGATCAGGCTGCTGGAAGGAAGAGTAATTATAGAAGGTGGAAGATTGTTCCAAAGTTTAGATATGGTACATGAAAATATGGCTTCTCCTGCTGAGTTTTTGGGTTTGATAACAGTAAGTTGATTTTTGTTAATTGATCTTAGGGGCCTAGTGGAGTGATAGGGTTTGAAGGGAAGGGATGTTAAGGGGGTGGCGAGGGTGAGTTGATTAAAGTGAAGGAGTTGTGGGAATTCTAGCCAGTTTAGTTCTTTAAAGGAGATACAATGATGGCTGCAGTAGGAGGTTCCAGTGGCAAATTTAGCAATTTTATTGTAACAAGCATCCAGCTTGTGTAGGTCTGTCTGTCTAAGGTTAGCAAGTATGGGGGATGCATAGAGTAGGGTGGAGATTAGCTGGGAATTGGCTATGGATATTCTAGCCGCCTTGGTTAGGAATTGGTGGCTTCAATATAATGCACCAAGTTTCTTGTGAACTTTTTTATTGTGAGAGATATGTGGGTGTCAAATCTAAGTTTGTTGTCAATTTCCACACCAAGTAATTTTGTGTGTTCTGATGGATATCTGTGGTGGCTTAGTGGTAAATTACATTGGCTATGGTGTGCAGGCTCCTGGGTTCAAGCCTTGCAGAAGCTGTTTAATTTTTGCCAGGCGTGTGGCATACGCCTGCAATCCTAGCATCCTGGGAGGCAGAGATTGGTGGATCAAATCATACCAGTGCGTGAGAGACCGTATCTATCTTCCTGAGAGATGATGCTATTGTCTTTGGAGAGATTGTTGAAGTGGGGGGTGTTTTGGGTGGCTTTGGAAGGTTGGAACAGGAAAAGTTTTGTCTTACTTGGGTTGAGTAGGATCTGAGCATTAGATAGCCAGCTTTCTACAGAAGAGAATGATTCTTGCGTGATTTGCTGTAGTTCTGGTAGAGTGGGGGCAAGCAGATGAGAGAAGAGTTATCTGTGTACTGTATAAGAGATGCTAGTGTGGTGGCAGTATGTAGTCTTTTAGTGAAAAGTGAGAATAGCAGAGGGCCAAGGATAGACCCATGGGGAACTCCGAGAGTAACTGGGAAGCAAGGTGATAGGTTATTGTCCCAGATTACTGATTGCTGGAGTCCATGTAGATAGCTGTGGAACCAGTTGCAGGCTGATTGTGAGAAGGAGAGGTTGGGGACAGTAGTAGCTCATGAGATACCATGTCAAAGGCCTTTGAGAGATCTAGAAATACGGCAGTAGAGAAGAGGCTATTGTTTTTGTGATGAAGTATAGTGTTGGTGAAGGAGAGCAGAGCGGAGGTAGTGCTGTGATATGGCCGGAAACCATGTTGAGTTTTGGAGAGGAGATTATTAGCTAGGAGGTAGTTGGAGACCTGTGTGATGATACATTTTTCAAGTACCTTGGAGAGAGGGGAGAGGACAGCAATAGAGCGGTAAGTGGAGAGGTCCGTGGAAGGGGTGCCTTTGTGGAGGGGAATGATGTGGGATATTTTCCATATCGAGGGAACATAGCCTTCTGTTATGGAACTGTTGATTAGAATTGAAATTGGGTAGGCTAGTGTATCACCTGCAATTTTCAAGTATTCAGAGGGGAGGTTGTCAGCTGTGAGTTTGGTGCATTTAAGTTTTGACAACAGTCTTTTTATGTTGGAGGTAGGTACTGAAGTGAAGAAGAAAAGAGGAGTGGGGGGTTTAGGGTTAGGAGTTGGGGGTGCTGTTACAGGGAAGTGTTGTTTGTTTAGCGATGTTATAGTTTCAGTGAAGTGTTTGTTGAAGGATTCAGCAATACTGCTGGAGGTGGGGGGAAATGGATAGCTGGGGGGTATCAACCTTCCCTCCCTGGGTGGAGGATATTATTAATAGTGGACCAGAATTGCTTAGGGTTGTGGTTGGTAGAGTTTAGGGTGGATTTATAGTAGAGGGATTTGTCTAATTTGTTATGCTTTTTGGCTTTATTGTGCAGTTCAAGGAATGATTGCCTATCTGAGTTATTTTTTGTTAGTCGCCAATGTCCCAGGCCTTATCTCTGGATTTCATTAGGGTTCTGGTGGTCTTTTGTAACCATGGGGCACGCCTGGATCTGACTTTGGCATTTCTTACAGGAGCATGGGTGTTTAGGATGGAGATGACGGTAGTGTTGGCATTTAGCACCAAATATCTGTGCCATGTCACAGCAGCCATTTTCAGAGTTTCATCCACAGCAGTGCCAGTGTTCAATGACAACAAGCTTGTGTTAATCATGGCAACTAGTCCCACGGGTCCATTCACATACACAACAATATGTTGCACTAACAAGCCTCTGTGCTCTAAAATGGAAGAGGGTCTGCAAGTAAAATTCATCCCCAGCACTCAGGCTAGCTAGGCCTGCACATACAGTATACCTTATCACTCAAACAATGGCAAGAGTAACATTATTGCATCTAAACCCACCCCAATTAGTACCCTCTAAATTCACAGACTTTAAAAGACAAACCTATTAATTCAAATGCAAAATTTCCAGTCCTCATGTAGCCTCAACTGTCACTTACAGTAAGGAATTTGGTTCTAGTTAAAGCAACAGCATAAACTGCTACAATCAACACCAAATATACTGCTAAACGTAAACATTAATCATCTTAGTGGAATGCAACATTAATAAGCTATTTAATAAAATAAAAAGCTAATTAAGGCCTATAATAACTTAGACTTTACCTCCATCATAGACTTTGTCAAAATGCTCAGCAACAATGTGATGCTTAACATAAGGATGATCATAGTAGAACACACATTAAAATTAACATCTGCAGTCAAACAGTCATAAACTCTTGAACTCTTAAAACTACTCAACTTAAGGACACCGCAGGATATGTTCATGAGTCACTGAAAATGGGCTATTATGATGTTCCTCCACAGGGAGCTCCACCTCAGATCTCATAAAGTATAGACCCATCTCTCTAATAAGTGAAATTTCATAAGCTTCAAAATAATGCAAAGCAATAAATAAATAAATGCTTGAGACTCACAACAATATGAATTTGTCAAAGGAGATCATATTTAGTCAATTTAGTAATCTGCTTTGAGAAAGTCACTGAAGCATACCTCTCAACCTCTTAGCACAAAAAATCTGGACAAAACCAAAAATGATGGTGGGGGGCAAAGCCCTAAATAGGGATATATTTTAAATATTGCTCTCATAAACTTAGAATGTTATAAGAATAAAAGTTATTGTGTTATAATGAATTTTCTGAAGGATATGAAATCTGAAACTCAAATGACTGTCATTATTTACTGAATTCGATCCTCATTGATTTGAAAAAAAAACAAAAATTTTATGAGGAACAGAACAAAAATATGAGGCAGAAACCAGGATATTCTGTGAAAATTTGAAGAGTTGAGAGGTATGCACTGAAGATGTAGATAGAAGTCAAATTGTTTATACAATATACCTTGATCTAGCCAAGACCTTTGACACTGCTCCCCTTGTTGGTATTCCAAATAAACGTAAATACCTAAATACACACCTTTGTGTTGTGAGACAGACAGCAAATTGGCTGATAGAACCTAGGCAGTTAAAGTAGTGGATGTTACGTGAGAAAGCAAAAAGACAGGGTTTTATCAGAGTTCAGTGGGATCACTTCTGTTCAGTATCTACTTGTTGGGTCTCCAAATCAGTAACCATGACATATGACTAATTAAATTGACTATTGTCTGCAAGCTGGTGCTGTCATTCACTCAGCAGCTGATACCAGCAAGGGCTAAACCACACAAATCAATGGTGCATTAGGAAATGGGCTTAAATGCAAAAAGTGCAGCATTAGGAAATGGGCTTAAATGCAAAAAGTGCAGCATTAGGAAATGGGCTTAAATGCAAAAAGTGCAGCATTAGGAAATGGGCTTAAATGCAAAAAGTGCAGCATTAGGAAATGGGCTTAAATGCAAAAAGTGCAGCATTAGGAAATGGGCTTAAATGCAAAAGTGCAGCATTAGGAAATGGGCTTAAATGCAAAAAGTGCAGCATTAGGAAATGGGCTTAAATGCAAAAAGTGCAGCATTAGGAAATGGGCTTAAATGCAAAAAGTGCAGTACTATCATCTTGGAAAAACAGAACATGACAACAGCTTACATTATAACATGCACCACACTCCTGAATGATATGCTCATCAGAAATCTCACAACCCTTGTAGACAATTTCCTATTGTCTGACCATCATGAAAGAACAGTCGTCAGGGAATCATTCTATCTAGCCCAGTTAATCAGTAATGGTATCTCATCTACATCAGAATAAGTTGTCTTTCCTCTAAAATACACCATGATCAAACCAGTTATATAATATAATGTCCCTTTCTGTATGCATCTATCAAAATACATCACACAGCTACAATGACCTCAAAGGTTCCTAACTAAGAAGATCATCAGACTAAAGACCCTCAATTACCTTGAGCGGTTTCAAACTCCGTTTCTGTACTCTTGTATCCTGTCTGATGATTTATGCCTATCTGTGTTACTGACGACTCAAACTTCCTTGATTTCCTACAGCTCCACACAACAAATGGTTACACACACACTCAAGCGTGAGACTTCAATCTCCATCAACAAACAAATAAAACACGAAGGGAAAGATATATATTGAGTGCTTCCATTATCCTTGGCATATGTTTGTTAAAAAAACAGAGTGACACCCATGCTTGCTTTAAGGCAAACCTGGACGTTTAGATAGAGGTCTATAAATTCATTCCAGTCCTGACTTGTTTGCCATTTGTGGACTATGCCTTTGGCTGATTCGTCAGCTTGAAAAAAAAAAAATACAATTGCAGAAAATAAAGAAAAGCTTAATTTCAAGCTTGTTTCTTGATTTTCTGCTACAGTAATTGAATCTGGGTTTTGCAGTCTGGCAAAAAATAATGATGATGTGCACAATTGTGCATCTTATTGGCTGCTATTTGCTGCAGGTGTAGTGGGGTCACCATAGCTGGATGCAAAAAAAAAAAAAATGGAGAGGGGGAAATGCAATCTGTTGCCTTACTTTCCCATGTTACAGCAAAATGGTTTACATGGAAAAAGCATGCTGCTCAACTGTCAGTGAATTCTCCAGAATGTTCTTGATTTTGCTTCTTATTTCCTCCTTTCTGTACCTCATAAAATTTTCATCTTCTGGGAAGTCACCAATGAGTACAGTAAGTCAGTACTGCTAGTTATTAGAGTTTCATAATTCTTAGCAAAAGTTCTTGTGAAATGAAACCACAGGTGCTATAAGGTATACAATCTTCCAGACAGGGTTGTCACAATCTTGACTTCTATACTTTTAGTGTGTTTGTGTATGAAATTGTACACAAGTGTGTGTATATGTGACTGTGAGTGTGCAGTTGTTGGTGTTTGTGTGTATATATAGATATAAATATATATATATATATATATATATATATATATATATATACACACACACACACACACACACACACCTTTGTACATACCTTTCAACTGAACAGATTTTGCCTCCTGCTCTGCTTTTGGTCTGCTACTCATAATTTCTGGCAAATTATAAAAGATTGAAATCATTAAACAGTAACAGCCATTTGAGCTTTACACTTCGTATCCTTAAGCAAATGTATTCTAATGCAAAACCTGTTATTCTATTAACTTTCTAAGTATAAATAGAAGTATTTAAAAGCTGTCCCTGATTTTGGGCTTTTGACCCACCATTATTTTTGGTTTGTTCAGAATTCTTCCTTTAAGGGGTTGAGAAGTATGCTCTTGTGTTTGCATAATACACAGCTCTCAATTTCCCTGATTTTGCAGAATGTTATACATATGTTTTTTCTTTCTGGTGAAAAGGATTTCAGAAAGATCAACAATGCTAGAGAGAGTTTCATACTTCTTATTGTTCAGAAACTGCATGGTGGCGCTGAACTGGTTCTATTAACCTTTTAAATAAATAAGTGCAATAATTAAATTTTCCCGTTTTTTTCTCCCATTGTTTATGTTATATCCAGAATTCTTTAGCAAAGAAATATACAGGGAACAATATGTCTCAAATTCTCCAGATTTTGCAAAACATCTCTGATTTTTGCATCATATTTTTGCCTTGTCTCTGATTTTCTGGAAAATTACTGACAATTACAGTGAGCAAAAGACCTTAGTGTGCCATATTTCTTATTGCTCAAAAACTGTATTTTGATGAATATTCTGTTGTTCTATTAACTTAAAGGAAAACCACACCAACAGACTCAAAAAACATGTTTATTTCATCAAGGTTTGGTGTTTCCTACATTTTAACACCACTCTGGGACTATTTACAGGTTTTTAAATATTTTTATACATAATTTCTGAGTTTGACCATATGGGGTCTGGCATCTTGAAGCAATTCTGATTGTTTATACTGCCTCTAGGTATCCCATAATGCAGTGCTCGTCTGTAAAAAATTACATCAGGCAGGCCTCTTTCTTCCTAAAACTCCTGTCACTACATTGATTTTACATGCATACACTAATGTCTTTCAGTCAATGAGTTTTAAGTACCATTTCATGCTGTTCAGTGACTACTTAAAACACAAACAGTGCAAATGCCACAGAACAGACTTTCAAAGTGCTTTTTACTGCTGCTTCTTTTAGAATGGCAAAATTGCAGTCTTTTGTGAAGCCTGACTTGTACTACTTTGACTCATCTCACATCCCCCTTCACACCTAACTGCCCTAGCTGTCAAAGTGCTAAGTGTAATTTGAGCTGCTACCTGTTGTGATTACCAGCTCACAGCATAAGGCTTGACTAATGCACTGTTTCCTTGTTCTAGCCTTTACTTTCTGTATGGTTAGGGGGAGGACCAGGGTGCTGTGACATCACAGCATGGGTGGGTTTTTAGGACAGTCATGGTGATGTCGGTTTGGGGAGGGAATTGGCCAGAAAACTACCTGTATTCATCGACCTTGATGACATCAATGAATTGGAGAATGCAGCAAGCTTTTCCAGGGTGGGGATAAAAGTTTTTTGAAAGTGAAACTACCACAGTACAGTAAGGTACTGTTGTAGTGTTGAGAAACAGTAAATTTAAAATATTTTAAATGCTGTATTGTTCTCCCAAATAGGGAGAAAAAGGACAGAGAAGTTGAGCATTTAATAATAGAATTGCATTGTTGTCCTTTAATTGAATTAGTGTGAAAGTTATAATTGTCCCTGATTTTGACCACCTATTATTTTTGGCTATGTCCAGAATTTTTGAGAAAAGAAGTTTAGACGTATGCAGGGACTCCTCCACATTGATCATGACAAAAGTAAATAAAAAAGGGCATATATATTCATTGTGGGCACTGTCTACTGTTATCACTGCCCAAAGTTTTATCTAGCATCATGCCAAAATTTGGAAAAAAATGTACCTGTAAAGGGGAAACTGTCCACAACTCCAGAATTTACATTGGTCTCAAGTTAAATTACTAAAGACTGCCAGAAAAGCACTATTGTCAGCTGTTAAGGGCAAAAGATTGCTGGCACTTAGACTGCATAGTAACTGGACAAGGGTTGGCTACCTATTCCCTACTAGTATGATCAGAAGGAAAATGAAATTACTGACAAGTGCTCACATGAATGGCTTCACTGATTCATAAAGTATAAAAAGGCAGAGTTAGTCCCTATCAACACCCACCCTCATAGACAACATACACCATATGGTTCTGGTGCCCTTGTGCTTGTATAATGACTGGCCCTGAATGTATAACAATGCTTTGCTCCACTTTCTAAGCTATTAAAATATGGCCAGGTGGTCACAACATGTACTGCATGAAACTTGTTCTTCCAAATGTTCAAGGACTTTTGAGCTGATCACAAAAGAACAACAATACCACTACCTGACAATCACTCCATACAAGACTAAAATAATTGTTGTCGTGCAGTACCCCCCTCCTTAGTTTAATACTGTAACTATCTTAACTCTATTGTCATGGACAGCAGTGGGGAAAGGAGAAGAGGGCTAAAAGGGTACATGCACAGTATGAGCAATGACTGTGATTTCACAGCTGAATGACAAAATAGCAAACTGTTTTTAATGAAACAATATCAAGAAATCAGTTCGGGGGACTTAAACAGACACTAGATATGTAATGACCACTATGAGGGAAGCCAGTCTCAATGGGCTTATCAAATAAAATGAAAAATATAAAAGACAAGTAAGCAATTAGAAGACACAAGTGGAAGACGAGTTCATAAAACATTTGATAAACAATACACAAGAAGAGATTGAAGTCTGGAAAAAAATGTGCTTGGGCAGATTAAATTCCATTTCACTGTAGTTGTTTTGCACCTCCATTCTAAAATATCTGATTTAGGCCTGTGCAGTTCTAAGAAAGTCTTGGCATCCAGTACTGATTACTGACAAGCATCTCAAAACCAGCAGCTGGACTTCATCTGAACACATTTTATCTGCCAGCTTCTTTCAAACGTAGCAATGGCTGACAGCCTGTCTTCCCTTGGATTGTGCTGCAGTTGCTTCAAAGATACTGTCAAAAATTGGTTGCAGGCCCATACAGAAACAAAAGGTTGATTCGCATTAACTGGTGAGCACCTTGTTTACTCTTACTTGGTAGGCACAAGCTGCTTTACTTGCATTAGCTACTAAAAAAGGCTGTCATCACACCTGGCCTCTAACAAAATACAAAATTCTGAATACAAAAACTGGCAAAATATTTCTCATCACACATAGGCAAGGAAATTCCTCAGAGTTATAATTAAGTGCTCTCATGTTTACTAAACGTAAGTCAAGAATCACAGTTTGTGATTATATACTACTTCATATATGGCAGCACAGGTTACAGTTTCCTTATAATTAGTAGCTTTAGTTTGAGCCAGTATATAATTTGTGCAATTGCTGCTTTAGTACTACTGCAAAGTCTAACAAACCAAAAATAAATGTTACCACAGACATTAAGAAAAGCAATTTAACTAGAAACTTTTGCTTAATTAAGGACTGTAATGTGTTCTTCAAGATTCTTAAAATGGGCTTTGCTCAATAGGGTTAGCCTGGTTAATTAAACAAAATAAATTAAATAAATCTGCCTTTAGTTCCAGATGAAATTTGATGTCTCAGTGAAATACTGGTATGAGCAGTGAAGGTGTTGGGGGCGGGGCATGTAATATAGTAGATAAATTATTCCACATAGTGCAGTCATATTCATATTCATGTTGTAGCATGCATATAACACGACAGCCATGATCATGTGCCGGAGGGATAGATTCATCACCCAAAGACTCCCTATGCTGTGGAATAAAATCCCGGTATATGTGAGGCAGAGCACCTCGCTGGCCTTGTTCAAGAGAAATCTTGACCAATGGATGGGAGATCGCAGATATACCCCAGGGATTACCTCAGTGTCACTGCTCAACAGAGGCACAGCAAAATAATGGGTATAGTTCCCCATACTAAAGGGGTGGCGTAAGCCACAAAACTATGGGCTAGGCTTGTAAATGCCCTCGGGCAGATAGCCTAGTATGAACCTATGAACCTATCATGTTGCAGCATGTATATAATAAGGCATGTTCATATTCATGTTGTAGCATGTATATAACAAGACAGCCATATTCATATTCATGTTGTAGCATGTATATAACAAGACAGCCATGTTCATATTCATGTTGTAGCATGTATATAACAAGACAGCCATGTTCATATTCATGTTGTAGCATGTATATAACAAGAAAGGACATTCCTCTGTCACACACTTAGAATTCCCAAGATTTAGTAATAAGAAAGATGGACATTACTTTTTATGCACTCCCTGAAAGACTTGTGGATCTCTCCCAGGAACTGCCCAGATAATCAACATGAAAACATTAGTATATGTTGTAACTTCTTACTCATTTTCACAATCTTTGTATTTTCACTGCAGTTGTACTATGGATAAAGGAAGAAGGCATGCATTGTTGTAAGTGAATTTAACACTACTGCTTAGATGTTCACTGCTATGCTCAGGCTGTATCGCAAATTAACTCAGATCTGGCCAAATATATAACTGCACTTTATCTCCGTTATTTGAAATTAGACTGACTGTAGCTTTACTATGTACATTAGACCAGATCTGCAATAATGTACTGTGTTACTTTATCATCCTTTCATTCATAGGCAAGTATAAGGCTAGTTACCCTTAAGGGGGCATTTTAATCCTAGCCGATTTCCCTTTTTGTGCTCGAAATAACCTATCCCATTTGGTTATAGACTGGCCTTAGCCATCCCGTGGTCAATAATTATATATCACCCCTAATCATAATAACTGGGATCATACATGGAATAGTATTAGTTTCAAGTGAGAGGGTATATGTTCAAATCATTCTCTAACCTAGCAACAGACAAGAAGACTGCAACACAAACTATAAGAGAGTCCACAGGAGTGCCCACACTGATATCAGTAAGGTAAATAGGCTTGCCAACTCCAAGTTTAGTTTGATTTTACTTTTCACCCCAAGTTTCTCTTCTGTGGAAGGAGACAGGCATGTAATTAACATTTTATATATGTTCTCAAAGATAACATACTGTTCCTCCTCCAAAGTTATTGCCATCTGCCATATGGCATGTATGTTAAATAAGACGTATCACAAACAAGAAATGTCTCCTCTCAGAACCCTTAAGTGGAGAACTACCAGTTTACAAAGACTGCAGTGGTGTGCACTCCTTTATCATCCTTGTTTCTTCATTTCTACCACTATACCACTTTTGTTTCATTCATGCATTTCAGTGTTAGATGTTTAGCACTTCTACACTGGCAAAAAGTTTTGCCCTCTCACAAACTAATTTATACATTAAGGCTTACATGGTGAAAGCCTACATACACCCCTGGAAGAATATACTGTTAAGCATATACTGCTGCTGCTGACAACATGTTCTAATTATTTTGTGAGTGAAAACTTTCCTGGTCTTATAACTTAAAACTGTTCATTCAGCATGAGGAAATGACTCACGTCATTTAAAACACTGCTCTAAATGACTCCTTGTCAAGAAAGAACGTCATAAATATCTTCTGTTTTTAGCCCGACAGTTTGCTGTCTAGTACTATAACATCCTTGTCAGTATGAACATGTGAATATAAGTGCAAAGTAGCCTTACTTGTCCATGCCTTTAAAGTCATCATAGACAATAGTTTTCTGGAATCCTGTTGAACCACTGACAGCATTTTAATCAAGCGCTGTCCAATCAAAGGGAAGAGAGAAACATGAGTTTCATCAAGAATGGAGTTTTTTCTCCACTGGTGTGCAACTTCTGAGTAAATATATTTAAGCTGAGGGGTACAGAGGGATTATCTCCTTAAAAATACTAACTCAGAGGATTGATGAAATGCATTTAGCTCTTTTACCATCAATTGGACTGCACTTGATTGAAGTGATTTTGATGGGTGGATATATATCCAGTTTGCAAGGTGCATAGCCAAGAAATGTAACACACACTTATTTTTCATGTGATTTGTCATGCTTTGACTGTTCTAGAGTTTGATTTCAACAGTATACAGTTTGAAAAAAATCCATCCATCCACAACCTATTTTTGCATATGGGGTCGTAGTGTCACTTAAACAGTGACAACCATCTAGAGAAGGTTTACATTGCCGGGTGGCTAGCCCGACTGTGGTAGAACTTTCGCACCACACTCACACCTATGGCCAATTTAACATGGCCAGTCCACCTCCAGAATGTCTTGGGAATGTAGCAGGAAACCTATGCAAACACAGGGAGGACATGCAGACTCTGCACAAAAGGCACCCCAGCCGAGAACTGAACCAAATATAATCTTACTGTGATGACACAATGTTATCTGCTGCACCAAGTGCACAGTATGAAAAAAATGACAAGAGTCTTTGAAATCATTATAAACATGTCCACAGAGTTTGTCCACTGAAAGTACACACTGACTAGCTGCTAAAGGCATCAGGATAGTCAGACATCATCCTGTTCTGGTCTCTGCCTGTTCCACGGCTTTAGTGCAAGAATTGTGTATGGTGTTATGTCTTATACATCTACCAGAAGTTATCATCATCAGGTTGTGATGGGCCCAGTTCCAACAGAGGAATCAGCAGATATCAGTGACATATGCCATCATCTGCTGGGGGGCAGTGCATTCTTCAGTGAAGGGTTTGCTTCCATTACTTCTAAATGTATGAGCACATATGAACATTAGGACTAACTGAGATACTGTTGAAAACATAATTACATCTCTGGTGAGTCTCAGTGGCCACAACCAGCATTTCCAGCTTTTGATTGACAAGTCTTCCTTCCTCATTAAACACAGAGATATGCTGCTTGCCCTTGTAGTAGGCTCCACCACAATAGCCAAAATGCATAACAGAGTATTTTTTAAGTGTATGAGAAAAAGAAAAAGTGTGAAATAATTCTATAATTCTTAACAGTAATACCTAAGGCATGACTTCATGCGTTCTCCCTTTCGTTGGCATAAAAATGAAAGCAGCAAATTCAGCAGCATTAACAAAAAGAAAGCTGACACAGAGGGTTGTGGAAGACTTGAAAGAGCTGAAACAAGAAGCAGTCAGTCAGCAGAAGTGGCTACTTAAATCTATCATTACCTTCAGGCAGACAGAATACAATGAAAGGGATACAGGATCATAATAACCAGTTTACCACCTTAAGGCCTTCATATAGCTTATGCTGAGGAATAGTCTGCCAATTTCCTGAACCCCTCATGAACAACCACTGGATTTTTTTTTCTACAGAGCAAGTGAGCTTTGTTTGTCAGTCAACTCCATTTGTAGATATTACAAAAAACAAACCGTGATCTACTTTCATCAAACCTTGTTAAATTCATTCCCTCAAATGCTGAAGTACTGAGACATCTATAGAATGATATACATAGTCTTTACTTAGGAAGTCTGTTGGTTATTGACAATAAGACCAAATAAACCAGTCCATTTTCTTAAATCAAGTTACAATATCTCTTACTTTCTAAGTAAAATGCCTAAATAGTTTCCTTTCCAAGTAATGAAACATCAAATGACTGATAACAGCAAAAACTGTGTAATATATTCAGTGGCAGTTCGCAATACACTTATTTAATGGCATGTAAGGACTTTATCATTAGTATGTTGTTAAATTGGAGCATTCATTTTAAAATTAAGGCTGGTATTCAAAGTAAGTTGTGCAAATGCACTTAGGCTTTCTGACCTGTTCGTGAGCAAGTGCAATTGAGATGCAATGTTCAATGACCTCGAATGTGCTTATGCAAATATTGAAATAATTAGATAGAAATGAGAAGTCATTTAAATAACAAAGTATGTATTTCACCATTTGCGATTCATAGTCAGATTTTCCTGTCACTCTGTGCTGGTCTCCGATGCACTATATAAACTGAAGCCTCACCAAATCTATCAGAGTTGCAGTTACTGAAAATGCTATCAGTTGCTGTGAGTTTTGCTATTTCTAAGTCTGAGTTGCTTGTCTTGGCTCAGTCAAAACTGCTTGTACCCAGCAGAGCTTTCCAACCAAGAAGGTGAAAATATAAGCAAAGGATTACTCATCACAGCTTTGATATTTAGGAAATTCGTGATAAGTTGAGAGTGGACAGAGACATTATAAGGGTTTTGGTTGGTATATTTGCCCCCCATAGGGGCAATGGAGGAATGTGTGGATTTGCTAACCCTGTGGACACCAAATTATGTATAGCTCTCACTGCGTTTGCTACAGTAACCTTCCAGAGACAGACTGCGGACAAGTTAGGGCTCTCATGGGATTCTGCTTCAAGGATACTGCAGCACATCCTGGATGTACTTTTGGCACATGCAGACCAATACATCTATTTCCCGGTGTCATCTGAGGAACATGCAGAACTATGCATGTCTTTTATGGGCTGGCACATTACCCTGAGGTACTCGACATGATAGATTGCATCCATGTTGCAATTAGGGCCACTCCTCCACAGGGGGAGCACTACTGCAGAAGGAAAGGCTATCATTTCATCAATTGCAGGTAGTGTATGATGCATGGGCATGCATCACCAATGTCTCTGCCCAGCATCCTGGCAGTGCTCATGTTTCCAACATCTGGCACACTAGCTCACACTACTGCCTCTTCCTGCATAGTAGGACGCTAAATGGTCATCTTGTTAATAAGTGAGAAAATATTTTTTGTTACACTGTATTTAAGTATTAATTTTAAAATGTATTGCTGAATACTCATGTTTTTTTCTATTTAGTTGTCATTACCTTTCTCCCTCTCTCTCTCTCTATTTTAGTTTTCAGGTGATGCTGGATATCCACTAGAGCCATGGCTTATGTCTTGAATGAGAAACCTTTGTGGAGCTACGAAGGAGACATATAACACATCCCTGTCCCAGACCCATATTGGCAGTGAGAGGCTCTTTGGCCACCTGAAGAGCCATTTAAGGTGCTAGGATGAGTCTAGGGGTACCCTTCAGTATGACTACAGCTGCTGCATGCAGGATGTTAACTGCATGTTGCATTCTGTAGGACATGATCATACACCAATTTGGTGGTGAAGAGACCCATGCTGTCACTACAGCTCCAAGTTCCACTACAATTAATGGTGACCAGCCAGCAGCAGTAGTAAAGAGCCCCATGCAGCAGGCTTTGCATGGGATGCGGCTGTGCAAGAAAAGAGGCAGCATCTCGTCCACAACTATGGACCATGACCATTCAGGTTAGCATTTCCTTTAGTGTAAAAAATACACAAAGTATAATTTGTGCATGCAGTGATATCTACGGGTCATGCTCATGTGGTGCCTATGACATTCTTTCTCATCTTAAAACATTTTTTAGCTGTTATAATAAGAGTCATGTTGCTGTCATGCCTGAGTGCTCACTGATACCTGCTCAGTGGTGTCTAAAGCCATCACATTCACATTTTGTGAATGCTTTAATGATTATTTAATTATAATAAAGAATACATTTTCTTAAATTGACATTCATGAGGGTATTTTTTCAGACCATTACAAGACAAGTTCAGTGAGAGCTGCTCTAATAGTGATACATGAAAGGATCTTGTATGCATGCTTATCAATAAGGAAATAACATATAAATTGTACTGTCATTGTCCAGAAGTCATAGCTTGGAAAACATATCTCTTTATGTAAAAGAGTGCAGGAGGAATATGGCATAAGGAGTATTCTAAGGATTGGCACATCTGACAGTGAACATAATTTATCTAACATAAGTTATATTAAAGTGGCAACATGATAAATCATTCCACTCTATAAAATAATTCTAAGGAATTTAAGGTAGTACTGAAATAATGGCTGATGCAAAAAGGCTGACAGGAAAAAGCATGAGAAAGAATAAACAAAACTTAGTGAGTAAAATTAATGAAAGTACTATTAGCTCTAAACACAATGCAGGAGAAAATGAAACAGACTTTTTTAATATAACAAAAAGAGCAGTGATATTAAATCAAATATGTATTGCATGAAAGATGGGAAATAAGACTGTCAGGGAAGTGGGAGAAATCACAACTCTATTTACAAAACACTATGAATCTGTTTACAGTGGCAAGGGAAGTATTGCACAAATAGTAGGACAAAATAAACAGTTTTTGCATGCTATTATCAGTGAACGCATACTTTTAAACATAGTTAAGGCCATATTAAAGAAAAATGACAGCAATTAAATCATTAATGAGGACATGAATGTGTTCAAGGCGAATATTCTGATATCTGTGTTTCTGATATTAAACCACATACACAAATGTTGGATATTTGCCACAACAAAGCCTAAATATAAAGGAAATAGTACACATGACTACCTAATGAATTTTAGATCCATTAGTCTGGGATAGTAACGTTATCCACAGCACTAACAATCTTACAGAATTAGAAAATATGTAATATCCATCAGCCTGCACACATGAAGGGCAGATCCATTGCTACTTGTACTGATTTTTGAAGATAACATCATTATGGTAATTGAACAAAAAATACAAACAGATGTAGTCTTTACTGATTTTATGCCAGT
This sequence comes from Protopterus annectens, assembly GCF_019279795.1. Classification (NCBI taxonomy): domain Eukaryota; kingdom Metazoa; phylum Chordata; order Ceratodontiformes; family Protopteridae; genus Protopterus; species Protopterus annectens. The sequence continues at coordinate 308,221,181 of NC_056733.1, read as the reverse complement.
GTTCAACAGATGGGAAGATAACAGAACAATGTGGAAAATGTGCAAGATAAGTTTCTTATACCTTTACTGAAACAGACTGGGGAACAGTTAACGGAAAGTGGCAAACCAAACATGATGAATTGATAAGGGGTAAATCCATGGGTCTATCGAAGAGCATTATCTGTTTTGTGAATATATCTTGAACATCAACATATGACTTGATATTTTTATTGCCTTTATGCTAAATTTTCAAAATTAGAAAATATGTTCACAGGATCATAGGAGGTTACTAGGCTAATGGCCCTGGGACCCTTACAAGCCTAGGCATTTTATACCACTGTTTCTTTATAGACCAATTGATAAAGACTATATTTTCATGCAAATCATCTGTGATCAGTACTGCCTGCCCCTAAACAGCTGTTAAACAGCAAATAAGATCAACAGAAACTGCTATTATGTTTAATGAACCAAGTATATGTTCAGATGAGAACAGCATAAACATCAACACTGACAAGTCAAAACATTATATTTTAGTAATCACATACTGAATATATACAAGAACTGGAGAAAATATACTGCAAATGTGTGAACAACAAACTCCCCTGTGATTACCATGTAAATAGTGTAGTTAAAGAGATAAACAAAATTATTAGCTTCATTAGAAGGTATCTTAAATCATGACAGTTAGATGTCATCAAAATAATATGCATGAGCATTATCATACCTAAAACTGAATTTGGCAACTGGTCTCATTTTAAAAAGCTGCAAAGATGACTGTAGAACAGTCACAGGAAGTGAGCTAAAATCATGCATGTTATGAAGATTGTGGGCTATAAAGAAAGGCAATCTAAATCTTAGGTTAATTTCTGTAAATCACAGACTAACGTGTTGATATGAACTTGGTTTACAGGTCAATACATACCACTTCTTAGAGGAGTTTTACAAACAATGATAAAACATTACAGTATAACAACTGAAGAATTGGAGGAGTGCATTGAACAACTAGATAGACAGATCAAGCAGCATGCTGATTTTGCATGGTACACATTTGAATATTTGCGTTGTTTCCAAAGTATTGAACAACACTTAGAGAAGATAAGGCAAACTAAAGTCAAAAAACTTCAAAGGGACCATTTGCAATACAGAACAGGGTCAGCTTATCCCCCACCCCCAACATCGCAAGTATGGTCTAAACAACAGGCCTTGAATTTTGAGCATAACGGGGACAATCGGCAAGGCAATAATGTTTTGCAGGCATCTGGAGCCGCACTGCAGCAGATAGATTCCTCCAATAGCCATGAAAATGAAGAGACTGATAATGATAATGTCAGGAGGAGTGAAAGGATTAGAGAACGCAATAGTAATAATAATAATAATGACATTAGAAATAACCAGCAGACAACAACCGTAAACTTTAAATAGGGTTTTACAAGACGCAATCAAAGGAAACAATGGAACAGGAGGAAAAATCACAACAGGAGATGACATTGTTGAATCAACAGAATAAAGTATTTGATGTAATAATAATAAAGAATAAACAGGGGGATTTCACAGTATATAACTTTTCATCCTTCCATGTTTCAGAACAATTAGTGGACATACTTTCAAAAGGTTTAACATTTGTCCCCACACGGAAGATGGATTTGGCTGAGACTATCTGTGATTTAAAATTGTTTGTGAGGAAATTAAATTTAAAACAACTTTTGGGTGGTCAAACTATAGTTAATAACCAACTCAGGGTTGCTAGTTGTTTTAATCCACCATTGCATAATACTTTATATACATTTGAAAAAATCTGTGAATTAGATCTCAGGAGATTAAATGGAATAAAATCTGGATATAAGTATAATTTGAGTAGGGATGAGAAGGATTGTCTCGAACTACTTCTGGCAGCCAATGTTAGAGTAATGAACCCAGATAAAGGAGGGGGATTGGTGTTTATGGATAGACCAGATTATGAAAGAAAAATAAAAGAAATACTGACCACTGATACGTATGAACTAGCATCAATTAATGAATACAACAATGTGAACCAATTCATCAAAAGCTTCCTAAATGAGTTATTTATTGAAGCAAGAATAGATTTGCATACATTTAATTATTTAGAGATGTTGTCACCTAGGGCACCTTGTATTTTTGGTGTATCGAAAATACATAAAAACCTTTATGACCCCCCCTTTCAGACCAATAGTTGATGGGAGGAGATCATCTACCTATGCATGTGCAAAATATGTAGATTCCATAATGAAAAAATATGTGGCAATGGAACAATGGATTTCAAAGGACTCTTGGGCATTTCTAGAGAAATTAAATAAGTTAATATATAAACAAGATTATAATTTCCTGACGGTAGATGTGAAGGAGTTATACACTAGTATCCCACACCAGCAAGGGATAGAATGGGCAACAACAAGAATGAGACAGAAAGCACCAGAGGATGAAGTCTCCTTAGTTCAAGAGCTCTTAAATGTAATACTGTCATATAATTATATTTTGTTTGATAATCAGTTTTACTTCCAAAAGAAAGGAGTAGCTATGGGCTCTCCATGTGGCTCTAGTTATGCAAACTTAGTAATGTCGTTTTGGGAAAACACATACATTTTTGAGAATGAATCTCATAAAAATATAATCAAATTTTATGCGAGATTCATTGACAATATTTTTATGATTATTGAAGGTAATGAGCATACTGCTGCAAATTTCATAAGAACACTGAATAACACTACAGATTTTTTACAGTTCACATATACTTTTCATACCACATCTATAACGTTTTTGGATGTAGAACTTATTAAAAATGAACAGCAGAAAGGGTATGAAGCAAGAATTTTTAGGAAATCCACGTATTCAAATAAATTTCTACATTATTCAAGTGCACATCCAATACATCAAAAACGGTCCGTAGTTAAGGGTCAGTTGGTCCGGGCAGAGCGGATGATCACTTCAGAGGAAAGCTTTATGGAGGAATGTTTCAATCTGAAACAAATGTTCTTGAGTAGAGCATATACCCTGAAATTAATAGAAGAGGTTACATACAAAAGGATTAACGGACTATACAAACCCATATTAAAGCAACAAGGGATTATATTGAGCAATCAAAGTGATTTGCAGACTAATTTAAATCCATATCTGTCTTCACAACAACTAAAACTATCAGACTATAATTTGGCATGTATTTTGAGTTTTTCTTTAGACTTCAATAGTATAAGAGAAATCATAAGCAAAAACTGGAGTATATTAAAAGATGATAACATGTTGGTCTCAAAATTAGGAATATCACCAAAAATAGTTTGGAGAAGAGGACTGAGTTTTAAGGAACTGTTGCACAAGCAAAAAAACTCCCAAATAAGTAATCGGGGTATGATGCAATGTGGCAATTGTCCATATTGTCATGTAATGGAATTAGGGAGTATGACTGAGATCAACGGGTTTAGTTTACATGCTAAAAATAAATTAAACTGTAATTCGAAAGGAGTTGTATATATAGCGAAGTGCCAAGGATGCCCATCCTTTTATATAGGGAAAACAGAGCGTAGACTGAGGGATAGGGTGTATGAGGACTTTAGAAGTATCAATCAACAAAAAGAAGAAAATGCCTTTGCAAGGCACATCTTGATTTACCCTGACCATAGGTTCAAATTTAAAATTATCGATCAGGTTATACAAGATGCGAAGGGGGGTCCCTTTGGTTTGTTATTAGAAAAAACATAGCTTTTATGGCAAATTAGGCTTACTGCATATATGGACCCAGGATTGAATGAGAAGTGTTCAATAATGTGTTTATTAAAGCTTAAAAGCTTGGATGGATGAAACTTCATAACAATCAGAATTTACAATGCTTTTTTCTATACTTGTATATACATATACATATAGGTTTTTTTAGTTGGTGCATATATATAGTTAAATGAATATGTGGTAAAAAAAAATCCTTTTTCCTCTTTTCCCCCCTCTTTCTCCTTTGTAGTTTGTTTTTTTTCAATAACACTGCTCAATTAAATTTAATTATGTTATATGTTGTTTAGATTCTACATTATTTATAGATGTATGGTTGTTGCTAACAATGTTTTAATGAGGTAAACTCTTTTATGAGGTATTTTCGATATATAAGTGGTTTTAAAGTTATTATTCAAGGGTATATATGTTTAAAAACAAATTGTGTCACCATGCCATTTGGCGGGAAGTTATAATAAATTATTGGTTTCGAAGAGTTTCGGCTTTTGAGCGTTTTTTGTAGTGGTTGGTTACTTCTTAGAGGAGTGTTCAGGCTTAAGAAAGAGGGAAACATCAATTATATTAAATTGTTGAGATTATTTTGTAAAAATAGCATCACAATTAATTGGTTTTGAAACATGCTGTTGGGACACGAGTACCCTATTTAGTGAAAATAAAAAATGTAGTAATATTAGCACAGCCAGTTGGTGAATGAAGTCTGTTACAACATGCAGTCAGACTTTTAAGGCATTATGGTAGTGCCTGCATGACTATTGTATTGTATTGAGAAGAAACAGATTTGTTAGACTTTGATTTGCTATATCATCAGCACATAATGTGTTTTAGAGAGCTGTTGCACAGACCATTGACAGACTTCATGATACTGCAATATCATTAATGCTACTGATGCCATACCAGTAGAGGATCAGATAGATAAACATAATGTAAGACTGACTGACCTACAAGCTGCAAAAAAATTAAACAAACTAAATTTAAAAAATATTACAGGACATAGATATAGTAGTCATGTCTTGATTTTTGGAAGCTTGAAACCAAACACAAAAAAGTTAACAGTAGAACAAATGCATCCTCTAGAGGACAAAGAAGCTCACAGGGAATTCCTGGTATGCTGTAATATCTTTCAAAGCTGGCTATGATATATTGCAGTCATCTTTCAAAATTGACTATGTCATAAATAAAGATAATGATGAAATTACTGGAAGAAGAAAGGGGCTGTTCTGCAGAGCAGGAGGCAGCTTTGAACTGCTTAAACAGTTAGTGTCAAAGGGTATCAACATATAAATATTTTTATGTGAAAATGTCAGAAATATTAGTAGTTGTCTGAAATCCTGCAAACATACATGTGTTTGGGTTAACAGTGGTTCTGAAATGCTAGAAAAGGAATGCCTAGATATAAAAAGCTGATTGCCAGAGTATATGGTTACAAAATATTCTACTAATGTATTTATTGCAAAATAGTTTTGGCATAAAAGACCATATTCTATTAAGAAGTACATTTAAAAGGCATCACACAGATTGCAAAGAACATTATTGTAATTAGAAAAGTATGACTTAGTTGTTAAATATAAGTTAGGAAAATTGTGTGTATTGCATAATATATAAATAACATACATATATATACACACACACACACATACACACACAAACGCACACATGCACGCACATGCACACACACACACACACACACACACACTCACACACACACACACACACACACACACACACACACACACACACACACACACACACACACACACACACACACACACACACACACAGAGTAATTTACATTTCCCAGCCCAATAAGTATATTTTCTCAGGGAGTTTTATTAATTCCATATTTGTCTATGATCATAAAGAAAGCTAAAAAAAGAATTTAAGCAGCATGCTTAAAATGATCTAGAAATGTAGATGCTTTTAGAAGTGACTATAAGAGTAAGGCCTGAATATTAAACGTATTATGAGGAAATCATTTAATAAAAATATGATTTTGATTTAAAGAGACACAATTGTACGGGTGACACAGTGTGAGTGCTAAACAGATAAGGAAAGGATTGTTTGCATAAATGCACAAGTCACACTTAGGAATTTGAAGCGTAAAGGATGAAATCAAAACGCATTATCTATGCTGAAAATATCGCAGCAAATAAAGAAGATTAGGACCGAGCTGTGCATAATGCACATCACAATAATACTCCAAATAAAGAGTTTGTTTCTTATCTGGTTCCAGGAAAATCATGGAGTAAAATGGCAACAGATTTATTTCATTATCAAGAATGCATTTAATATGCACTATTAACAGTTGACGTTTGGGGAATGGATTTGTCTCATCAATAATGTGTATATTTAACTTGTGATAATAACTTTTTAAAGTTTGTTGAAGTCATGAGTTTAACTTTTACTATAATCACAGATGTGAACATTGTGATCAAAACTATGTTTTCAAGGTGTGAGGTTGCAGGTGTGAAACAACTTGATTATGGCCACAGTGTGGAAGTGTGGAATTTAAGAGATTTTTCAGAACAGTGAAAGTTTCAACACATTACCTCTAGCCCAAGCAATGCACAGTCTTATGGTCAACAGTAAAGTACACACCGACAAAAGTCTTACAAAGAAATCATAGAGAACTAACAGTTACTTTTATAGAGAGATAATTCATGCAGGTTTCTGGCTTTAGACTGAAAAGTGGAGTGTCTATATCTACTACTACCGTATTAATATTTGAAACTTTAGTTCCTCTATAAGGCAAATTATAACTTGACGCTAAGATGACTGTATTTATTCAAACAAGGGAACAAACAGAAAATGCAAGGATCATTACACAAGCAAACAGAAGGTTTGACTCTGAAGAGTTTAAGCAATTTTTGTTCATACAGATGACAGCATGTTGGACAGGAGGCCTCTCAAAGCTTGTGTGGAATATAGAAACTGTGCCTGTGATGCCTCCTTGCCTGAAGTAATCAGAGAAATGCACGAAAATACATCTTAGGAGAGTTTCATCAGTAGAAGGAAAGCAAATGAAATCAATCAAGGTACATAACATCACGAACAGTTGACTGATCATCTGTTATCTAAAGAATTGTTTAATAAAACAGCATCAGATATACACATCACAGAATTCCGCAAGTTTTACAACTTTTAAATATTACTCAGAAGAGCGTCTAGATACAGAGAAAATGTAAAGGACTGAAAAGTATTACATGAAACTAAACATGACTGAAATACGCTACTGCTCTACTAATAAAAGAGCTTCGATATGTATCTATGAAAATAAATGCTCAGATATTACAGTAATGACATCTTCAGTTTCACACTTTAATAATGTATTCAAATGTAAATACTCAGCCACAAGAGATGTTACAGATAAATTATGCAGTAGTCCACCTTTAAAAAAAACTGGGAGTCTTCTATTTCTATAAATGGATGTGGTGAAATATCTATATGTATGTATGTATATCTTTGTAAGGCTGATAAGACTGTAGTAGAGCTCAGATTGTACATATATGATATGGTATGGCCTTCTGTTTGTATTGTATGTTCTCAAACTAAATGCTGATGAAGCTGTCAGCATGAAGTACAGCGTAACACTGCTTTTCTGAGCACTCTGATATACTAAACAATGGAGTATAGGCATCATGCTAACAGGTTTTGAAGCTGCATGCCCATGATGTCTGTTTCTCATCCTGAAATGGCTTCCTTACTTCACCCAACTCCACAGCAGGTACTTTGTCTCTTATGATTACAGTTAAGCCAGGACACAATCATTGTTCTAAAAGTACTCCTAATTTACAAGCACCTCAAAACTTTCTCATCCATGTATTATTTATTAACTTGTTTAGCAATGTAAGTGGACAGGTACAAGACCCTTTTTAAGCAATGATTGAGGCAACAGGCACAACACAATACAATTTGAGGTAAAACAGTGAGCAAAACAATCTAAATACAATGGAGGATATATTATAATTTACAGTACTAATTAACTAAGATGCTGCACTATATGTACACAAACTTTATGATGCAATAATCTGCAACTGAAACAGTATGAACAAGGTATTTACAAGATCATGTTAAATCTAATAGCAAGTAAGAATATCCTTGAATCTTGAGATTATAATTAAAAATAGTAGTCTCAACACAAAGCCCTGTATGTATACCACTTGTTAAAGATGGTACGTTTCATGTAAAACATCCAACAATGACAATTCTTTTTTTTTTTTCCTATTTACAAGGATCACGAAAGAATCAACTGGACAACAGTTTCATTCATGTCTAAGTTCATCATCTCAACTAGAATTGACTTTTTGCGAGACACTGTCTAATTGTTTTCATTGTGCAATTAAGAAACATTAACTATTGAAACAACAATCCCAAAGGCATCTTCAAGGGAACGTGCATGGCAAATTGTTACTATGTCCATTCAAAGTAAACCTGCTTTAACATTATATAGTGCTTCCAGCATATGCATGAGAAATGATTTTGTCCCCCATTCAGATAATCAGATGTGATTGGTACCTTAAGACAACACTTATTCTAAGCAGCAATGCAACTTTTCACACATGGCTAAAAATGTAGACTAATGGACACGCTCTGTTATTAACTCTTTGCTGTTGATTTTTGGGACACTGTCAGTTTATTTTGTTTCTAAGTGCATCACTGGATAATACAATTAATAAGAATGTATGGTTCACTCTACTAGTTCTGAAATGGTATGATAATTTAAGATATAAGGTTTCTTATAATGATAATGTTATAGTTATAATACTCCCTGAAGTGAGTCCTGCATATTCATGAACTGTACAGAGAGTTTCTACTGGTTATGACAGTACACAAATAAACTTTGCATAGTTTGTCACAAGTCCTTTTAATGAATTGAGTTGGTGGAGTACGATAACCTGTTTTAAGTGTGTTTTGCTTATAAAGCAGTCTACTTACCTGCAAAGATGCACTTTGCAACTGCAGCAGAAATATCTTATTTATTTATTTATTATTTATTTAAATTTGTTGACCAGGAGTGTCCGACTGGACGTAGGTCCATTTTCAGCGGAGGCCCGGGGAGAAAAGCTCCACAGTAAAATAAACAGAAAGTAGTTACATTGGATTACATAGCGATTAACAATTTAACATAGCAATTACTTACAACATATTTACAGATGAAAGAACATAGTATATCAGTAGACAACTAGAATCTTTATCTGTGAAGTACATAACAGACATTAACAAATGTTACAATGAGAAGTTCCTGCTATATAATAAGTACTAGGCTTATGAACATCTGAGCTTGTTATAATCAAGGCAGTTAGTGGAGTGGAAAGAAAGGTAGTGGTTGGATGGGGTGGAGGATATTAGAGTGGGAGTTGCAAGGGCATAGCCAGCATGTTTTTAGGTGCGCTTTTTGTAAAGTTTTGAAGTGGGTGCATGATGGTATGGAGGTAATTGTGGGTGGCAGTGAGTTCCATAATTTGGCTATGGTGCAAAGGAATGGTGCTTCACCAGCAGAGTTATTGGCTTTAGTGATCTGCAAGTGATTTTTGTTGCTGGATCTTAGTGGTCTGGTGGAGCAATAGGGTTGGAGTAGATTCTGGAGGGCTGGGACATTTAGTAGATGGTTTACTAGTTTGTGGGCGAGTGAGAGTTGATACCACTGAAAGAGGTGAGGGAGTTCAAGCCAGCCCAGTTCAGCAAGTGAGAGACAGTGGTGACTACGGTAGGATGCCCCTGTGGCGAATTTGGCGATTTTGTTGTAGCAGGTCTCTAGCTTGTTTAGATCACATTGCCTTAGGTTGGTATATATTGGAGAGGCATAAAGTAGGGTGGAGATAAGGTGGGAATTTGCTAATGAAATCTTTGCTGCATCTTGATAGGTTTCCTGTTGTAACTTCTCCTGGAGTACTTATTGCCTTTTGAAAATTGGGTGGGGATCTTCACTAACCTTCCTGTACCTGGCCAGCTATATGCTTGTATTTCCCACTTAAGATGCCCATGTTATTTTCCTGTCTTCTCTGTTCTTGTTGCTGTCCTATTCTGTCCCTTAATAACAATACATTAACAGCCATGCACTTCCGCAATTACACTTTTTTCACTTTACCTTTCTATGTGCATTTATTTCATTGCTAAGTTTGACTAGACGGAGATACTTTACTCAGCCCTGGTTCATCATTTAATAAATATAATAGCAGATACCTTATTATCGCTGCTAATGTTGGCAATATTGAAAATAACTATTACATTCAACTATAGCTATCATTAAATAAAACTCAAGCAGATCATCACAGACTTTTGAATGCTAAACCTGGATAGCATTCCTATACCTTCAAGACTGAAATGCATTCCAAAATTCAGAAAAGAAGGTTTATGAATGGAGAGTGTCCTCTGATTGTAGTCCAGTCTGATACTTGTCACCTCTATGTACTTCCACAATCTTCCATGATTGTGATCCAGCCAGATAATCTGGCATCACTTCAGAAGCAAACTCAAACTCACTGTTGGAGTAATTTACATGCCTCTTCCTTCCTCTACTGTTGACAACACATTGCAAACTACAATGTCCCTATTTAACAAATGCAGTGCAATATCACAAGGTGACTCATACCTTCACTTTGAACCAAAATGTGCACATCTTTCAGGCTATATTCTTTCCTTCAAATAATACAAGACACAAAACCTAGTCATGCACACAGACCTTATTCCCTCCTGGACATAGTCTTAACAAATAACCTGAAAGGTTAAGCAAACCATTTATCAATGATCCCTCATCAGTGATTGCTGTTTGGTCTAATTAATATTTTTTTTCAAAATATGAAACTAACTGGCAATGCAATAAATCCCAAATTTTCAAAAAACAGCAGCATACCACCATCACATATTGACTTGCCACCCTGACCAGCATGACTTTTACACACTGTGCATGGATGGCTTGTGATGATACATTACATTTTACTGACCATTTTTCAGTAACTCAAGATAAATATTTCTTTAAAAACTCAAACAGCCCATGTGCTCCTAGTACCTTGAAATAGCACTGAAATGTATCACCCCCCCCCCATTTTTGCATGAGAGCAGGGTAACAGATTAGCGGTGACAATCATCTCAAGTTTATCAAACCATAGTAATGAGAAAATATAACTATGACTCTTCAAATGTCTGAAAAAACTTTTTATCTGGAACCACTGCTATACTTTCAAAAAAAAAAAAAACACTGCTACCATCAAGTTAGATGAGGTAAAGATTACTATCTAATCCAAAGACAGCCCTCATCTTACAAATATCTCCAAACTTGGACCTCAGCCAAACAGGCAGTCGATACTTACGGTTTTCACCACTTCAAAAAGAGTTGTGCTAAATCCAGCCTTCTCTTTCAATGAGTTTCTCTAGCCAAAGAAAACTGATTCTTTATAGCATCCCTAACTAGGGCTAGCTAGGATGAAATGGTATCTTCTTAACATTTTTCCATGCTTGAATTACTTTTGCTAGCTTCCACTCTGTAAGACAAGAATACGAGTGCTTGGAAAGTACTTGCATTATAACAATTCATCAAAACTATTCAGTGTCATTCGTTGTAATGTCATTGTTTGACACAGTTTTTTTTTTGCAGGGGCAAACCTTCTGTACCTCCCATGTGGGACCAATCTCACACACCAACTTCTCTCTCTCATATATATAAAGAGAGAGAGAGATGTAGATATAGACATCTAGATATACTAACTCCATGACAGCATATTGGGGAAAGAAGGAACACCACAAAACAGTACATAGCAGTCTCAAGTAATTAATGTTTTCATTCCAAAATGAGCAAGTGATTTCCAGTGAATGACTAGAGGAAACTCAGAATAACTTTTATTACCATCCCTTTCCAGTTCCTCATCAAAAGCCGCTCTTGAAACCTGCACTTCGCTTGATCTCTGGAATCCTTTCATTTTCATAATCAGTCCTAAATCGTTGTAGCCAGATTTGGTAGACAAATTACACACCTTTAGACCTACCTCCTTCTGTCCCACCTCTCAAAACTGGTGAAGGCTGTTTCTTCCCTATAAAACAACACCCAGAAGCCGTACTCTTATGGAAAAAATATGGCCTCCAGCAGTGCATTACACTTTTAATGACCTACTCCCCCTTTGTCAACATAATACACTTGTCTATGGAATCAGATGATTTACTTGCATTCTATTTGTTGATTTATCTAGGTCTTCTGATTCAGTCAATTCTTCTGTGAACTGGTGTCACACCATCATGTACCAAACAGTCATCCAATGTTTTTTAACTAGCTGGCAAACAGAGATGATTACATTAAAGTTCAGGACTCCCAGTCCTTTCCCCTCCATACTGCAGCAGCAGTCTCTCAGGGCTATACAGTTTATCATACAGAGCTACTAGTGATCTTATAGTCTTGTTCTATGGTAAATCCACTATCATATTTATTTATTTAAGTTTATAAGTGGACTAGTTGAGAGACCATTTCAACCATGACCCAGACACAATGGTGCAAGACACAAACAGCAAATTATACACAGACTAAAGAATAAATGGTATTGTACATTATACAGTAACAAAGCAGAGTCTACTGAAATTATGTTTATGTACAGTCTATGACTATCAAATAACTGGTACTACAACAAAGAACACGTTTTTAAAAATAACAGATCCATGCTTTCTGGCATGTCTAAATGGCTTACTAACAATACTATCTACCCTAAGATATTTTCCCCAGCTGAGGGTAACACTAAATATGTCCCATTGTCTCACTGCTCAGATACTTAGAAATTTCCTATCTGCTACCATAAATCTTAATTCCCCCAATTCTCTTCAAAGTTATCTACACTCTTCTTTCCCCTCCCTTGACACACCCTCCCCTCTTTTGCCACACCCTTCTCTTAGCTTTCCTTCCTACATGCTGTCCTCACCCATCCTAACTTCTCCCTTTGAGCATTCATTTGCTGTAACTTTTTTGTAAACAGTGTAATGACAGAGCACTATTTATAATCTCTGCTTGTGCACAACAGCAGGGTTGTGATAGGAAAAGAATGCATTTAGAGAGCAGATGCAGAACCTACTAGATAAAACAGGACAACAGAAATTGGTGTTGATAACCTGAATGCACACATCAGTTCAGACAGAACAGGATATGGGGACTGCCTGGGTCTACATGAGTGGGGCAACAGGAAAAAAAGAAAGAGAGGCCATTCTAGATTTCTGTCTGGAAAATGGGAAAATCACAAGAGCCCACGCAAAAGTGGTCAATAACACAAGTAGACTTGGCAATAACACAAGTAGACTTGGCAATAACACAAGTAGACTTGGCAATAACACAAGTAGACTTTCCCTAGTAAGGAAACAGCACTGGGGTAGAATCAACATTTGCAAAGTCATCCCCAGTGAAACAGTCAGTCCGCAGAATAAACCACTGGTTGCCACAATTAGCTAAAAGCAGTGGCCAGAGAAGGATCTAAGGTCAACAAAGACCTGGAAGTTAGTTGGAGATAAAGCACAATACTTTGAGGGGTTATTCAGGGATCTGGCATCTCAAGAAGAGGAGGAAATAGGTGGAGTTGAAGAAGAATGACAGTGCCTCAAAACAACATGTGTAAGGGCTACAGAACAGATATATGGTTGAGACAGGTATTGAAATAAAGTGCATAAGGAAAGTTGGTAGTGGAATGCATTACTTCAGGAAGTCATCAAAAGAAAGAAAGGAGTGGAGGAAAAACTGGAAAGAAAAGACAGACCAGGCTATAAAAGAATACTGACTGCCTAACAAAAAGGCTAAGAGAGGAGTTGCAAGAACAAAGCAGCAGAGGCACTCTACCAACTTCAGGAAAGTGGCTCAGTGGGTGGCACAAATAAAGTCTATCAGTTTGCAAGGCAAAGACAAAAAGATAAAGAAGATAGTCAGACACCCTTCACAAAGGATGCCAGCAACTTTCCAGTCAACAGGACATCAAAGGTAGAAGGAAGGAGTACTTCCAGCAGCTTCTGAATGAAGAAAACTCTACAGAAGCTCTACTGCACCAGATGCATACTATGGTGAGAGAAGAGAAGGAGCCCACCCAACAAGAAATAAGAACAGCACTAAGGAAAATGAAGTCAGGGAAAGCAGCAGGCTCAGAAAAGGTCACAGCAGATATGATCAAGATGTTGGGTGAAATAGGAGAGAAAGGGTTCCTGAGGGATTCATAGCAATATGGAGAGAAAGACATATCCCAGATGAGTGAAAAATAAGCAAACTAGTACCAGTGTGTTCAGGAGCAAAGGGGACATTCACAACTGCGGGCAGTGCAGAGGTATTAAACTCCTGTCACACTGCAGGAAAGCCCTGGAGAGGGTGACTGATAAATACATGGAGTAGTAGAAAGTAAGATGGGAAATCAGCAGATCAGATTTACATCAGGATGCAGCACGACAGACCCAGTGTTTGCAGTGAGACAGATACTGGGCATTCCTAGACTTGAAGAAAACATATGACAAGGTCTCAAAAAAATGATTTGGGCAGTCCTGCCTTGATGTGAAAAACCCGAAACATTGTTAGAATTAGTGCAAACTATGTACAATGACCCAATGATTCCAGTAGGAACAGTGTTTGGTCTTACAGAAGAATTCCCAATGGAAGTGGGTGCTATCAGGGTTCAGCTCTGAGCCCAATGCTGTTCACATTGGTGATTGGCTTCATTAGCAAACAGGATGGGGGGATAGATCAACAAAGTTGCTGTATGCAGACAATGTGGCATTACAGGCAGACTCCGAGCAAGAGCTTCAGCAAGGGCTAGGGGAATGGAATGCAAAACTGAGGGCACATAGGATGAAACTGAATATAGATAAGACAGTTGTAATGGCAGCAGATGGGGAAAATCAGAAGAAGTTAAAAATTGAGATAGAAAGGAAAATTCTGGAACAGATTGACAGCTTCAAGTATCTAGGAGGCATGGTTGAGGAGAAGAAAAGTTTAAATAAGGAGTCCAAAGCTAGAATCAAAGGGGCTGTAGTCAACTGGCACAGAGTGTCAGGAGTAGTGTATGACAGAAGAATGTGAAGGAAGCTGAAAATTAAGGTGTACAAAACAGTGGTATGATCAATACTACTCATCATCATCATCAGCAGCCCCCTTTTTCCCATATTTTTCTACATGGGGTCAGGGTATCGTTTTAACTGTTGCCAACTCTCTCGATTCAGTGCCCCGCTCCTGCCTTCTTCAGCACTCATGCCTGACTGTCACAGATCTTCTTTCACACAATCCATCCACCTCTTTGCTGGATGCCCTCACTTCCTCTTACCTTCTTCCTGTCTGTCTCAATTCTTCCTCACCAGACTGTCTTCTACTTTTCTACCCATGTGTGCAAACCACCGCAATGTGTTCTCTTTGATCTTGTCTACAATTGGAGCTACTTTGGCTTCTGCTCTTATGTCTTCATTTCTTCGTCTGTCCCACAGTGTGCATCCTATCACCTTTCTCAGGCACTTCATTTCCATCACCTCTAGCTTCTTCAACTGCTCTGCCTTTACTGCCCAGGTTTCTGAACCATACAGTAGTACTGGTCACACCACTGTCTTGTACACCTTACTTTTCAGCTTCTTTGGCATTCTTCTGTCATAGACTACACCTGATACTCTATGCCAGTTGGCTGCAGCCCCTCTAATTCTAGCTTTGAACTCTTCATTCAGACTACCCTTCTCCTCAACCACCCCTCCCAGATAACTGAAGCCATTTATCTGTTCCACTATCTTCCCTTCTATCTCTCTTCTCAGCTTCTTCTGATTTCCCCAGTTTGCTGTCATCACCACCATCTTATTTGTGCTTAGTTTCATCCCATGTGCCTTCAGTTTTGCATTCCATTCTCCTATTCTTTGCTGAAGTTCTATTTTATTTATTTTATTTTTATTTAACATTTGTTAACTGGGAAAGTCCGACTTGGAATTAGGCCAATTTTCAGTGGAGGCGCAGGGAGGAAGGCTCCAGATGCATGTCTTTGTAAGTTCTAGCTCAGAGTCTACCTGTAATGCCACATCATCTGCATACAGCAACTCTGTTGATCTGTCCCCTCCGACCCTTTTGCTAATGTAGTCCATCACCAGCATGAACAGCAGTGGGGTTGAAGATGAACCCTGGTGTACACCCACTCCCACTGGGAACCCCTCTGTGAGGCTGTACACTGTTCGTACTTGAGTCACTGGGTCCGTGTACATAGCCTACACTAATTCTACCAATGTTTTTGGGACTTCAAACCACCTCAGTACTGCCCAGATCAGCTTTCTTCGACCTTGTCATATGCTTTCTCCAAGTCTAGAAAAGCCCAGTTGGACTCTCTCCTCATCTCTAGCTTCTTCTCAAGTATCTGTGTCACTGCAAACACTGGGTCAGTTGTGCTGCATCCTGATCTGAATCTGAACTGCTCATCTCCCATCTTACATTCTACTACTCTTCATATCCATTTATCAATCACCCTCACTAGAACTTTCATGTAATGTGAGAGGAGTTTAATGCCTCTGTACTGCCCACAGTTGTGAATGTCCCCTTTGTTCTTGTACACTGGCATGAGTATGCTTATTCTCCAGTCATCTGGGATACACCTTTCTCTTCACACTGCTATTACTAGCCTCAGAAGCCATTTCTCCCCTATCTCACCCCGCATCTTTATCATATCTGCTGTGACCTCATCTGCTTTCCCTGACTTCATTTTCCTTAGTACTGTTCTTATTTCTTCTAGCGTGGGCTCCTCCTCTTCTCTCATCGTAGGCTGTTTCTGGGGCAGTACAGCTTCTGTGAGGTTTTCTTCATTTAGAAGCGACTGAAAATACTCCTTCCATCTGCTTTTGATGTCCTGTGGACTGGTGAGCAGGTTGTTGCTGGCATCCCTTATGAAGGGTGTCTGACTATCTTCTTTATCTTTCTGTCTTTGATATGCAACCTGATATAGTTTCTTTGTTCCACTTACTGAGTCACTTTCCAGAAGTTGGTAGAGTGCCTCCGATGTCCTATTCTTTGCTATTGCAACTTCTTTCTCAGCTTCTTTGTTAGCCAACCAGTAGTCCTTCCTAGCCTGGTCAGTCTTTTCTATCTTCCACTTCCTCTTGGACTCCTCCTTTCTTTTGATGACTTTCTGGACTTCTGCATTCCACCACCAGCTTTCCTTACGTACCTTATTTGCATACCTGGCTTGGCCACATATCTTATCTGTAGTCCTAACATATGCTGTTTAGGTACTGCCATTCTTGTTCAACTCCACCACTTTACTCCACTTCTTGGGGGTGCTACAGCCCTGAGTAATTTCTTGAATTGTTGTACTTTCTCTCCAGTCAACTTCCTGGTCTTCAGCCTGCTGTCTGTTGACCTTAGAGCCTTCTCTTACCACTGCTTGGAGCTGATTGTGATAACCAGTAGTTTATATTGTGGGCCAACTGTTTCACTGGGGCTGACTTTGTAGTCATGGACTCTGCCCCAGTACCTTTTCCTTACTAGGAGGAAGTCTACCTGAGTTGCATGTTTGCTACTCTTGTATGTGATCTTGTGACTGTCTCTCTTTCTGAACAATGTGTTGGCTACTGTCAAGCCAATTGCCAGGCAGAAGTCTAGAATGATTCGGTCACGTTGACTAATGACCAATCCTACTGTACAGAAACCTCAACAGTAAAGGCAGACAGCTGAAACAAAATAGAGGTAATGGAAATTAAGTGCCCAAGATGAGTGGTAGGATGCACACTGTGGGACAGATGAAGAAATGAGGACATCACAGCAAAGCCAAAGTAGCTCAAATTGCAGAAAAAGTCAACGCGGACAGATTATGGTGGTTCATACACATGTGCAGAAAAGCAAAAGACAATTTGATGACGAAGATTAGGGATATAAAGAAAGAAGGCAAGAGGAAATGAGGGCATCCAGAAAGTGGAGAATGAATTGTGTGACAGAAGACATTCAACAGTCAGGCATGAGAGTCGAAGAAGATGGGAGAGTGACACTGAATAGGGAGAAATGACAACAAGTGACACGAAATCCTGACCCCGTGTAGATAATGGGGAAAAATGAGGTGGTGGTGATGATTTTGCAAATAGCTAATGTGAATGAAAAGTGCATTTTCTAACAAAATCATTCAATGTGCTACATTTAACCTGCTTTTTCTCTAATTTACCTTCTTAAACAATTCATAACTGTTTACAAACCAGTGATTTTTTTGTATTGTACAACCAAGGACTGAATGTGAAAATGGTCCATTTGTGTCAATGTTTTGCCTAATCCACAATCTAATAAATATATTTAGCTAACCAGTTTTTTAAGCATATATGGACTGTTAAGAAAACTGAAACTGTTCTAAAAACTCTCTACATGGTACATAATTCTCTAATTAAAGAAAAGAAATTCTCCATCAGCAAAGCCATTCTCATTCTTGCTGTCGACTACAGGTTAACAATATCAACCTGTAACTCTTGTTCAATACAAATGCTACTCTGCATAGATTTAAAGAAAACAGAACACTGCTTCACCATACTAAAGGTTCAATGTCTGCATGTCTTCCTATAAGTCATTCCACTGCTTCCATATCTGGAATTGTTCTTCTATTATTATTGTACAGAAAATGCCCCCTTTCCCAAAATACATTCTAGATATAATTTAAGTTCTACCCCAAAATGCATTATTATTACAGCTTAAGTTCTAGCTTTCCTCTGATTTGTGTCTATTCTGTATTATAACCAAACTAATAAAAATATATCTCAATCCCTCCCAAAAAGTTTGTACTTTACCGAAGAGGGAGTTAGCAATCCTGTATTTGGTGATTTGATATTTTTAATATGCTTAGTTACATCGAAATGTGTCTGAAGTATTGATTTGTTTGTTTCTTTAACTAGTTGTGGCTGAAAAAGGTACCCTCTTTCCAGTTCTCATCACTGTAAAACAAAGACAGATGGGAAAATGCGGATGGCCATTAAAAGTCAGAATCTCAGAAAATAAAATGGAATACTCACAGGTTGTATACAGGATGTTTGTCATTTGCTAATACTGCCTTCCTTCTATGTTTCCAATTCGCCTTTTGCTGTCTCTAATATATGCTGTTACAGATCTGAATGGACATAAGAACCCTATAAAATGTCTTTCTCTGAAATGCAAAATGTGTAAAGCTTTCCAAGCAAAAGATTCAGATAAGTAATTACAAGTTTCTGAAGATAAATACAGCAGTCTGAGTAAATCATTGAAGACAGCATTCCCTAAGCCATACACAACTGACTAGAGTTACCATATAACTCTGAGTCAAAGTCATTACTTTTTTTCTACATTTCATACAAATGTTTTAAATGGCATCATTCACAGGAAAGCATTTACCTTCAGGAAATACCAGGAATGACTGCAGCCACAGAGGGATGAAGTTAAATTTCCAAACCATTTCATCATTACAAAACTCAGTCATTCTGTCAAAAAAGCAGCCTGGTGTAAAGAAACAATAATTTACTTTTTTTAATACTTAGGAGTTTTAATATCACAAGACCTGCAAGTTTCTCAGCTTATAACAAAGCCATTTGCTTTGTACATTATTAGGAAACTTGATAACAGATGGTGACGCATACTTTCATGTGAATTCTTAATCCTTTGCACGGGGAGCTGCGAACTTTGATGCAAAATGTTTTGCCAGTTGTTAGCTAGAAACCCTGGCTCTGAACTTTTGTTATGTACCTCTTCTAGTGTGCAAGTATGGTGCCAGTCTTATGTCTCAATGTTGGCCAAGTTTAAATGAAGCTTAGGAAGGAAGTGCCATATACAAACAAATAAAACCCAACTCCCCTTGTCGAATTTACAATGTCTTATGAAAAAATGAACACAAGAATTTTAAAGACTCCCTCAGCACTGCTCCTTTTATACTAATGATACTTTTGTTAATCCAGCTGAAAGTGTTTCCAGCCAGACTTCAGTATTGAAAAACAAGCTCTGATCAGAGTCAAAAAAGCTTCAGGCAATAATGTAGGATAAAAGTGTGGTAATTTAGTCAGATCCAAAGCATGCACTCACAAAAGGCAACTAACATTTTTTTAAATGCTGTATTATTACATTTTGCAAAAATGAATTACATTCCGTGTAAAGAAGTGACATTTTGTCCTATAATGTAGACAGAAAGAAATTAAAACCACCAAGATTACAATAAAACAGGAAGCCGTGCACCATCTACTGCTTATATTCCATGGGAGCTGTAACAACTACTGTAGATTAGTAGCTTCTGTATATAGGTAACCCCAAGAGAGTTTCTGAAACAAAATCGAGCAGCTGACTATGCATTAGAGAAATGCAATAGCAATGTAGAGAGGTTCAAAAGCAATAAAATTCATGACTACATGGGACAGACAATATCATGGAATGGGGAGAAATTTGTTGGTTAATTAGAATTTACAGCGAAGCAAGAAGGTAAAAAAATCTGCAGAATATGTGGGCAAGTTGGCCCTTATCTGTCATTAGAATTTGTCTTTCAATGTTATGTTAAGCGTATACACATGATGCAGTATCTCAGTTCAAAATGGCCCTTGTTATAATAATCCTTATATGACATAAGTTTCATCAGATGAGAAAACTAGTGATTAAGGAGCTTCACAAAAGCAGCTTTATGGCATTAGCCGCTACTGAACCAGAGCCACCTTTTCAAGGATATATATATATATATATATATATATATATATATATATATATATATGAAAATAAGACATTTTTCAAAAGCAAAAATAAGTTGTGGTCTATCATTCTCTACAACAACAGTGACTCTAGTCACTACTCAGTGTTTTCTCTGGTTCAGTCAACAGATCTGCCATTTTTCTTAGGAATTCAGCTGGGATGGAGGTAGCCATCTGGCCAGGATTCTATAAGAACTCAACCTATTTTTACAGAAACATGCTCAGAACTGGCCTGCTATAGGAAGGTGTCTTAAAGTGTCACATTTCTGACATCTGCTGAGGAAACTATGCTATGGTGTCAGAAAAAATACCAAACACCTTAGCCAACCACTTTGACTGGGCTATGTTGAAATGTTGCTGCCAATGAAGAGCTGGGCAAAGCAGATTAAAAGTTTTCCTATCTTGTGAAATAGTGTCCATGTTCTAAATTTATACGGGGAATCTGGGAACTGAAGGCACAAATTCAAAGCAACATGTTGGAAAAAAACATGAAACTGATTGGCAGAGATATTTATAGCAGGTGATATAGGGTTCTGAAATTTTAAAAATAATTCTTTTGAAGAGCCAACAAGCATCATTATTTTTTCATGCTGCAAATATTGTTTCACATTGGGAAACTAATTGTAACTGAAGAAGGAGCATATTTTTGCATCAAAACCCTGAAACCCGTATGAGACCCTAGTCCTTGAGGATTCACATTGGCTAGATGATGGTAATTTCATTAAGTGCCGGTAGAAATAGTCATCAAACCACTATTCAAAATGCATGAAGCCTGTGATGGTGGTGGTTGGGGGCTTGCTGCTGGAAGAATAAACTAACTTACATGTGCTAATTCCACAGCCATACAATAGTGGGAAAATGGCAACCATCTCAATTGAGTACGGAAATCACGGATTCACACCAACAGCGCTCACACACCTGTCAGTCTCCAATCCAAAACTGAAAAGCATATGTTTATGCAAGACGACATAAAGGAATGCTCTGATAAGATATAACCACCACTTAATTCTTGAAAAAAATAGTTTAGGGAAGAAAAAAACAGTATTTAGTTAATAGGTAAACAAAAGAAATTATAACAGATGATGTTAGAAGGGATATATTGCTCTGCACTTTGCATGTTCTTAATGAAATTCCAGCAAGGCCTTCTGGTAAAAATAAATAACGTATCCTCTCATCTTTAAATGACATATCTATCTACCTGAATGTGTGTGTGTATATATATATATATATATATATATATATATATATATATATATATATATATATATGCACACACATATCTGTTGGCTGCAAAATGAGATGGCTTCAGCAAGCAAAACTGTAAATGATCTGTATTTTAAAGGAAGGCAAACAAATATCTTTAGGATGGACTAATATCATTTTAGTTAGACTGAGGGACTGAAGGTTAACATAATTATCAGCTGCAGTGCTGTTGACCTTGTTGGCATGAAAGACCTTTAGATATATTGTACTGTTACAGCCCTGCTGCCACTGATTCATGGCCTTCTGTGAGGAAGACATAAGATATCCCACACTGTTTGGGCATTGCTTAACTGATTACTTAGGAGATTCTTTTAAATTTTAATGTGGCATAAGCCTAGAAGCCTGAGAATGGCTACAGCCACTACTACTGCGCAAAAGGTTAAATATCAGTCCTGTTCTTGAGATGCATCTAGTCTGATTGAAATAAGGAAGATCTTGTAATATGATATAAAAAGGACTGCCTCAGTATTGTTCAGCTTCTACTGAATGAATGAAATAGTACCTGTGATGAAATATGCAAGAGTTATATCATGACTTAAGACTGTACACCTCTCCATTTTCAGGACTTCTACCATTTTTTTAATTTAGTCCAATTTCATAGACCCTGAGAAAATAAATAACTAACTAAAACAATAGATTATGTACAGCCTCAGGGCCATGTTAACAAGTAGAGTCTGCTTTCCAACTTTTAACATGATTTAAGAAAATATTTAGTATGTTAAAAGTGGACTTTCATTATGTTTGACCTAATTTTCAATAATATTGAAAAGTAACTGCTTACAAGGGCTCTCTGTTGATTTGGAAACATCATTCAAACCTGCTAGACTTCCCTATCTTCTTACTACACGGAGAAATCCAGGGATCATTGAGGCAGCTGTTGGCTGAGAATCCTTGGATACAGGTAGTAGTAACACATGCATCATACAAGGATGTGTATTTGCACCTAATTTCTTTTCTTTACATTATGACACCATCAAATCTATTTGTAAGGACTTCAGCTCATACGTAGATGATCCAACTGAAGCATAGGAAATTCTCAAGACTGGTACCAAACTGCTTGATAAATAATTCAACAAAAGTTTTGGTGAACTGTAATACAATAAATTGCAATGAAAGTCAGCAAGGCGATGAATATGTAGTTTGATGTCATCAAGAAAATAATTACTATCTTTGAGCTACTTATTATAAGTGAAGCTCTGAAAAGGTCTTTAGCAAAGGGACAGAGCTTCACATATCTGGGTACTGTGTTATTCTTATACCTTCATTTACCTTCCACACATAAAATACAGTAGATTATCTCCTACATCAGTTAGTGTTTAACAATAAACTGACAAACTACATTTCCTGTCAGGCAAGAAGAGACAATGGGTTACAGCTGTTTATACCCAAGTTGGACTATGTCCCTTTTATCTTTTGCTTAAATTCTTCATATAAGATGAGCCTTCTCTTAAATATGCAGAATAAAATGCGGAAATTTATCTCACCATGTGATCCACAGAACACTTCGGTTTCTCAAGGTAAAGAGCTAAACCATCATCTTAGTCTACTCCCATTCTCCCATTTTTTTAAATGAGCTGTGAGTATCACATCAACTGTCACCACGTTTTTCTCTGAATTGTCATCTGCCTTCTTCAGCAGTAATGTCAGACTGCCACAGATCTCTCACGCAGTCAGTCCGGCTCTTTGCCTGATTTTCTTATCTTCTCTTGTCTTTTTCTCCACCTCCCAAAATCTGGTTTACTAAATCATCTTCTAATTTTGTGCACATGGGTCCGAACCACCATACTCTTCCCTGCAAAAGAGACTTATTGACTTCAGCCCTGATGTCCTAATTTATCCATATGTCCCACTGTGAACACCCCACACCCCATCTAAGGCACTTTGTCACCATCACCTCAAACTTCTTCAGTTGCTCTGCCTCAGTGTTCAATATTCTGTACTATAAAAAAGCACTGTTTGCAGAAATGTTTTGTAAACCTTTAGTTTTCAGCATCTTTGCCATTCTTGTATCACACTTTACACTTGGAATTTCCTGACATTTAGTTTAGCACATCTGATACAAGCTTTGGCTTCCTCATTTAGATTTTCCTTCTCAATCCCCCCTAGCAGATACCTGAAACTATTAAACTGTTCATTAGTTTTACTTCTATCACAGTTTTAGCTTCATCTGATTCTCCCATTTGTTGCCAGGACCCCTCCAGTTCAACCAGGTACTTTGAGTTTTGCATTACATCCCACTCACATTTGCTAAAGTTCTTTTGCAGAGTCTGTTTATAGTGTCATGTCATCTGCATACAGTAGCTTTGCTGATTGTCCCCTCTGACCTGATTATGTAGTTACTCACTGGTATGAACAGGATTGGGCTGAGATCTGAACCCGCTTCCTCTAGAAAACCTTCTGTGAGACCAGACACTTACAATACTTGCGTCACTGCGTACTCAGCCTGCATTTATTCATAGGTCCATAGGTTGGTAGTAGGCTATCAGCTCTAGGGCCTATACAAGCCTAGCCATAACAATTCCCTGGGTATTTCTTCCCGCAATATTTACTTCCCTGGACCCCTGTCTAGCAGGGCGACTGACATGATCCCCAGGGTGAATTTCCTATCTCCCATCCAATCATCACGGTTCCTTTTGAAGAGGGCCAAGGAGGTGCTCTGCTTGACATGTATGAGCAGTCTATTGCAGAGTATGGGGAGTCTCTGGGTCAGAAACCTATCCCTTCAGCAAGTTTTGTTCATTGTGATGACAAGGTTTAGATCCCTGGAGCATGTGGCTCTAAGGGATTGGGATTTCTTTAAGTGGAGCATGTCCAACAGCTCAGGGTTTGATATGACCTTGTATGTTAAGCAGAGATTGCCTATGAGTAGACGATATGCCACAGAGTATAGCTGGAGTTTTTTTAGACGGTCAGCATAGGGCATCTGCTTTAGGCCTGTGATTCTTTTAGTGAGGTATTTCTACGGTCTTTCCAGCTGTTGCAGATATCTCGTGAGGTACATACCAAATGTGGCATTGTACTCTATAATGGGTCTAATGAGGGATGAGTACAGTGGGACAATGACCTCCTTTTTTTCTGGATGAAAAGCCCTTCGTGATGAGGTGTGCCACAAAGAAGGATATCCTGACTGTTGTGGTGATGTGGTTATCAAAGGTGAGACCACTGTTGACCTGTGTCCCCAGGTCTCTCATCACACTTTCAGTGTTTAGTGTACTGCCACCTATGTGGTAATTCATGGGTACATGGTTTTTCCCAAAGGGGATAACTATATATTTCTTGGCATTAAGCTTGAGCCCATGGCTCTGGCACCAAGCATCTGTTTCTGTAATGCTCTTTTGTAGAATATTCACATAATTTGTGGATTCAATAATGGCTCCCAGTTTGCAGTCATCTGCGAACTTTGTTAGCCAGAGTCCCTTAGTGATGGCCTGTACTTCAGAGAAGTAGATGCCAAACGAGAGCGGTCCTAGGACTGACCCCTGAGGTACTCCACTTGTCACGTGTCTGGAGCTGGATTTGGAGTCGGCTACTTTTACAGTTGGGGTTCTGTAAGTAAGCCAGTTGGCAACCCATCGAGTGATGTAGGGATGTATGCTCAGCTTAGTAAGTTTATCTATGATTCCAGAGTGGGGGGTGGTATTGAAGGCCTTGGCAAGGTCCAGATAGGCTGTCTGGACCACCTTACCCTCGTCCATAGCTCTGGAGACTGATTCAAACAAGTCAATCAGGTTCAGGAGACAAGATCGGCCCTTCACGAACCCAAACTGGATGGGGTCCAGTATTTGAAGGTTGCCAATGTCTTTGTTTATAAGTTCCATGATAATGCGTTCCATGCCCTTGCAGATCAGGCTTGTCAGACTGATGGGATGGTAGTTCCTGGGATCCAAGGTGGATCCTCCCTTGTGGAGTGGGATAACTGTAGCTGTGCCCCACTCAGTGGGCACGAAGCCTGAGGTAAGGCTATGATTAAACATGACACTTAGGTGAGGTGCCAGTTCATTTTATAGTTCATGTAGTACACAGCCTGGGATGTCATCTGGTCTTTAAACTATTGCAAGCCATAAGACCTGGTCATATACTTTCTCCATGTCTTGGAATGCTCAGTTGTACTCTTTCCAAATATCCAGAATCTTCTCCACTAACTGTCTCATTGCAAATACTGAATCATTTGTACTGCATCTCAATCTTAATTCAGACTTCTCATCTGCGTTCTTACTTTCTTCTACTCCAGTAGTGTGATGTCAGTTACTGTCTTCAACACATTCATGTAGAGTGACATGAATTTGATATCTCTGCACTATTCATCCTTTGTTATACTGATGTTGAAATACTTATTCTCCAGTCATCTTGGATATCTTTCTCTCTCCAGACCATAATTTGCACCTACCTTCAACACCCATTTCTTATCTTGAGAATATCTGCACTGACTTCACCTAAGCTCGCTGCTTTTCCTGCCTTCATTTGCAAAAGAAGAAATGGCTTCCGAATACTGACATGGCGAATTATGTAGCTACTCACTTTAACATTTATGCTGTTAAACAATGAATTCTATTTGGTATCCCACAAACCCAAATTAAAATTGCAATCCACACAAAACAATTAGCCCATATAATGGAATCAGGATGCATTTGCATTCATGAGACTTTCTCTGTTTGTTAAGTTGAGGAAAAGCTTAAACCTGCATATACCTCCTTAAGAAATATTACAAAACTTACAGAAAGAAGCAAATATCACAGAAATCATCCCGCCCAATCCTATGACCATAGTTTCTTCCATCCCAATCTCCTTATTTTCTTACGCCCAACAGTCTGTAAATCCTACCTTTTAAATGTTTCTCCTTACATGTTAAAGATGACAAGGTTGAAACTCCTCCCCAAAACTTATAAGATTTCTTTATCAATACACCCCCATCATTCTACTACTACTACTCCTCCTTACTGGGAACAATAAAAGTAACCCTTTTCCAAGTCCTCTTCCTGCTTTCTTATCAGTGCTCAAAGACCAAGATATAAAATTCACTAATTAACTGTTTTCAGCTCTCAATACATCCTTCAACTTATCAGTATAAAAAAAAATGGGGATAAAAAGTAAACCCCTCCATACAGCACTTCTTTCCTGGTTACAACTTCCAATTTGACCTAAGATATGAGCCTATAAATGGAACTATCCTTTTCTATACATCTCATCTAAACAAGCAACTCCTAAAGCAAACTCCTCCACAATCCATCATTCAGACTTGATTCTAACCCATATGTCCAGTTCCAACAATACCCCACTTTACCTCACAGTAGCATTCCTTCCTCCACCCTCCTCCCTTGATAAATTCAGAAGCCTGTTACATGACATGACACCTTCCCACAGCAACATCTAAAATCTCATAATTCTAGGTGTCTTCTACCTTAATTTACGCAGTCCTTTCTATAATACTAGATCATATTGGCTGGGTTCAGTCTTACACAACTAGTACATCAGCCTACTTGACCACACTTTAAAGCAGCAAACCAGTACTTACTAGGTCTAATACTTACAAAAAAATCCTTCACTAATATTTCCAGTTACAGTACTCCTTCTTTCAGTACTCCTTCTTTCAGTGATCATTCCTCCTTCACTACCTTTGGCAAAACTCCTATCTAAATTAATCTCTTTCAAACCCAAGTCTGATTTCAAAATAAAGAAAGCCAAATCCATATTATCCTCTCTGGACTGTTCTCCCATTTTATAGCAGACTAATCCCAGCTACACAGTTGAAATTCTCACCAAAATGCTAATAGCTTTCCAAGACACAGGCCTTGTTTTAATAACAAGACTGCACAAGCCAAGATAAACCAGTGGCTACTTATGAACTTAAAACACTACTCAGAGGCAAGGCCTGGAACTTCAGGAACTCAATCCCCTTCTAACATCACAAGACATCAATTCAAACAAGTGAGGAACCTCACTAAACCAGTAAACAGATGAAATGTAATCAAGACTCCATTATCCATTCCACAAAACAGTTATGGAAACAAATCAATAAACTGTTTGGTCTTCAACCTCCTCATCTAAAAATGCACAGGATCAGTATTCCTCTTATGACCTTTTTGAGAATTTCAGTATTCTTAAAAAAAACTTTCTATCAACTCTAGATAGCCTTATACCTCTCCCTCATGTCCCTGCATTGCTTTATTCTACTTCAATAAATTCTCAGTACATAATCCCCCTCCCTGAACAGCTCACTGTTTCACATATCACTACAGAGAAATCATCACAATCCTTTTTCAACACATATGCAACATTTGTATAACTAAGAATATCATACCTAGCATCTGAAAAAAAGACAATAATAAAGCCCTGCCAAACAACCAAACCCTCAAAATGTTCATACAACTGACCAATCTCTATACTTTCCACATTTGGAAATAATCCTTGAAAAGCTTAACTATACTCACTTGTCTCCATCCATTCATTAGCTGATGCCACTAACCAGCATGGATTCTAGACTGGTTGTAGCACAACTACCCTCTGGACTCTCACTGAATAAATCTTGCTAAGAATGGGTAAAGAAAATGTTAACAGGTTTCATCTTCATCAGCCTTACCAAGACATTTGATTTAGTAGATCATCCAATTATTTTAGAACATCTTAATAGAAATGGGTATTAGTGAAGATGCTCTTCCTTTGTTCCAAAATTACTTCATAAACTAGCACTTTATTGTTTCCAAAGGGAATCCCACAAGGCTCAATATTTGCCTCTTCATGATTCTGCTTTCTCCACATCAACAAGCTACCCTATGACTTTTTTTTTTCTTGAATTTAAATCATTCTTTCCTACAACTTCAACAAGAACTTATATCAGACTTCCTGGTTCTCATTCACTGCATCAGCAATACAGAGCTCCTTTTACAGTCATTAGAAACTAAAACAATACTCTTTGGAACTAGAAAAAAAACTGCAAAACTTCCACGTTCCTGTACATTTAAGATCACATCAGCAGTTCAACTGCAAAAATGTCAATTCATTCAAGTATCTAGGAATCTGGCTTGATCCTTCTCTCTATTTCAATGCCCATGCAATAGACAAAGACACCTTAAATTGTCAACTGTAACACAGTCTTACCAATATTAACCTCAATTACAAGAAACACCATAATAATATAAACTATCTCCAGCATGTCTACACCCTTCCCCAAGAAAGAACCTCACTGACAAACCCTTGAAAAGGCAGAATGACTGCTCATCAAACAATGATGTCATCTTCTACTTATATCACAACTGATGAAATTACTGCATGACCAAATTCTCTCTCCTTTTGCTGCCAAACTTATAAAACCTCCTTCCTACAATCTAAACAACAGCAGCCACTCAGGACCTCTTCTCATAACACCCAAATCCAAACATTACTGCACTGAGCACTGCATTTCTCCCACTGTCTTTGAAATGCATCTCATCATACCCCAGCTTCAGGTCTCTATTAAAAACTCATCTTCACCAACAAACTAAAGGCAAGCGCTTTCTATTAGGACACAGAACAATCTTCACTACCTTCTCTTGCCTATTCTCCAGATAAATCCTTTTTTCCATTCTTCATACAACTGTTGCATGTGGAACTTCTTCTATAAAGATCTTTATATCCAAATACAATTGCACATTTTTGTGTTCTCTACATGCCACTCTGTCTTATATATTGTACTTAACCTGTTTAAATATCTGTGCTCTTTGTACCCTTAACTGCATAACGTCTGTTGTAACATAGATTTTTTTCTTTCCAGGCTGAGACTGAAGTTAATCATTTCTTGGCCAGTGCTCCACCCTGGCCAAGAAATCCAAATAAATAATTAGAAAATAATAAGTCAATTTTGAGTTGTTAACTGTGTAAGTGGGATGGCTAAGGGAACCTTTTCAACCACAATTTAAGTTGTGTTAAAAAAAGTCTTTGATAACGTATTTATCTTGGATACAAAACAAGAAATTTACACGACTGCATATGACATTTTTAAAAGCATAGAAAACTTGTGACAGTTATATAGTCTATACAATGATGTTTTGCAATATGAATAAGCATGCTACTGAAGCACACGTCAGATTACCCAATAAACCTAATGGCCATATACGTCATCTAATATCCTAACATAACTGTAATTGTTTCAGGGACACCGGGTAAATAAATCAACTTCTTTGATGCTCAGCTTTGAGCAGCCACCTTGGTCCCATGTTATTGCAACATTGGTAATGCTCTTTTTCTCTGCTCAAACATTTCAATTGCAAATTATGTACAATCTCTAAGAAATATTTTTGTATGGAATTAATTATATGTTTATAACTGCCTTATGATCTGTTTCAGGATTGAAAAGGTTCTCAAGCTCAGACCACCTACGCAGTTAACAAATACTAAGCAAGCAGACAAATACATACCACAAACTGGTCAGCTTTTTCCTACAGCTTCATTATAAATCTTTCAGTAATCTTTCTGCAATACCCAGTGTTTGTTCATGCATCTACTTCAGAGTCAAAAAATATCCATTTTTCAAAGGTGTGTTCTTGTAATCTTCATTGAAATATTGGTATTCTCAGATGTGATAAAGTTTGTACTCTCAGAACAGCTGTCTGAATCTGTTACTGTATGAGTGGCTGATGTTAATTCGGTAGTGTGATATTTACTGCATCCAATTCTCTCAATCTGCTTTCTCCAACAGTGTTTCCTAAGTTTTACAATGTTACTGCATGTTTACAGTCCTTGTAGCTATTGTGCATACCTTTGCAGGTTACTTTTTTTCCTGTGGTTATGCAACTGTGAAGTTAGTTCATCTATGTAAAGGAGGGTAAGAGAGGGAAAAAAAATCCCTACACACAGGTGCAGTGGGGCTTGGGCTTGTTGGGATTTATATGTAGTTGTGTTGCTGACTGATTGTGATCAAACTTACAGTGGATATAAAAAGTTTACACACCCCTGTTAAAATGCCAGGTTTTTCTGATATAAAAAAATGAGACCACAATAAATAATTTCAAAACTTTTCTCACCTATAATGTGACCTATAACCTGTACAATTCAAATGAAAAAACAAACAAATCTGTTGGGGAAAAAATATAAAAAATAAAAAAAGTACGATAAGCTGGTTGCATAAGTGTGCACATCCTTAAACCAATACTTTGTTGAAGCACCTTTAGATTTAATTACAGCATTCAGTCTTCTTGGGTGTACACCTACCATCAATTTAGAGAGATTCTGATTAACCCCAAATAAAGTTCCGCTGTCCTAGTGGGATTTTCCTAACATTTACTCAGTTGCTTGATACAGCAAAAGCCATGGGTCACAGAGAGTTTATGAAGCATTAAAGGGATATCATTGTTGAAAGGTATCAGTGAGCCATGGTTCACAGAGAGTTTATGAAGCATTAAAGGGATATCATTGCTGAAAGGTATCAGTGAGCCATGGTTCACAGAGAGCTTACAAAGCATCAAAGGGATATCATTGTTGAAAGGTATCAGTGAGGAGAAGGGTACAAAACCATTTCCACAGCATTGGATATACCATGGAACACAGTGAAAACGGTCATCAAAAAGTGGAGAAAATATGGGACAAGAGTGACATTGCAAAGAACTGGACGCCCCTCCAAAATTGATGAAAAGACAAGTCAAAATCTGGTCAGAGAGGATGCAAGAGACCTACAGCAACACTGAAGGAGCTTCAGGAATTTCTGGCAAGTACTGGTTGTGCACTACATGTGACAACAATCTCCCGTATTCTCCATATGTCTGGGCTATGGGGTAGGGTTGCAAGACGGAAGCATTTTCTTACACAGAAAAACATCCAGACCTGGCTAAAATTTGCAAAACAGTACATCAAGTCTCCCAAAAGTATGTAGGAAAATGTGTTATGGTCTGATAAGACCAAGGTTGAACTTTTTGGCCACAATTCCAAAAGGTACATTTTGGTGCAAATGCAACACTTCACATCACCAAAAGAACACCATCCCCATGGTGAAGCATGGTGGTGGCAGTACCATGCTTTGGGGTTGCTTTCCTTCAGCTGGAACTAGGGCTTTAGTCAAGGTGGATGGAATAATGAACAGTTCCAAATACCAGTCACTTTTGGCCCAAAACCTTCAGGCGTCTGCTAGAAAGCTGAAGATGAAGAGGAATTTCACCTTTCAACATGACAATGACCCCAAGCATACATCCAAATCAACAAAAGAATAACCTTCACCAGAAGTAAATTAAAGTTTTGGAATGGCCCAGACTTAAATCCAATAGAAAATCTGTGGGGTGACCTGAAGAGGGCTGTGCCCAAGAGATGTCTTCGCAATCTGACAGATTTGGAGGTTATAGGTCACATTAAAGGTGGGAAAAGTTTTGAAATGATTTATTGTGGTCTCATTTTTTTATATTAAAAAAACCTGGCATTTTAACAGGGGCGTGTAAACTTTGTATATCCACTGTACATCCATAAGTGGGACTGGTAGTTTGGTGGTCATAGGGCAGAATCTGAACTAGAGCATATCTGCTGCACAATAAGAATTCATCCAAAAATGATGGTACTATTTCAAACATGGTACCCTTCAGTATTTTAAAAGTGTTTTTTCCTTATGACTACTAGGCTTCTGCTATATTTGTATGAGCCCCTATTGGTGGATTGAAGCTCTGATAATGCTTCAATATTTCATAAATGAAAGGCATTCCTAATAGGATTTATAATCCATTCATTGGCTACAATTAATGTCCCTGCTGCACATGAGCTAGCTTTTAAGGAATTAATATCAATGCATTCTTCTTGGCTACAAGTAGTTACATAACCGATTTTACACCTATATTCACATGTTCGTGTCACCCATGTGTTTACAGTGCCAGCATTATTATCTGACATGATTTTGTTCTTGGAAGGTGTTTTGTTAATGTGATTTGAAGCTCAATAATTTCAATTTGTGGATATCTCGGAATTTGTCTAGAAATAAGATCACTGACAAATATGGATATACCACCAATGTTGCCACAAGGTAAGCAATAAACTCAGGCATGGCGGGAAAGCTTTCTAGACAAACCAGGTTTCAGTGGCTACACATATATGGATTTCTTCTAAATGCAGAAATAACTCAAGGTTGGACAGCTTGTTGTTTAGACCTGTGGCATTGAGCTGAGCCATCTTGATTTGATCATGTTTTGCTATTGATACATTTGCTGTGTTGGAATGTTCACTAAATGAACTTTGCCTCAAAAGGAACTATGGGTCAGCAAATGCTTTAGTCAGTATGCAGAAGCCATTTAACAAGAGGTACAGACCGTCCTTTCCAAAACAATTCTGAACTTCAGGCATCTCATTCCAAACTGACACACAGTGGATCCCCATAGAATGACGTTGATTACTTAAGAGTATTATTGAAGCCAGACATATTTTCCTTCTATCTAGACAATGTTTGTAGAGAAAGGAGGATTATACATACAGTCAGCGACTTACCTTTGACATACAGAGTAAGCTCTGTTATGTCTCTCTAGATCTCTCTGTGTCTCAGTTTTTTTCACCTCATGTCATTCACCTCCACATGCACTAATACCATGCCAGTTATATCTGTCTTTTATAATGCTCCTATGGGTCCTTGAGACATCCTTGATCTTAGCACGTGGAGGACAACTCAGTGTCCCTCTGCGTTTGTCCAGTGTAGTGATCTTCAGTTTTAGGGGAACACTTTCCCAGAAATCTCGCTAACCATATTTCTGAGTCTCTAACAGTGGCTTCTTCACTAATAAATAATGATTCTAACAGATTTAGTATAAGGCAAAACATACTAGAGGTGGCCTCTGCCTGCTGTAAGACGCAAGAAAAAAGCCAATTCTCCCCAACGGCAATAAGAGAGGGAAATACACCAAAATAAACTGAAGGGCTTGAGGTCCACGTAGCCAAGCCAAGGAATTGTATGCCGGTAGCAAAAGGAACAGGAAGGAAGACTGATGAAACACGTGCAATATATTTGTACATTTACTCATTCATATAAAACATGATTAACCATTCTTTCAATGCCAAATTTAACAGAATATCAAACAAGGTATTATTAACTTGCACCTCATTTCTTTTGCATGTTCAGCTCATACACTAAAATCTGAGATATCAGGCAGGCTTGCAGGAATTTATTCCCTTCTATTTTTATTTGAGTTTTAATATCTCTCTTTATAAGGCCAGAAAGCACCAAATGGTCTAGTATATCCTCTTTTAAGCTTTATACAGGTATTGGAGACTGCATATATGTAGATATTATTGCTTTCTATTTGACCTTTTTACATAATTCTGTCTTAGAATATGCAGAAAGAGATTTAAACTGTCTGTAAGCAGGACTTCATACCTTAACGCCAACTCTCACAATGTCTTCTGTCATTCTAGCACAGAAGTATTTTTGCTACCAATAGACTTTCACTGTTAATCTGACATCTGAACGATTGTTCTTCTATGTACTTTGTGATTATGTTTTTTTATGCTGAAGTGGCATGCTATTTTGCTGCGTTTTTGTAATAGTGATTTGTACTGACAAACTTTGCTAAATCCTACAGCACTACTACACCTGCAGAAGATCCACGGAACAAAGCAGACTTATAAAGCAGCTATGCAAGCCATGTTGGCAGATGTCATACATCAGGTGATGTAAGTCCTATAATTCTCTTTACATAAGGGTAATCAGTTGATAACAACGATACTCCCACATGTAAATCTGTAAAGTGCAAACAAACAGCACTGGTTTTAGAACTGCTCAGACAAGCAATGAAATACTCAGAGGAATTTTGCACACCTAAAGTAGCATAAAATGAGTTAAAACCAGTATAGTTTTCAGCAGAGGAAATTGTATAAACATATTCACAGAACTATGTTGATCTCTCGAGAACTTTAATAAGAACCTGTTCTGAGTTTAGCTGAGTGCAACTCACCCACAGCTTATCCAAACAGTTTTAAAGTTTCCTTCATTTACTGTAAAAGCTGTCCTTATATGAACACTGGGGAAGATAAGAAAGCTGAAAGGGGGGGATGTCAGGGGACACAGAATGAAGACATTACGAGGATTGTGCAGGAGGAGATGGGAGAAGAGAACCACTATGGTTTTGGGGGACAGACCCCCCCCATTTTCCAATTTATATTTAAGAAGGAAGTTAGGGAAGGAGTACGGAAAAAATGTTTAGGAAGTATAGGAAAGAGGGTTAGTGAACAGTGAATGTAGACCAACACAGAAACTGATGATTGGTGGGCTGATGTTGGAGAGGGCAAAACACACTGATGGCAGACAGATACAAAAGGCAAGGGGAGGATGTGTAAAAACTAGCTACCACTCTGGTTCACATGCCCTCAATTATCTTCCCCTCATTGATGGAGCTGGAGGGGAGACCTTAATGGTGTGGGGGAGGAGACCTCTGGTGGCTCAGTGGTCGAAGTTGACCAGATCAATGAGATTTGTAACCACTGGAGGAGAAATTGCAGGGGCTGAAGGTGTCCCTCTGCAGCCCTCTCAACTGGTGCCTCAACTAGGACCTAAAGTGTATGGTGTTAATGGCTTACCAAGATTCTGTGCACTGGGAGAGCCAAAGGGGATTTGGCCTCCCACCCTGTAAAGACGCCTCCTGACCTGATCTTGCGCAGGTACAACTCATACAGTAGGCATAGAAGGATTTTAATTTTCTTCTCTGACCAGCTTGTGGCTTGGCCCTGGCCTTGAACAGAAGCCACTACTAATAAAGTGCCAGTACCTAAATGAGAAGTAAAAGACTAATGCAGGGTATGCCACAGTATGAATTAATACAGGGTATGCCACAGTATGAACTAATGCAGGGTATACCACAATATGAACTAATGCAGGGTATGCCACATTATGAACTACTGCAGGGTATGCCACATAATGAACTACTGCAGGGTATGCCACAGCATGAACTACTGCAGGGTATGCCACAGTATGAACTAATGCAGGATATGCCACAGTATGAACTAATGCAGGGTATACCACAGTATGAACTAATGCAGGGTATACCACAGTATGAACTAATGCAGGGTATACCACAGTATGAACTAATGCAGGGTATGCCACAGTATGAACTGATGCAGGGTATGCCACAGTATGAACTACACCCACTGGATGTGACTTCACCTTGCGCAGCTCATATACCAATATAGGGTTGCTACCCACTCAAACAAAAGTCATGGAAAGTGAAACATCAGGACTTGGTCCCATGGAGTTCAATATTTTTAGTTATATTTTCTTTTGGTAAATAAATGGAAACCTTCCTGGAATGTAACATCAGGACAGAAGTTAGTCCCGTGCATTTTTTACAAATGTATTTTTTTTCAACTGTAATATTCTTTGAATATTTTGAAGTGATATTACAGTTGAGTTTTACTTGCCTTCATGGGTGTTCATATATGCTGAATTTGATTCCTGGGGAGGGGGGGGGTGAGTCACACAACCAGTAATGAAAAAATACATCAGTGAATACTGTAATTTACTCTTCTGTGACATGAAGTATATACTCTGTGGCAGGGACTGTACCGGGGGGGGGGGGGGGGGGTTATGGTAGACGGACAGCAGCAGGCAGAGTTACCAGTGTTACAAATGCATACATGCTATACACAAGGTATTCCCTCTCAGGCAACAAACTACAACAAACTGCTAGTAACTTTTGACCTGAGGCAATCTGGATCAAAACAGAATGGTTATTAAAAGTATGTTAAAATGCTTACCAGTAGCAAGAGAAAATTGGACACAAAAGACCTTCTCTGTCTAATCAGGCTTCTGTAGTGATTCACACCAAGGAAAGAAATTTTGCAAAAGTAGCAGTCAGTATCTGCAACAGTACAGATGTCTGACTTTAATCTGGTTTTGTTACACTGGTTATTCAGGTAAGAATGCTTGTAAACACAAATATAATGACTGTATCAATGACCTTTCTGATCAAGAAAGGTCATGGCTGGCAAAGAAAGAAGGTACAGAGAATGTAATACTTAACAACGGCATCCATTTGAGTTAATCATAATCATCTGGGCCTGTGCACAAATAATCTATTTTTGCTCTACAAATTAAAATATTAGAAAATAAAACTAGGAGGATCATTACTCTTAAGCTAGAGCTGCATGTAAAAATTACATTTGCAAGGCTAAACAGCTCTTTCTTATCCATCAGGAAGGCTTTGTATATGCAGGGATAACCATGATGCAATGAAGAATACATAATGCAGCTGAAAGCTATCCAAAACAGACATTTTAGAACTTAAGCTCTGTAACTGCTACATAAGGCACCAAATGAAATGTGACTATCTTTGCAAATGTAAGGAGAAAAGTCTTCTTTAATATACAGTCAGTGCTCTCTCCCATCCTCCTTCTGATGTGCATTCCCTGCCATGGTGCTCCTAAAGCACAGAAGTAAATCATATTAATATATACAGATGTTCAGAGAAACAAGTAATTTTATTATACAAGGCAGCAGAAAAAAATGATGCCTCTTTGTATGCAGATGATAATTACCTCCTTTCAACGTTCTATAGATGTAATTTATTTTAAAAAAGTTTTACCACAATAATACAATTACTGAACTGTAAAATAACTCTTTCTATGGGAAATGTGTGTGTGTGTGTGTGTGTGTGTGTGTCAGAATGTGTGTGTGTGTGTGGGGGGGCATTATTTCAAAGAAACTGTACTAAAAATGCAAATTAGCAAAACATACCCAAAGGCCTAACTCAAAATATGCCACTTACATAGATGAACAATACTATGCCTCAGTGATCAATTATAAAAGCTGTTTTTCCTCATATGCCACTGTAAATATTAAGTTACAAAGACACGCATTTTACTTTTTCTTAATGTAGGTCACTGCTTATATAAAAACATGAAAATCATATGCAGGTGTTTATTCCAAAAACTACACGCTCATTACCAATAAATTATATTTCAGCATTAAAACAAAGATTTGTCACTACAAATGCATAAGAATGT